>NW_028274807.1:122578705-122903080 GCF_037043125.1 Eumetopias jubatus | reverse complement strand
TAGTTTTCTGGTAAGTTTAAAGTCAAATTTCCTTAGACAAACGCTTTTCATACAATTAAATCAGATATTACACCGTTAGATAAGCTCAATGTCAGTATAGCTTCCGAGTAATAGTATTTTAGAGTCATGGCCCCCCAGAGTTATTCAGTGTGCCCATTGTGTACCAAAGAATGTTCTACTAGGAATACAGAAAAGAACTTGACTAGAAGAAGACGACAGACAAGAAGTAAAAATTAAAGTGTCTGTAACTTTCAGCTGCCTGAAAGTCTAAGCCACTTTCCAGTGGAAGTTAGTGAGAGGTTGCCTGGTGATGAGCTGGCCACTGCAAGAGAACGGGAGGCCATTGATTTCCTTATCATTATATACTCACTGAATGCTTTATCTTTGTTGCAGTGCAAAAGACTTAGCAAATTTAGTTGTCTCATCACTTTTCCCAGCATTCCCTTGAATAAGAAAGTTTAAAAATTAAAAAAAATATATATGGCATGACACCTCCCCAACCTTTACAAAATAACTCAATATCTTGAGGCGATTTGGATATTATATTTTTTATGTCTAGCAACTTTTTTAAAATGCTAATATATGTAGTAAATTTACCATCTAATTTACTTATAGATGTACCTGCACTGGATTGTATCTATATTTTCTTGACAATTATTCACTGTTTGAGAGTTCACTACCCAGGCGGCAGGTTGTCCAGGGCTGACACCTCCTCCTCTTTCCATGGCTGAAGGTTTTGGGCCCTCACCTGTCCAGTATGACTGAATATGAACAGGCAGGTTGAGATGATGAAATGCACATCAGGGTACTCTGTTCTCTGTTAGGTAGCCATGTTGGCTGAAACAGTTTGGCTTATTTATGAATTTCCGTTGTCCAAGCTGGCCTCTGCCACTCCTCCTGAGGACTAATCCCTGGCCCTTTCTCTCTCTCTCCTTTTTTTTTTCTCAACAGGCCTAAAATGTCTAATCTTGACCCTAATTTTGGAGGTGCTGTAGCTGCATGAACCATTGGGGTCCTGTCACCAGTGCTTGTGTCTCTGGCTGGCCTGGCTTGCTGTGAGCCAAACTGGAGCAAGGCCTAGGGCAGAAAGAGATCCTTTCCTTGTTTTCCTGATCCTGGCAACACCAGGCCTGGCAGGTTCTTACTGGGAAAGTGAACAACTGATGAGGGGGAGAAATATGGGAGAGACATGTCAGAAAGTTCTGTTTTTTCTTCCACTGTAGTTTGTGCTTTGAAAACCAGTCTTGAGAGGCATCCAAACCCTCTGAGATGAAAACCCACATCATTTGCATGTCCTGGTGATGGAGGTAGGTGTGTAGGGAGGCAGGGAATTAATATTTTGGATCAGTCACTCCTTGCTTGTCTAGGTGTCTTTGGAAACCACCTCTTGTCAAAGGAAAGGAACAAATAAAAAGGAAGAAAGTAGGGGGTGGGGGAGAGAGAAACAGAAACAGAGAAAGGCCTTTGCTGAGCTCATGCCTTTGTGCACTGCATTCAAACTGATTTGTACCCTTTGTAGTCTTAATTATTTGTGAGAGCGGGATAACAGGAGTACCCAGCTCACCCATTATTTCTTGCATAAAAAAAGGCACACAGAAGCCGCTGATCATTTTTGAATTAGCAAACATGATACTAAAAAAAAAAAAAAGCATAAAAAAATTCATTAATACCATCAGGGATTAGGAGGCTGATTAAAGTGTAGCTGTTAGCGTATGCAAATGAGCGATAGGCATTTATCGGGGCCTGTGCAAGCTGTCTTGGAGCTGTAAAGCCCATGTATGTTTTTCAGCTGATTAAAATAGTTTTAAGTTCTGGAGAATTTTTTTTTTTGTAGGGAATTTAAAAAAGAGACCATCATCTCTACTTTCCCTTTTGGCAAAATTTCTCTAAAGTATACTCCAGCCATTCCACTTGACTGCACTCTCTCCTGCAGCCTCTTCTCCTTTGAGTGATGAGGATGCTGCATCCCAGTTACAACAAGCTGAGCTCTTTTCCATGTTTCTTTCTCTAGGAGTTTTCCAGAACTCCTGTGGTAAGTCAGATGAGTCCCTTAGCAATGGCCCAAGGGGCTACCAGGACTCCAGGTTCTCCCCCAAGATGACCATCCCTCCCCCCCAGGCTAAAGGCAAATGAAAACGTATTTTTCACCCAAACGCTCCCATACATGGGAGGAGTCTGCGCTTACTCACTCCAGAGTCTTGGTTCTGTGAAGCAAGGAAGGGTGGAGTGAATGAGAAGGTGAGGGTTGGCAGATCAGGCTAGATCTATACTAACACAGATACGGATGAAAGCTGTGTGGTCCTGGCTGCCCTTGGCCTTGAAGCAAAAGCCTTGTGATGATAAGGAAGGAGAGAGGTACTTCTCCACTTTGGGTCCAAATCCAAACCCCATGTTCAAGACTTTCTATTAACATTGAAGAGAATTATTTTCACTTCTAGCACCACAGAGGACCACCCATTGACTAATGGCCTATGGATAATAGTCACAATCATTGTTGTTGCTTATGAAGCAATGACTATGTGCTAGGCACTGTTATAAAGTCTTTTCATGTTTAATCTCATTTGATCCCCACTACAAATATAGGAGGTAAGATGGCTCCTATCCTCTATAAAGAATAAAATAAATCCAGAATGTGACCCCTTCTTAGTGTCTATACTGCTAGCCTACTGGTTCAAGCCACCACCTTCTCTAATTTGGGTCCTGCAGTATTTTCCTAACTGGCTCCTTGCTTCTAATCTTGCTTCTCCCATCTGTCTGGTCTATTCCAAGGATAGCAGGTGGAGGGATGCTTTTATTATAGAGTCACATCATGTCATCCCTCTGCTCAAAACTCTCAGCAGTTCTTTTTTCCACATGGAGTAAAGGCCAAAGTATTTTCAGTGGCCCACATGGCTGCACAGTCTGCCCTCCTACTTCTCTCACCTTATTTTTACTCTGTCTCCCTTACTACACTCCAGCTACAATCCAGTTGGGTTCCTCAAATGCTCCAGACACATTCTTATCTTGCTTGACTTTTTCTTTCTTCCATAGCACCAATTTCTTCTAATGCAGTTTATACTTATTATGTTTGTTGTCTATTGAACCCAGCTAGACTATAAACTCCTGGAAGGAAGAGAGTTTGTCTATTTTATTCACCAGTATATCCCACATATCTATACTAGGCATTTATTATGAGCTCAATAGTTACTTGTTGATTTAAGGAGCTCCAAAGTAATTTGTAACAATTCTCATAAATAATAAAATGTATGGTGAAAGCCCCCAAGAGGCCAGGAATCACGTCTGTCTTGATTATCACACTATCCCTAGCACTTGGCCTATGGTTGACAATAAATAAATATTCACTGAGTAAATAAGTAATTGGGACTAAACTTGGCAAATGAGATTTCTCTGCAAAATATCCCTTTTTCAGTTCTGGTCACACATTTAAAGATAAAGAAGTTCAGTCAGTTGTACGTAAAGAATGATTCTTTTTTGATCCAAATATTTATTTAAAAAATTGTTTTTAGTCTGACAATGGCAAGTTTTCCCTGAAAAGTGTTTTAATTCTTTATTTTTAACTGAACCAGAACCATCTGAGCTCCCTTTGGGGTGAGTAGTCTTTAAGACCCAAGTTTCTCTGAGAAGCAAAACCAGAATAAGTATCAGTTCCATAACTCCCTGTGGGGCCCTGAGCCCAAGTCCAGGTTCTGAGAGGGGTGGCCTCTTGATTTTGCCACCTCCCAAGCCTGTTTTCCTGTCTTCTGAGGAGCTTGAATGTGAAGTCCAGGAAGAGGACTTTCCTGGCTCAGTGAGCCATGGCCCAAGGAATAAGCTGGCCAACAGATGGGAATAAACTAGAATCTGTTGAAACATCAAACAAAGGAGTTGATTTATTGAGCATTAGCTTTGTTGTCCAATGGTAGTTGTGGGGGTGAGGAATGGCAAAGAGGATGGAAGAAACAGAATGATTTTAAGACAGCCTTTGGCCTTCAGGGTTTAAAATGTAGTTAGTGAATTCAGGTAGGCTCACGGGACGCCTGAGCCAATGTGGGATCTGGTCCAAGGAGAGGGAGGGGAGTCAGTAAAGGTTTGGGAGGTTGCCTTTGAAGGAAAGGATAGATTAAAGCCTTCTGTGTTGGGGAACCATTGCACAGAGCAGAAAAGGGGAGAGAAGAATGACAGTGAGCAAAATGGTTAGTGTGTTGGAGTGGAGACTGAAGATCAAATTAGAAAGGTAAATGAATAATCATATGATCCTCTCAATGGATGCAGAAAGGTAAATGAAAGTCATTTTGTGGAGGACTTGAATGTCTTGCTAAATGTTGCAGTCTTTGCTCTGTGGGTAATAGGGAGCTCCTGAAGCAGGGTCATGACAAAGGTGAGGGAAGGGAGACATCTGCCCCAGGTGCAAAATTTAAGAGGGTGGCAAAACACTCAGTAATTAAGATAAATAATACCTTAATGAAATATTTTAAAAACTCAAATTGACAAGCTAGAGCTATGCTTTTATGTAAATCAAGTTTTACCTTAGAGTTTGAATTGGGGAATGGCATCTTGAAAGGTTCCCATTTTGGAAAGTTGATCAGGTGGTAGAGAGCTCATCTGGGAAGATTGGTTTGAGACCAGGTCCTGCCTCTGCCTCAGTGGTAGGAGAAATGGTAGGTACAGCAAGTGGTCTTGGAGATGCTCCCAGCCCATCTTTCCGTTTTTTTTTTTCCCCTATATTTCTGGCTTCTGCATTCTGCTGTCTGCTGTTCCCAGAGTGCTGAGACTATCAGAATTGAGTGGGAGAGGGACGCCTGGGTGGCTCAGTCAGTTAAGTGTCTGTCTTCGGCCCAGGTCATGATCCCAGGGTCCTGGGATTGAGTCTCACTTCAGGCTCCTTGCTCAGCAAGGAGCCTGCTTCTCCCTCTGCTTGTGCTCTCTCAAATAAATAAAATCTTTAAAAAAGAAAAAAAGAATTGACTGGGAGAGACAGGTAGGTAAACCATTACCCAAGTCAGAACAAAATAAGGGCTATAAGAGACACATCAAATAGTGTGGCAGGATTGGCTGATTCCAGTTGTAATGGCTCAAGATGATGGTGGCACCTAAACTAGGCTTTGAAGCATGATCTGATTTGGTTCTAATTCTAGCTCTGTAATTTACTAGCTGTGTTATCTTGGGTAGGCCATTTTACTTTTTTGAGCCTTATTTTCCCTATCTGTAAAATAGGGATAATAATAGTATTTTCCCTCACAGGGCTGTCATGAGGTGTACTTGAGATATTTTAGTATAGTGCTATTGAGGAGTGTTATTATTAATAATATTTCACAGTTCATTTGTCAAGTAAAAGATAGTTCTGTGAGTGAAGATAGCACTGGAAACTAGTTTTCTTGAATGAAGTATAGCCATTGTCAAGTAGCAGAAAGGTTTGAGTAAAAGCCAGAGTGATATCTGATGTTAGATTTCTCAATGACTAAATTAATCAACAGATCAACTATTACATGCTTATTGAATACCTGTTATTTGTAAACTAGGCATTGTGGCTGACTCAGAGAAATACAAGACATAGTCTGTTCCCAGTGAGCCTAGAGTCTGGTGGATAAGACTTGATATAATGGACATCCATTGTTTTGCAACTGATATCCATTTGTTTTTTTTTTCCGTAGTAACAGTATTTGGGTTTTTCTGTGGGAAACCACCATGTCCTCCTCTCTGTCCAAGACAGTGTGTATGGCGTTAGAACTGATATCAGTCCAAGTCCTGGATAGACCTTTGACTCAGCTCCAGCCAATTAGTACATTGCCCTTCCCCAGCCACCATGACTGGTTCAGGGATGGGCACATGACCCAGTCAGAGCCAATGAGACTTTTGCTCCTCCGGCTCTTTTTCCCCCTTGACTTGAACCCAAGAGGAAGTAAGGTTGAAGTTGTACTAAGCATCTTGCCACTACAGAGAAAAGCCATTCTAAAAATGGGACCTAATTGCAGAGCCAAAAAAGGGTAAGAGAGAAAAATATCCTGGTGATTATTTGAGCCACAGAACCAAACCATATTTGAACTCAGATTTTTTTTCAGTTATTGGGCCAACAAATTTCCTTCTTGCTTAAGCCAATTTGGGTTCAGTGTTCTGTTCTTTGTGACACCAAAACATCCTAACTAATGCAGTTAATGTTATTTCATGAAAAGCCTTATCACCAAAAAATAACTCCTTTTTACCTCCCCAAGTAAAATACTGGTAAATAACAAACAGAAATCTGTCATGGTTGGCTAATGAGCAGTGTGGATACAACAACGATTGTGACCAAATGGGGGTCCCTACTCCAGGAATTAGTGGCTGTATGAGGCAGCTCCTCTCATGCTATCTTCCTCTGAAGCTGCCACTGACCCTTGTAATTGGTATGAAGGGCTGCCATACAGCTTTGGGAGCCAGGTGGTTGGTCACAGAAGGCTTATGCCAGCCCTCAAGTGCCATTCTTTACCAATGGGAGGGACACTGATCCAGACCGTCTAGAGTGATGGACAACATAATTTAATGTTGGCTTGAAACAGTCTTATGAGACAATGAAACTTTGCAATAAGTTTTGCCCAGTCTCCACCACTCCCTGACTTCTTTTCTTTGTATATGTCTTATTCCCAACTCCTATCAGCATATGTTGTTTGACATAAGCCTCATGCAAAACTCCCTAGAGTTCTTCAGCAGACTACATGGAAAGAACAAAAGACCTTGCAAAATATATACTCTACCTCTTTGACTTGCTTCCAATGGGGGGGTCTTCTGGTTCTATTCAACACAAATACCTAAATTACTAATTCATACTAAGGACAAAATATAGCCATTGGCCTATGACAAACTTAATATTTATAAGATATCAATATATCACTTTGAAAAGCCTTACGAAGTATTTTCTGTACCTCATCTTCATTTTAAGATTGCCCACACAGGTTTGTTTATTTATTTATTTATTTATTTTTTTAAAGATTTTATTTATTTATTCATGAGAGACAGAGGGAGAGAGAGAGAGAGAAGCAGGCTCCCGAGGAGCAGGGAGCCCGATGCGGGACTCGATCCCAGGACCCTGGGATCATGACCTGAGCCGAAGGCAGACGCTTAACCATCTGAGCCACCCAGGCGCCCCACACAGGTTTATATATTAGTTTTATCCTCTTTTTCAAATCAAAGATAATGGTGGTGTTGTGTTTTATTAGAGTATCTTCCTTCCCTATTTATATGCATGAATGTTACCTATTGGTTATAATTTGGGGAACTAAATACCAGAAAAACACATTTCTCCATCATTAGTCTTCTGGATCATATCTTGTTAGTACCACTGATTAGCTTTGTGTGTCAGAATGGCCAAATCTCTGGTTCACACTTTTATTTGTCTCCTTTTAGAGATTGTCTGCATTATACAAATTGCATCTTTTGAGTAAAAGTATAGTAGGTACAGGATGGAATTATTGACTCAGGGAAAGGAATTGATGGCAAGTGCCTTTTCTGATAGTAGGGCTCATGTGACTATTCAACATGTTGGTACAACTGAGCCTAGGTAGCATCATTACAGAGCATACTCCTTGAAAATTGAATGAATTTTTGTTTATGGTAAACCTATTGTCTTTTTGTCAATACCTATAGTAGGTGAATTTGAGCCTGTTTTGGTCTTAAAATGTCAAGAGAAAATATCGTGAATGTTTTGTCAAGATATTTGATGTTAGTTCTCTTCCTTGTGCCAATAATTCCATTCCTACAACTTACTATACACTTACTAAAAAGATGTGTTATTTGTATGATGCAGACAATGTCTAAAAGAGACAAATAAGGGTGTGAATGAGAGATTTGGCTGTTCTGACCCAGCACGACTAGTGAAGCCTGCTTTGCCTGAGATGAAGCCTGAGGCTCCCTCATTTGCTGGCCATGACAAATCGAAATGAGAGAACCCGTCCTTTGTGTCCAATTCAGTGGCATAGATTAAGACCTAGCCATAAACCAGCACTGGTTTCTCCTCCTGATGACACCATTATCATTTTTAAACTTATCATTTATTCATTAAAGCAGCCTCAGAGCTTATAGGGTTGTTGACAGAACATAAATACAAACATAAAAATAAATCACAATCAAAGTCTTTTAGAGCTTCCTGGGACTTCAAGGTCAACTGGTCCAATCCCCTGTTGAAGCGATGTAGTCATCAGATTCTTTACTTCTGTCCCCAAAGTCTTCATTTCTAAAGACTCCTCTAAGATGAAAGACCTCCATGAGGAATTCACTAGCTTTTATTCTTTTATCTGGCCCAAGAGAAAATGTCTCTTAAATTTGCCTTAAGTAATACTAGTTAAGTAAAATTAAGTTGCCCGAAGTTTGTCATACTGCAGCTGAGACCCCTCTGTTTCAGGCTGTGGGCATGCCTCCCTATGGACCTCACATCCTCTGGTCTTTTCAGGCCCAGGTTGAATAGGATGACTTCTCCTCAGTTCTCTTCCTACACTGAGTTTGCTAGCTGTTTGGTCATTGATGTCACCTAGCTGGGCACCTTTTCCAAAACATCCATGCTTATCTTTAATTGGTATGTTGTGCTGGGTAAAATGATAGCATATAACTGTATTGAATAGTAAGATAAAAATCCTTTCATACATATACACCCTAACACACATACACATATGCACACTCCTTCAAGTTATATGGCCTTGCACACATAACAACTTCTCTGGGCTTCAATTATTTTCTGTAAAATGATGGGTTGGACTAGATAGTATCTATGAGCCTTTCATGGATATGTTCTGATAGATGAAGACTAAACACTTACGCTTTCAAAGTGAATATAGAAAGTAATTGTACTCAGATATTCCCTGACAAATTGAATCATTTGAGTAGGATGGAAGAAAAAAGTTTTGTTATAAATCTCTTCCCTAGAAGCAATTTG
Organism: Eumetopias jubatus; assembly: GCF_037043125.1. NCBI lineage: Eukaryota > Metazoa > Chordata > Mammalia > Carnivora > Otariidae > Eumetopias > Eumetopias jubatus. The sequence continues at coordinate 122,894,202 of NW_028274807.1, read as the reverse complement.
TCTGTGTACAGCCTGCACCTGATTTCCACTCTTTTAGGAAGCCTTACTTAGAGGCCTTGGATGTACTTAATGGGTAAAATAAAAGCTCTTGATGAGTTGGATAGCATATTAATGCATGGTCTACTTTAAGTACTTTAGAACTGGAAGCTAGATTTTTTCCTGCTGCCAATGTTATCTTTGATACAATTCATTTCTCTTTGCCCATTTTTCTACCTGTAAACAGAGATCCCATGCTACTTTACAGTAAGTCTGTAAACCAAATAACATACTGCATTTGAATTCCACCACATGTATAGTTCAGAAAGCTTTGGCGTGCCTGGGTGGCTCAGTTAAGTGTTTGACTCTTGGTTTCAGCTCAGGTCATGATTTCAGGGTTGTGAGATCAAGCCCCACATCAGGCTCTTTGCTCAGTGCTGAGCCTGCTTGAGATTCTCTGCCTTCCCCTCTGCCCCTCCCCCTGCTCGTTCTCTCTCTCTCTCTCTCTCTCTCTCTCTCTCTCTCTCTGTCTTAAATAAATAAATAAATAAAATCTTTAAAAAAAAAGAAAGTTTTGTAGGTCACTGTTTTTTACATGCATGTAGATGATCTGAACTAGATTACATCCTCTTGAGAGTAGTAGTTAAGGCCAGCATTCCTCTCTGACTTTTACCTTAGCATACCATAGGATTCAGTAAGGCTTGGTGAGTAGTTAACAGTATGCCAGAAACCCTTTTCCAACATCAACCTTAGAAAGAAAGAAAGAAAGGAAAGAAAGAAAGAAAGAAAGAAAGAAAGAAAGAAAGAAAGAAAGAAAGAAAGAAAGAGAAAGAAAGAGAAAGAAAGAAAGAAGAAAGAAAGGAAGAAAGAAAGAAAGAAAGAAAGAAAGAAAGAAAAAGAAAGAAAGAAAGAAAGAAAGAAAGAAAGAAAGAAAGAAAGAAAGAAAAAGAAAGAAAGAAAGAAAGAAAAAAAGAAAGAAAGAAAGATGGAAGGAAAGAGAAAGGAAGAGAGAAAGAAAGGAAGAAAGAAAGAAAGAAGGAAGGAAGAAAGAAAGAAACAAGATTTCTAATAAGGAACTTGAGTTTTATCTCATTTTAAACTTTTTTTTTCCTTTTTACTATCAACAATCATGGTGAACAAACTTAACATTCTACAATGTTTAAAGGGAGAGAAAAAAGGGAAACAAGATGGATAAGCTGCAGAGCACCATGTATGGAATATAAATGTCTGAGTAGTACTTATTCTTCCAGCAAATTCTAAGATGTGGTTTTCTAGCTGTTTATATTTTGTGACTATAAAAAAAGGATAAAGTTTTAGGTGAAAAATGAACAATGAGGTTATGGAAGATGCTTACAACATTATTTTCATTGTTAAAAAAAACAAAAACAAAATCAGCCTAAGCTAAAATGTCTTGCTGATGTCCCTAAAATATTCCATCTTTAGACAGAACCATTAACTATTTTTAAAAAGCCAATAATCAATAAGTCTTAATTTGTTGCACTGACATTTGTGCAGGTTTCATCTAGATGAAATTAATTAGAAAGAAAATGGTTTTTCAGCAATTGGCGAGAGGAAGGGAGTCCATGGCAAGATAAGTTTGACCCTGTGTCGTAGAAACATTTTAATGAGGTTAAGCCTCAGCGTATTTGGATCTGACTGCTTGTTGAGTGTGCACTGACATTTCTAATGGGCTACTAGAAGCTTCTGAAATGGGCCAATGACTTTGAAGGCATTTTGTGGGTCACTGAAATTCTAGGTAGATAAATTATAATTAGAGTGAATAAAATGTATATAGTTTGTGAAATGAACATCTGGGGGAAGGAATTGTGAAGAACAATTTCACCAAGAAGACAGTACTCCTCCCTTCACATTTCTCAGCTGATACTTTAGTTTCTGAACACCATTAATTGAAGTCAAATCCTAATTCGTTGGCACCAAAGGACACCATTCCTGGATGAGGGATCCTCTGCTTAGCCTTACCTGTGCCATTCACCAGGCAAAACCAGGATCTGAGAAGAGTAGGGAAGAGATATTCATCCCAGAGCTCTCAGCGGATAGCACTTGCTTTAATTGCTTTAGGAATCCTTTGTATCAATGAGACTAATGGAATTAGACAAGGTTCATCATTAACCTAAGTCTTTAGGGTAGACCATAAGTTCCTGGACACTGAGGTTTTTAGCTTTGGGGTTACATGTCATTTGGAAGAAATGCTAAGCCGCCTGGCAGGTCAGTTCTGCTTAGTCCCAGGGCCTGCAGAGGGGTGGTGGAGGCTGAACTTGGGGGTATCCCTGATCTCAACATGACTGCTCTCTTTTAAATGGTCTTTTCCAATGTGGGGCTCTTTCTCCTCCTTGTGTGACCTTGCTTTCTTGGGCAAACTCAGAAGGACACTTTCTGTTGGGCAAGGGCTCTCCCAGCAGTTATAAGATGATAGCAGTCAAGTGAACAAGGAGGAGACAAGAAGACTAAAAAAAAAAAAGTCATGGAAAACATATTCCATGTTTTCCGTATATTTCCATACTTTCAGGTATGAAAGTACCTGAGGTTTATGTGACACTTGGAAGAGGTTGTGAGCATCAACAGGGTGTCCACTGCCTTTGGGTTGCCTTTGTTTAGAGTGATAACAGTTATGAGAGCAAACATCTATTTTGCAATCACTGTATACCAAGTACTGTGCTAAATGTTTTACATGCACTACTTTCTTTAACACTCACAGCGACCCCACAAGACACTTTACAGAAAGGGAACTTAGGCACAGAGAATTTAAGGAACTTACTGAAGGTCACACAGTTGGCAAGTTCTTGAAGCCAGTCTGACTGCATTTTGCTCACCAATTAGATCTGTTGTGAGTCATCCAAGTTGGCCTCACTGCTAGAGAACATCTTTTTGTGGTAGAGTATTAAAGGGATGAATAATGGCTTCCTAGAGGGGATGGTAGATAAGATTGAGTAAGAAAATTAAAAAGAGTCTATAAAAATGAAGGGAAATCAACATTAATGATGGTGACACATGACACCATGGAGAAAAGAGAATTTCTGCATCATTAGAGCTACACAAGCATGAGATTCTTCACATAGAGGGTGAATCTGTGTTTCTCTAAATAAGAGCCCTCCAAAGGCACATGGGGTGGGGTGACAGAAATCCAGATAATTCCCCAGAAAAGTGGAGTGTCTTGCAGGTGGGAGAAGGGAGACAGTGTCATGTGTAACCAAATATAGTTTAATCAGAGGTGGGCTGCCATCTGGGATCATAAACTTAAAACATGGCAAAATAGACTGCAAGACTGAAAACACACAACCCCTCCCAGTTCTGCTGATTTGCATACCTTCATTCAAAAATATTAAGTTAGCTTCCACTGTGTGTCACAAACTAGGGAGACAAAAGTAAATGAGATAGCAACTTTGCCTTCAACGAGCTCAAGGTTGAAAAGACATAAAAGCAAAAATTGCAGTAGAAGGAAACTTGTGATTGATGCTAAAACAGAGGTATGAAAATGTCACAGTTCAGACCCAGAAGAGGTAGAGGTCAGCCCTGTGTGGGGTAGTGTTTAAAGTCTCAGAACATGTAATATTTATAAATGAAGAGAAGCACTAGGTAAAAGTAGGGAAGAGGGGAGATTTGGGGAAGAGAAAAGGAGAAATGGAGTCCTCTAAATGATTTTCAGTTTTGGGTAGGAAGTCAAAAGTCTTGTAAGTAGAGGGAAAATTTTCTTCTTCCCTGTTAGTTTGTTAAAAGAAAAGAGGGCATGGTCAGTGAAGAATAGATTATGGATGATATTGAGGAGAAGGATTTGTCTTCCCAACCTACCTAAGAACTGATGGATAATGACCAAGGACACATTCCAAGGCTGTGTTTGATTAAAGACCCACAAGCTTGCTATAGAACCTTTCAGCCAGAGTAGGAGAGAGAAACATAAGCTTGGGAAGTTGGACACTTGGAAGGATGGTGTGTATGATTTGTGAAGAAAAAGCATCATGGTTCACCTGAAGAAGTATATGATGGGGAATCGGATGTGGGATTTTAACTCAGGTTTTGCAATGAATTAGTTATGTGACCTTGGATAACTGACTTCCCCTCTCTGGATCTCAGTTTCGCTTCACTCTCTGTAAAATGAAAGGGTTGGACTGGATGGCCATTAAGTTTCTTTGCTGTGACATATTCTAATTTTCTTTTATTCTAATTCTCTGGGAAATGGGTCAAGAATAACATAGGTTCCTAGGGTGTGGGCAAGAGGTTACATACAATAAAAAATAGCATAACATGTAGTGCCCACACTATGCCAAATACATTGTTCAGTGAATTTATAAATGAATTCATGAACTGCTTCAATTGGTAATGAGCCTCTTACCCTTGAAAATATTTGAACAGAGGCTGGATTACCCCTGAAGAAAAGAGTTGAGGAGGGGATGTGATATTGAGAATCTTCTCCTTTGTCTCTGGTGGCTTTCCTGGAGAGTTTTTCTCTCATATTTCAAGTTAAAACTTAATATAAACATTACTTTTGGAATTTTAAAAAAGTTCTCCCATGTCTCCCTCTTTCTTTCTCTCTCTCTCTTTCATTGAGTTCTTTCTCTTTCACCAGTTTCTTAGTCGCAAACTTCTTAGGGCTTCACAAGTCTTAAACCTGTGATACCAAGAGTGCCCCCTCATGCTTTCTTGGAACCAGTAGGGTGTTGAGCTGTCCCAGGGAAAACCAGACAACAGACCCAGCCTAGGGAAGAGCTATTTGTTCTAGAAAAGTACTTCAGGACACCCAAATGTCCTCTTTCAGCCAAGAGACATGAAGAGTCCCAAAAGTGGTGAGGTGGTGTGAGGAAGCCACCAACACCCTCTTTCTTAAGAGGTTGCTTCTACCACATTTCTTATATCAACAAATTCTGTACTCTGGGTTGCCTTTATTTTCAAGGGGTCGTTTTGGAGTTTGTGCCTCTACATAGTACATGGAAAGAATAGCTTCCATCTGCCCGTGTAGGGCTGTTGCATTATTCTGCTGACTTTTTTTTTCCCCCTGGGTTTGCTTGGGTAATGTTCTTCCCTTACAAATTTCATCTCACTGCACTGTGCATTGAAACGACGCGGTTATGGAGCGCACAGGGAAAAAAATTATAATGCCATTAAAAGTTATCATAAATTTCAGATCAGCATCACTTCTAATCCGATACACAATTTTACTGCCTCTATAAAGTAGGTGATTTGCAGTGGCCTGAGGCGTCTCCTGGAGCGTTTTACTTCTTTTTAAATTAAACACACCAACTTTGTGCTGAATTCAGAGTGTGGACATAAAAAAGGGGGTAAAAAGGAGAGGGAAGAGACATCAGATGGGAATTGCAATTGAATCTTTATATATGCCATCTTGGCACTGTGGTACTAAATATAGTGCCAGGTAAATAGATGTGCTGAAATATTCAGAATAAAAAACAAATGTTCCAATAGCAGAAGCAGTGAGCCCCGAGAATGTTTCCACAGTGGGTGTGCTTAAAATAATAAAATACTGTTGTTTAAAACTACTCAATCCTAGAAAACCCTATGTTGTAAAAAAATATATAGTGCTGGTATATGTGTGAGGGGCTATGTATGTTGAACATATATATGTATATAAAAACTCCTAGGGAATTAAATAGAATATAAGGGGCTTGATTTTACTGGTTGGAAAGTTACACTGATTATTTCTTTGAGGTACATTAACTCTTTCTGAAAGCTTAGGACATCAGAAGTTGTCATTTACTAAATGGCTACGGAGTGTTTTAAAATGTAATGTCCTCTGCAAAGGCTGATCTATTAGCCCATCCATGTAGAGATGTGTATACTTGTGTACATAGAGAGAGGTGGTGCACACCCAAGTACTAGTACAAAAAGGAACTACATTCATGAGGTTTCTGGTTGAAAGCATTTGATCGAATTGTGACATTGTTTCTCCCCAACACCCAAATGCAGTTGGTCATTCTTAACTACTGAAAAAAATGTTTTCTAAGTGTCTACTTTATGCAATACTCTGAGTTAAATACCAAAGATACAAAGAAGAAAAACCCCATAGGTCCTACCCTCAAGAAGCTCACAGTCCAGAAGGGGGACTTTATGGGAAGTAAACTCATTTATAGTCGAGTGTTTCAATGCTATGATAGATGTAAATGCTTACTGGGAGTGCACAAAGAGGAAGACATGTGTCTGTTATGATAAAATGGAATATGGCATCTTGTATCTCTTGCAACTTGGGTCTAAGTTTTCCAGTCCAAATATTTTTTAGCAATGTTAATTGATCAGTTAACAAGTAATATACCAAACAAATATATATTCAACTCTGGCTACTGTATATTATTTATTTCCATGTCCCTAGAGCTTAGCACAGTGTCTGGAACAGTCAGATATGAACTAAGCATATTTTGAATTAATGAAGCTGGTGATACAAAGATGAATAATAATACCCAGCATATAACACACTTTACATTTGAAAGGTATTCTTACTTAGGTTATGCCATTTAGTCCTCTACAATGAGGTAAGTATTATTTCTACTTTATAAGTGAAAAAACAGATTCTGTGAGGAGCAGTGATTTCCCCTAAATACAGTTCCTCAGGCTGAACTAAATCCAGATCATCTCATTGCAAGTTCTGCCCTGGGTTGTGATGCACACTCACAGATCTTGGCATGGATAAGTTATGTGTTGGGCCCCTGGGAAGACTGTGACAAGATGTTGTGTTATAATGGCTGACTCCAAATAGAACCAGAGGACCTGGACATAGTTGCCTATAAACTGTAGTGACTAATAATTGCTGTTGTGATGCCCTGTGGATTCAGTGTAACAGATCAGATGGACAGTAGATTTTGACCATGATGCAATGAGTAGAGTAAGTTAACAGTTCATAACATTTATTGGATATGTAATACCTATCAGCACATTATAATCTCTCTTAGTCCTCACTATAATCCTATAAGGTAGGTACTATGATCATCATCCCTATTTTACAGATGAAGAAACTGAGGCAGAAAGAAATTAAGAAATTTGTTACATAGAAGAACATGCTGGAATCAGGATTCTAATCCAGATGGTCTAACTACAGAGTTTGTTCCTCAGAAATAACAGGCTATCATTTATTTGTCTAGCTTGTATTGATTGGGCTGGGTGACCTAACTGTTATTGAAGATAGTGTGCTATGCTCAAAGATAGTTGATGGAGGTGAAACATGACCTTACATAAGGAGTAGTCACTATTGTGTGGAAATTAATGAATTAATGAAGTTGTTCCTAGATATATCAGCAGCGAATGGTATATTGCTGATCTCATGAAGGATTATCATACATATTTCATAATATTTTATATTTTGAAAACAGGTTATATTTGTATAGCAGTGTTCACAAAGTTGGAGCTCCTGATATGAAATACAATCTATTGTGAACTCTAAATCTATTAACTACATAATTAATACATTTAGAAAATTAATTATCAAATGTTTTTTAAGTGCCTACTACTGTACTAGATACTCTGATAGGTGTTTATCATAGTACTATTGTCTTTAATTAAGTCAGAGCATCTTACCTGAAACATACAGATGTTTAGCATTTAAGTGAAAGTAAGTACTAAGAAATTTGGTTGTTCTTCATTCCCATGAATATTGGGTGTATTTAGTTTTGACCTGTAGTTAAGATTCTGCTTAAAGACAAGCTGGAACTGGTTGAACTTGGGACAAATGTGAAGGCTTTCATCTTGCCTAATTTGGGGGTACTTCTTGAAGGGGATGAAGTTTTGACAAAAGAGTTTAGCTGGCTTCAGGGGAAGAAGAGTTGTTTCAGCTGTGGGACTGTGTCCTGTGTCTGGCATCTCCTCAGAGTCCTTGACAGATGCACATTTACCATCTATCTGAGGGAGACTGGGATTCGTGACACCCTGAAGTCAAGAGCTTAAATAAAAGTACAATTGGCAGTGATGAAATTAGGGCCAGGGAAAGAATATAGCATTAGTCATTAATTAGTGAACTTATTAATTAAACAATAATTCATTTCATTTTGTAATGGTTACTTTAAAATAGTTATAAATAGCTTTCAGATACTTGGTGAGTTGACCCAACTAGGCTTAGGGAATAGGAGTAGAATTTTTTTAAATGGCACTTTAGTATTCAATTCAAATTAATGAAACCATTCAGTTAGCAACAGATATTAGCATTGCTTCCTACTGGAGACCAGAAATTTTATTATGTAAGAAAATCTCTATAACTGATTGGATCAGTTAAGAAGGTTATTTAGTTGCAAGTAACAGAAAGTCTGACTTACAGTGATTTTTAAAAAATAGGATTTTAAAAATATATTTACATTTAATATAAATAGATGTCTCAGATGCCCAGAGATGGGGAGCTGATGGATTTGGTTCAATGTTTCAATGGAAAAAAGACCTGGTACTTAAATTTCAATTTAGTTTTCCCAGGGTTGTAATATGGCTTCACTGAGTCAGAACCTAGGTTCCATTCAAAGATGGGAAAAGAGAGGTGGAAGCCAACCACAACTGTGTACTTTTATATAAAAGAGCAAAAATTTTCTGAGAAACCCCAGCAGACTTCAGCTTCATCTCATTGTCCAAAGTTGTGTCACTTGGCTACTCTTAGCTGCAAAGAATGCTGGGAAAATGAGCATTCGCATGTTCTAGCCTTTGTATAGAGTCAAGGGAGAACGGGTTTGGGAATAGACGTTGAGTCAATTAGCCTCCAGTGAGGCCTCATAGATGCGTGCACAAATCTTATTCCAAAAGGAGTTAATCTATATAATTAAAGTATTATCTCTAAAATATATTATGCAAAGTTTCAAAGACATCCAAAAATAGAGACAATGATATAATATATCTTCATGAACCCATCACCCATCTTCAATTAATATTAACTCATGGCCAGTACTATATTATATGTATCCCTATCATAAAAAAAAAATCTCTGGTTATTTAAAAGCAAATCCTAGACATTATATCATTTTATTCATAAGTATTTCAGTATATGTCTCTAATTGTTAAGGACTATTTAAAAAAAAACCATATTACTACTATCACCCCAAAATTAAATTAACAAAAGTTCTTTAATATTATCAAATATATAATTAGTATTCACAGTTTCCTAACCATCTCATATTTTACAGCTTGTTTGAATCAATATATAATGTTTCCTTTTCTTTGTATTATTATTTTCATGATTTCAGAAAATTTTAAATTTAATTTAATAGTGGTGATTTTTTTCTCATTATAGACAGAAACTTATGCACTCAAGCATTTTGAAGTACTTACAAAAGTCAAGTTTTATTATGGCAGCCTAAGGTTTGAATATTTGTACACAAAGAATCATACTCTATAGGGTCTACTAGATTCTGAGTATTGCTTCCTAAAGTCTAGCTTGAGGGTTGAGAGATTGGAAAGTAGGCATATTCTTTTGGAGCAGCTTTGTGCATTAAGATATCTTAAACTATAAGCTGTATATAAACTTCCAAGTTCAGGGATAATTTGAAGTCTGTGTTGGAGGTGGTAACACAGATGTAATGCCCTTCCTTTTTTTAAATTTAATTTAATTTAAATTTAATTTAATTTAATTTTTTAAATTAACATATAATGTATTATTTGTTTCAGGGGTACAGATCTGTGATTCATCAGTCTTACACAATTCACAGCTCTCACCATAGTACATACCCTCCCCAACGTCCATCACCCAGCCACCCCATCCCTCCCACCCCGCACCACTCCAGCAACCCTCAGTTTGTTTCCTGAGATTAAAAGTCTCTTATGGTTTGTCTCCCTCTCTGGTTTCATCTTGTTTCATTTTTCCCTCCCTTCCCCTATGAGCCTCTGTCTTGTTTCTCAAATTCCTCATATCAGTGAGATCATATGATACTTGTCTTTCTCTGATTGACTTATTTTGCGTAGCATAATACCCTCTAGTTCCATCCATGTCATTGCAAATGGCAAGATTTCATTTTTTGATGGCTGCATAATATTCCATTGTATATATATACCACATCTTCTTTATCCATTCATCTGTTGATGGACATCTAGGCTCTTTCCATAGTTTGGCTATTGTAGACATTGCTGCTATAAACATTAGAGTGCAGGTGCCCCTTTGGATCACTACATTTGAATCTTTGGGGTAAATATCCAGTAGTGCAATTGCTGGGTCGTAGGGTAGCTCTATTTTCAAATTTTTGAGGAAACTCCATACTGTTTCCAGAGTGTGTAATGCCCTTCCTAAATCCTACTCAGGCTTGTAAGTTTGTTTATTCAAAATCAAGAGTTAGTGAAGGCCTTTCTAAATGACTCGAAGTCTTGAAGTCATAAATGAAGAAATTGATAAAATTGAGTACATAAAAATAAAATACTTGTATATAAATAGGAAGAAAGAAAACTTCAAAACATAAACAAATTTAAAGATAAATGACAAATTAGGGGAAAATGTGCCACTCATATCCCAGACAAAGTGCAGTTATCATCAGGCACTGCCACCATCAGGCAAGGGATGATGGTGCTTGAACTGGGATTGTGTGGTGGGGACAGAGAGAAGTGAACTGACTTGGGGTATATTGTGGAAGTGGTGCCAACGGGACTTGCTGATGGGATGGAATTAAGACATGAGGGAGAGAACAGATAAGGGATGAGTTCTAGGAAAATGGTTGGAAAATAAGCAATTCTCTAAATTAGAGAAATGAAGATGTAAGAAGTAGTGGGTTAACTGTTCCCCTTTGAATGCCAGGAACATAATTCATTTCAGTGAGTATCCTGAAATAGCCATAGGTGATGGCCTTGCCATCCCAGGTCATGGATGAACGATTTTAGTAAATAGGTAGAGTCAGATATTTGTTGTGTGGGAAATAATAGTTCTGGAGTTGGGAGGGCTGTAGTGTTCTGACTCTGCCCTTTACTACCTATGTGATCCTAGGCTAACTTGCCAACTCAGCCTCTCTGAGCCTCTATTTCCTCATAGGTAGAATCAGTCTAATAATACCCTAATCATGAATTTGTCTCAGAGTATAGGTATAGACTTTTGTTATGCTTCCTAATTATGTAACATTTATCTGGTGATTTATTTCAACTAACAATTTAGTTTAAAAAATCCTATATTTATAGAACTAGGATGCCTAAAAATTACTAAATAAGAGGCTTTTTCTTTACCTTTCAAGAAAGCAGGACTCCTTAGAGTAGCCATTTGTCAAGTATCTTGCATGATGATATGCTTCCATCTTTAATGCCAATTTTGATTATCCTCAATGTTGTGTTTTGTTAACTGGGAAAGACTAAGGAAACACCTCAGTGGGAAATATCAGATCTCTGTCTATTTAAAAATAGATTTATTGAGGTTTTACTTACATACAATATTTAAAGTTTACTGCACATATTTAAAGTTTACAATTTGATAAGTTATACATATACATACACTCATGAAACCATCACCAAAACTAAAATAATGAATCTATTCATTGCCCCCATAAGTTTCACTTCCCTCCATATCGCCACCCCAGCTCCAGTAAACTATTGATCTTCTGTCCCTATATATTAATTATATTATCTAGAATTTTATGTAAATGTAATCATATAGTATTTATTCCTTTATTGTCTTGCTTCTTTCACTTAGTATGATTATTTTGAGATCCATTCATGTTATTGCATGTGTTACTAGTTCATTTTATTGCTGAGTAGTATTTCATTGTATGGATATATCAGAAAGTATTTATCTGTTAATCTGCCAGTGGACATTTGGGTTGGTTTGAGTTTTTAGCTATCAAGAATAAAGCTACTATGAACATTTACAAACAAATGTTTGAGTGGAAATATGTTCTTTATTTCTTTGTGTAGATCCATATTTCCATCTGCTATTATTTTTCTTCAGTGTAAAGGATCTCTCCTAACTTTTTTTCCCCTGTAATTTAGGTCTGTTGGTGATCATTTCTTTCAGCTTTTTCTCAAAACATCAATTTCTCCGCCCTTTTCCCTTTCAAATCCACTGTTTTTTTTTTTTTTTCCTTTTGTTGTTGTTGTTGTTGTTGTTTTTCGTAAGATATTTTTGCTGGGTAGAGAATTCTAGATTAATTTTTTTCTTTAGTACTTTATGGATTTATCTTCTTGCTTATCCATGGGTTTCTGTTCCCGTTCTATAGAGGGCCAATCTTCTTGTATCCAATTAAGAAGCTTAGTGATTTTGTTAATTTTGGCCATTCTAACTGGTGTAAGGTGGTATCTCATTGTGGTTTTGATTTGTATTTCCCTGATGGCTAGTGTTACAGAAGGGGGTGGGTGGGGTAACCGGGTGATGGGTATTAAGGAGGGCACATGTTGTGATGAACGCTGGGTGTTATATGCAACTAATGAATTGTTGAATACCACATCAAAAACTTATGATGTACTATGTGCTGACTAGCTGAACATAATAAAAAAAAAGGGAAAAAAAAGAAGTTTAGTGATCAAGTTTAGTGATCATTTTGTCATCTCTATTCTGCTATTGAGTCTATCTATTGAGTTTTAAATTTCACTTATATTAGTTTTAAATTCTAAAATTTCCATTTGTTTCTTCCTAAGGTCTTACATTTCTTTGCTGATACTTCTTATTTTTCCATTTGTTTTTGTCCATATTATTTTTTTGAGCATTTAAAAAATTAGCTACCTTTAAGGCTTTGTCAGATAATTCTAACATCTGTGTCATTTTGGTGGTGATATTTTTGTCTTTTCTCATGTGAGCTGATACTTGCCTTGTTTATCACGTGCTGAGTAATTTTGCATTGTATCCTGGGTATTTTGATTACTATGAGACTCAGTCTTGGTAAAGACTGTGAAAAAAGTTGGTATTTTTGTTTTAGAAGGAAATTGACCTGGTTAGGGTCAGGCTGCTAGTTTCAATCTGTTTTCTGTGAGCAGTGTTTCCAATATCTGTTAAATTTTCAGAGCCTTAGCAGTACTCTTTGGATTTGGCCCATGTGCATGCAACCTAATGGCTTATCTGGAAGCTGAGTGATGGTTTATTTGTTTTCAAATTACTGGTATGCTATTTAGGATTAGACCCAAGCATGATCAGGGTTGAGCTCAGGAGTTTGTAAAAACTTTATGGGTTTGCATTTCCAAGTTCCTCCTTTTTTGCCATCTTTCAAGTACTTTTTTGTTTTCCAGGGCTCCCCTTTTCAGTCTTCTATCCAGAAATCTAGGGGCATTAGTTAATCCTGTCTGCTGCCTCTGCTACTACTCCTATGTCCAAAATTAAGTAACAAGGACAGGAGAGAGAACGAGCAAGAGTGAGAGCGTGAGAGCAAGCAAGCAGCTCCATTGGTAGAAAAAATTTAAGCTCCCCTCAAAGTTTTGGCTCCTGAGGACTTCTGTTGCTGCTACTACTGTGAGCTTGTTTGGAGGCTGGGGTGCTCAAGAATGGAGCAAAGAAAAAAAATTGGGATTTCTATACTCCATCTGAGCATTGGGAGTTCCATTTCCCTCTCTCAGAACCAGAACTACTAAAGCTACTCCTGAGCATTCTCTGTACCTAGGTGCCAACTTTTGAGTTTGGGGTTGCATTGAGATAAGGTTGGGGAATATTGGTGGGAAAAAGGGGTAACCTTACCCTACTTCAGTGATACTTTGAATTCTCTTCTGCTTGCTACTATTTAATTTGCAGTTTTCAGACAGCTTTATCATGTATTCTGTCCAGGTTTTCAAGCTGCATTCGCTGGGAGAGCAAGCTAGTGTGTGCCTATTTCACCTTACCCCAAACTAGAACCTTCAACCCTATTTTTTTTCCCTTTTTAAAAAATTTTATTTTATTATGTTAGTCACCATACATTACATTAGCTTTTTTAAGTCAGTAGTGTTTTATTTTATTTAATTTTTTAATTTTTTATTGTTATGTTAATCACCATACATTACATCATTAGTTTTTGATGTAGTGTTCCATGATTCATTGTTTGCATATAACATCCAGTGCTCCATGCAGAATGTGCCCTCCTTAATACCCATCACTGGGCTAACGCATCCCCCCATTCCCCTCCCCTCTAAAACCCTCAGTTTGTTTCTCAGAGTCCTTGGTCTCTCATGTCAACCCTGTTTTTTATATGATCTGGTCCTATAATTTCTAAAACACTTATAATGCTAATATTGTTTATCCCCTCTCTGGCTTCAAAGTAGTAGTTATTTTCTCCTTTTTTGTTGTTTTCTGTTTCCTCTACATTCTAAGAGAGCTTCCTAAGTTTTTCTCCTACATGAAAGATTTCATATTTTAAAAGTAGTTCTACTTTTTATTGTGTCAAAGGAGATTTTAGTGCTGTTAATTAATTTTTGGTCTCTTTTCAATAATTCCTCACCCCGCCTATCTCCCTTTTGATCTCTTCCAGATTCACTTGTACCTCATGGGTTTCTGTTCCTGTTCTATAGAGGGCCAATCTTCTTGTATCCAATTAAGAATGCAGAACAATTTTCTAGGAACGTATTCTAGGTCCTACAGGAAATCATTTTTATAGTCTTCTCTTACTTTGGATCTTCAGGATGCTTTTTTTTTTTTTTTTAGTTTTCTCCTTTAATAAGGGAAGAGCATTTCAAATATAGTGTTGTGGATAATACATACATAGCATTTCAAATCTAGTGTTGTGGACAATACATAAATTCTAAATGGCCTTTGTATTCACTCCTCAGTCAAATCTGTACTAGAGGAGAAGTTGATGTAAGTATCTTCTGTAAAGTTCCTAGTGCTCAGTGGGCTTTAAGGAGTTGCCAGATTTAGCAAATAAAAATGTAGTACACCCAGTTAAATTTGAACTTCAAAAGTATAGGACATACTTCTATTAAAAATTATTCATTCTTTATCTGAAATTCAAATTTAGCTGAATGACCTGTATATTATTTGGCAACCATAATCCAGAGTGACCAGGCCAGAATGAAATAGTCTCATCTCCCATTCCTTCTATTTATCTCCATAACAAGAGAGAGAGAGTTCATGAAGAACAGAGAGTTTATGAAAAGCCATAATCTTCAGGGTGTTCCTTTCTCCTTCTTCTCTATAAGAGAGGAAAATCTTATCATATCACTTCTGAGCAATCACAGGTGGTCAAATTTATCCTAACACAGAAATAAGTGTTGGGCTTCATTCACATTGACCGTGATTTATATTTATTTACATTTTTATGGCCTTGATGTCATTCTTAAAAGATCCTACTTTAAAATTGTATATTAGGCACAAATTAGAGCCAAGTTTTTTGGAAGAATTTTTAGAAGTCATGGTCTCTGGTATCTAGACTAGAGAGGGAACAGTGTAAAGACGAAGAAATAAGTGGTTGTTTGGTAAATACAGGTATGCCCTGCTTTTGAAAAGTTCATATTATGCCACTTAGCTTTTATGAAAGACCTACATTTGTGCCTGTTTTCACTAACCCGAAAGAAATCCAAAGATTTTTATGTTTATGGAAAAAAGATAAAAAACAAAAATAGTATTCAGTATTTGTTTTGCAGTGAGCCATTACAGAGGCAGCACACACCCTGAGCACTGAGAGGGGCACCCCTAAACTCTTTCCCCAGGAACTATACTCAGCATCTCAGCACCAAGCTACCATAGCTTTGAATTGTGTCTGTGCGCTTGTGTGCTTTATTTCCCTCTATTTTGTGCATCTGTTAGCAAGATGTGTCCTAAGATATCAGAAGAGCCTAAGAAAGGTTATTTTTTTGGGTCTGGGAATGTCCCCCCCCCAATTTTTCCATATAAATTAATGGTAATTGTTCTTCACTTTATACTATTTGATTTCATAGGAACACACTACTTTCAGATAGTGGGGTAAACCTGTAATAGAGATAGCAAGGAGATAGATGCTTTAGATAGTTTATTATCTTCAATAAACTTTCCAAGCAGTTTGGGAGGGGTAGGCCAGGTCAAGCTTAGCACAAATGAAACAATTAGCAAACTAAGATGCAAATTATTATATGCTCCTGAGCTGTACTAGGAAAGCTACTAAAAGAATAAACTTTGTGTGCTTGGGAATCAGGACACAGGGTGTGGCTGGCTTATTTAGGTTTGGGAAAGTCTGAGTTGAACTTTAAAGAATGGAAAATATGACATGCTTGAGCTGGTATTTAAGCTGTGTCAGCACTTCTGACAAACAAAGGGTTAATATCCTTAATCTATAAGGAACGCCTACCAATCAATAAGAAAGAGATAAGCCCAGCAATTGAAAAATGGGCACAGGACATGAATAAATGACAGAAAAAGAAATACAAGAGGATAATAAATGTATGAAAAATGTCTAACCTCATCAGTATTCAGTGATAAGCAAATAAAAACAAGATACAATTTTCTGCCTACTCAATTGGGAAATACTTTTAAAGTGGTTTAGATGGGAATACCCAGTATTGGTGAGAATGCAGAAATGGGCATCCTTACACACTGCTTTTGGGAGGGGAAAATAATTCTATATCTCTGAAGATATATTTAGAAATATATATCAAGAACTTTAAAATGGTTTCAAACTTTTTGATGAAATAATGCCTCCAGGAATTTATCATTAGGAAATAATTATAGATGCACACAAGGATCTGTATACAAGGATATCTGTTGCAGTATAATTTACAATACAACAATAACAAAAAGGAAGTACCTTGCATGTTCTACTGAGTGGAGATGGAATGGGGCATATAATGGATGAATGCTAGAGAACCATTAGAAGTTATACTGTCAGAGAATGTTTAGTCGCACAGGAAAATGCTAAAGGTTCATTGTAAAGATAGAAATGTGGGTAAAAACTTTAAATGCAGTGTACCTATTATAAATCTAATTCTGTGAATGAAATAGATAAATGTATAGAAATATACTTGAAGGAAATGTACTTGAAGTAAATACACTAAAGGATGTTAACCCTGAGTGGTAGGATTATGAGTGATTTAAATTTTCATATATATCTATATCTATATCTATATCTATATCTGTATCTAAACACTTATGAATATACGTTATATTAATTTTCCATTATTTTTTTAAAGAAAAGCATTAGAAGTCAGAACGAAAAGCATACATGCTATTTGAAAAATGTATATATACTGTTAAACATTGTTTCAGTGAGAAAAAGCAACAAGTAAAATAATTACTTGTGTTGGTAAAATACCTGTTTGAGTTAATATTCAATTTTTCAACTGGTTGCTAAGGTATTGTGTATACATGGTTCAATAGGATTTCTTTTCTTTAGGAATTTTGAAGCTGCTGATTAGAACCAGCCAAAAAATTGCTTACTATGACATATAAATTCTGGGCAGTCATACTCAATCTCCAAGTTCAGGTAGAACCCCAGCTTAGTGAAGGTACTATTCAAGTTATTTTCTCTTCTGTGCTGTCCTTGGCTTACTCTACTCCATGTGGCTCTGAACACTTTGTGTCAAGGACCTTGACTGATTCATCCTTGAATTCAGTGGCATCCATCTGTGGATGACATATAGCAGGTGCCCCAGCAATGCCGATTGGCTGGTAAATGAATGAATAAGTGAATATGGAGAAGTGGCTCTTACTAGATAGTGTCTCAGCAAGTAGAAATATAATATCCTTAAAGGAAAGGTGGTGACTACACTGAGTTAATAGTGTTCTTAAAGCTGGACATTGGAATCATCCAGATTTGGGGTTAAATACGGGCTTTATTCCTTCGATGCTGTGTGAGGTTGAGCACGTCACTTAACTCATCTGAGCTTAAGTTTCCTGATCTGCAAGACGTAAAATAGACACTATCTTCTTTCGTGAAAGAGTACATACAGGGACTTCATAGAGTTCCTGGTGCATAATTCCTATTCAATTAATGGTAGCTGATAATGATAATCGTCATAAATGATATCATAATTGATAAAAATAATTTGCTAAGTAAAATCCTCAATCAACTGGTTTAATAGGTTTCCTTCTTAAAGTGATTTGTTTCCTTTTTCCCCCCACTTGTATTGATTTAGTTATGTATCCAACCCAAGGAGACATCAAAGAGAACCACCTCTCAGTACCCCTTCCTCTACTTCTTTCCTTCAGGAAATTCCTTATTTCTAAATTGTTGAGCCTCAAGATCTGACTTATGTGACTGACCCAATATGTTGACCTCACACTGCTTTACGCTAGTTTTGCTTTCAAAGTAGCTCAAAGGCGTCAATGAAGCCCACCCTTTGCCCCCTGCTCCTTCCTCTTTGTTTTCAGCACCAGAAACTGCTGGGTTGTGTCTCATCCCCCATTTGTCTTTGTGTTTGGCACATTTGGGGAAGCAGGCAGACCCTCAATCCCCTGGCTGGGAGGTGAAGACTTCCACCAGCTATTTTTAAGGAGACGCTTTGGTTGAGAATCGGAGAAACTGACCCTTATTTTGGTCTCCTGCAGACTTAGTCTCAGAGAAATGAAGTTCTGGGGGTATGAGTCTGGGGGGGGGCCCACTGCAGTCTTTCTCTGAGACACTTCTTTTCTTTGTTTGAATTTCAAGGTTACAAAAGTCAGGATTCAAGGATAACTATGAAAGATCAGCCGGTAAATGTGTTCACAAGTGAGAGAAAAAGAAAGCCAAATGAATGTTAAAACCTTTTTTGAAGCAGAACAGAAACAGAGCTTTTGATCCTTTATCACGGAACAACAAAACATTCACATGATCTCCACGTGTCTGAGCTTTCCAGTGTCCCTCTGTGTGCACATATATGTCCATATGTCCACACACAGACATGCATGGGCGAATTCACACACACTTCCTTTTCTCTAAAAGCTGTATCCCCCCCACCCCACGCACCCACGGATTTCATTCTTTTCGTTTCTTTCTTTTCTTTTTTCTTCTCTCTGTTTTTTTGATATTTCAAAGCTGGCAGTTCAGGAAATGGCTGGAACTGCCACATCTCTGTTCTTGCTAAAGAAATCAATGCTAATCCTATTACTGGCAGTTATCACCTATCCCAGAACTCACAGCTAAAAGAAAAAAACACACTGAGATGTCAAAGTAAGGGGAAAAAAAGGCCTGGGGAGGAGGGGGGCGCCCTTCATTCACTTTCAAATAGTGATTGTTTTCTCTCTCTTCTTTTTGATCATCTTTTTTTCTCATGTTAGCAGAGAAACCAAACTACAAAACACCTGTGCTCACACAACATTACAGGTCTGATTTAAAACCACATGAGTCCAAGTATGGGCTCTAATTTAGACTTATCTTTCTCTAGTGTGCCTTGACAAAGCACGGATAAAGAATATTTATCAAGGCTCCCAGTTTTATTAATAACAATAATAATGACACATAGCATTTAATGATCGCTGCAGACACTGTGCTAGGTGCTCTGTGCAAATCATCTTATGAAATACAATAAGCCTCTGATGTAGGTGTGATAAGCATTCCCATTTTAGAGATTTAGAGATTAAAGCATGAGTTTTCCTCATTTGAGCTGAGTGACCTAGGGAGGAAGAGGCAGAGCCTGGTTCTGCATCTATTCGGCTACAGTATGGTACCCATGCTCTCCCCACTGTCTTCCTCCACCTCTAGCCTTCCTCAACAAGGCAGCCCATGAAGAGACAGGGAAACATTTAGGATTGAGAATTTGCTATTTCTGAGCTTTTGGGAAGTTTTTTCAGAAAGTCAAACAAATCTGATACGGTTGGGTTCTTCCCTCCTTACGATGATAGCCATTCTCATATATGCGTCTCTCATTCCTCCCTCTGATCCAATTATATATAATTGGATATACACAGCTATGAGTGCTTGGGAATCTTTACAAAATAACAGAAGGGAGCTAATTCAACTGGATTAATTGGCACCAGCATCCTTAAATTGACAACCTACACATACTACTAGTCTGAAGATTACACTTTGAGAAGCAACCTTAGTGTGCAGTGTGCATATCATCTGGGCGCTTGTTAAAAATGTAGAATTCCAGGCCCCACCCCAGAGCTACTAAATCAAAGCCTGCATTTTCACAAATCCCTAGGTGATTTCTAAGTATCTTCACATTGGAGAAGCACGGGTCTATGCTACCTCTGTCCTGCTGAAGAAAACCTCCCTTATGTTCGGACCCTACCCTTTTGTCTGTGAGTCCTGCACCTAGCACAATGCTTGGCCCACAATGGGAGCTCACAGATGTCCAGTGAATGAATGACCAAATAAACCACCTATTTTGCCAATTGATAGGGAAGGACAACTCATGTGAACTATTCACATTCAAACAACCGTGACAGTGTTGGTCCAAGAGTGACTAAAGACATGCAAATACTTCTTTCCATCACCAGGCATATTTGCAGGCTCTTTGCTACCGGTTCTTATCTAGTGTCCCTGAGATATTCGATGCTTCAGCTGTCCTTTAGTCAATCCATTGATGTGTATTGAGTTGCAAGGAACTGTACTGAGCATGCGACCATAAGAGAAGGAAGGAATACTTTAAGACAATGGGAAAAATGACATTTGCTTCTCTAGCATTGAGGATGGAAAATAACTTGTTTTCTGGATTGTTAAATGTCTTGTGCCAATGGGAAGAATTGTTCTGGGCTGGATTCCTGTTCCCCATGGACTATTTTCCCCTAAGATAAGAATGAATAATCATAAAATATTCATAATATTTGTATGAATAATTATAATAAAATATTCATAATATTCATTATTTAGTAATTATAATAGAAGTTTATAGGAACTTTATTGAATGTTTTACATGAATTATCCAATTCAGTCCTAAGGCACCTATTACTGTTTTGCATATGTAGATACTGAAGCCTAGGGAAGGAGTAAATGGCAGAATCAGAATCTGGACACAGCTTTTTCTTTTTGTTCCTAACCACTGCTTAATTCTGATGTAGTCAGTTAGTAATATATTTCATATTATTCTTGGTTTCTCCTGTACCAGGAATAAAATATTAATGTATAACAGGGACAAACATGATCACTATTTCAGTTCTTGCAATCTCCCCTTCTGCCTTTTTTTCTTCTGAGAAGAATTTTCTTCTTTGTTGTACAGAATCCAGGTAAAAAATAAAGCAGGAGAACCTTCTAAATGAAAGAAACCAGAGAAGCTAGAGGAAATGCATAATAAGCTGAAAGAAATGGTAATTAGAAAGGGAGAGAGAAGAGAGAGAAAGGTGGGGGGAGCAGAGAGACTGGGCACATGATAGTAGCCAACATGTTTGAGGGTTAGATGTTGAAAGGGGGAAGGAGAAATATTTGAGGGCAGGCTGTGTTCTATGTGGAGGACACTGAAAAAGTAGTCCTGGAGAGAGAAGTTTCAAGATTTTCTACTTCAAATAAATTGCACATTTTCCTTTGACACCTAGTTTTTTGAGATACCTAATAAAATTTCAAATAGTTTATGTAGTACAAAGAATGAACCACATGGGACTATGAGTTTTATTTGTTATAGTCCTGATTATTTATTATGAATTTATGATCCCTGATTTAGATTGTCTAATATTTAATAGGCATGTACTATAGGCGAGGCCTCTGTGGGCTCTGCTGGTTTTTTTCTCTTTTGTGCTCTGCAATTGCTTTAGGGCTAGTATTTTAAATCTAATTTATTTTATATTATAAAATTGTCTTGAGAGTTTAAGTGCTGGAAAACAAAACAAAACAAAAAATTGCCCTATGGGACTTTCAACTTCAGCTTCTTCTGCCCAGCTGTACTGATTGTAGATGCCTAGAACCTCACTGGTAACAAGGTGGAATGGGAGTCAGGGGTGGGAGAAAATGAGCCGGAGCCCACAAGGCCAATCATTATCACATTTCCTCACACAATTTGGAATTGCTGCCTTGCTCAGTTCTCTTAATTTTAAAAACCAAATAAGAAAGAATTTATCATACCAGTGTTAAATGCATATGATTGCCTCCATAGGGAAGATCTAATTCTCAGGACAGAGAGGTAGGAAATGCTGTTAAGTGTGACAAGCCCAAAGGCCATGCTGATCACTGTGATGCATTTGATTTAATCCTGGATGTTGGGGGACTTAGGAAGCTCAGCCTCAGCTCATGGCCCAAGTTCTCCCAACAGCTTATGAAATGCTAATACAGTTAGCAACCCGGGATGATCTCATCTCAGTCAAGAGGCCAGAGAAGACCCAGGCTTTTATATCTTCATCATCCCAACAATAATACCAGCTGGGACTTACATAGTTTCAAAATTCCTAAGTTGGATCATATATTCAACCACCACCACCACTGCCAGCACCACCACCACCAAAGCAGACATTTCTTGAAAAGTAGATACTATTCAGTTCCTCTTTATCATCTCTTAGTTTCACTGTCAAGACAACTTCCTAACTAGCTTCCCTGTCTCTGGTCTGCTACTGCCCTGCCCCATCTTTGCACCCCAGGAATACCTTTTATGCTAATATCAAAGTGAAAACAGTAACAACAAATCCTACATGCCATTCCTTTGCTAAACCTTCTATGGCTTCCTATTGCCTGCAGGATAAAAGCCAGAA
The DNA here is from genome assembly GCF_037043125.1 of Eumetopias jubatus. Classification (NCBI taxonomy): domain Eukaryota; kingdom Metazoa; phylum Chordata; class Mammalia; order Carnivora; family Otariidae; genus Eumetopias; species Eumetopias jubatus. The sequence continues at coordinate 122,871,872 of NW_028274807.1, read as the reverse complement.
TACTTTGACTGGCATTAGTGGGCCTCTGTACCCTGACTCCAACTTCTTTTCAACAACAAACTGTTGGCTGTGCTTTCCTGTAGGCAAGGACTAGCCTTATAAATGCTAAAGGGAGTGACCTTTTGTCACTGGTGGGGTCAAAGTAGACACAGGGAAAGTAGTTAGGAGAAACTAGTAAAATATCCTAGCTGAGAGAGACCCAGGACTTCCTTTTCTACAAGTTGGAAAACTTGTAGAAAAATCTGGCTTCTGAAATTTGGGAGATTTTTATACTTTTCTTGGTTAGACACCATGGGCACTAAGGCATGGACGCCTCCAGCCTAGTTTTGCAAAGGTAAGTCTGAATCAGCTTTGTTCAAGGGTTAGCCCCCTGTCAACACTGTAACAACCCTTGCAATATGGTAGAAGGTAGAGTACAATTATAAAGAATGATGGGAGAAATTGGTTCCCTAGTGCAACCTTCACTTTTAAACTTGGAAGAGCCCTCCTATCTTTTCCTTGGCATATTATGATACTTCACCCACAGACTTTAATATTAAACACCTTGATTCCAGGGTCAAAACTTGTTTCCTCTACTTTATCAATAGGCCAGGTGAATGACAAAATTACATAATCCTCTGCATCAATCATGGGAAATGAGGAGGCAAAGTATTTTAAGGCAAAAGGTATTTGAGATTATCACCAGGTGGCTCTGTTTAATAGATAATGAAATTGATAAGGACTGAAGTCATACTTTGACAGCTTAGCATCCGTAATTCCAGTTGGTTTCTAGTTTGGTCCACTGGATCAATGCCATTGCCCATTATATGAAATTCAGAAGAGGAGTGATCGTTGGTTTTTGCACAAGTTGAACTAAAGTGCCTCTAGGCCGGTGGTTCCACTGTGTGGTCTTCAGACCAGCAGGATCAGCATCACCTGGGAATTTAGTAAAAATTCAAATTCTTAGACCCCACCCCAAAAATACTTGATGATAACTCTGGGGTGGGGCCTAGCAATCAGGGTTTTAACATGCCCTCCAGGTGATTCTGGTAAATGCTACAAATTGAGAACCGCTGCTCTAGGACATCCAAGCAGAGCTGAATATCAGGCAGTGAGCAATGAGTCTGAATGGGAGAGGACAGGAATGGATGTGCAGATTTGAGTCTCATCAGTGTATTGCAGTGGACACGAAGTCTGGACCCTCACTGAGGAGGAGAGAGCAGAATGAAAAGGGAGGGCTGAACAGTGGAAGATGAGCCACTCTTTCCACGTCTATAGGATTCGATATTGCTCTTCATTTGTATTTTACAGAGGGAATATATGATTTTTAAAGCAGAATGTCCCTTTAATGAAAATGTTCAAGGCAGCAAAGGAAAAAGAATGTAACAAGGTGAAATCCTGTGGCAGAGGCAGGGTCAATACAAAAAATAATTTTTTGGATGGGGTCAACTAAAGCATGTTGTGGCAGAAACCTACATTATTTAAACTTCACAACAATCCTGTGAAACACTTATTCTCTGTGATGAAACTGGAGCCTTGAGAGGGTAGACTTGCCCTTTATCTAAGATCACATACAGGTGAAGCCAGGATTTCACCAAGCTCTTGCTCCTTGTATAAAGCAAAGCTGTTAATTAGGCCTTGCTCAGCTCTTGGACCCTGAGGTACCTCGATTGGTTCAGTAACGCCCCCTAGGGGACTGCACCTGCCTGTATTTGAACTGTGAAATCCCCTCCCACACTGACTCTAGGTTTGGTCATTTGACTTGCTTTGGCCCATAGGACATTAACAAATGTGAGGCAAGCAGAGGCTTGAAAAGCACTCATTGGTGGCACTTGCCCCTCTCTCTTGCTGATTTTGGAGCTCACCCGCACGTGAAGAGCTAGGGCTAGTAGATTGGAGATACAGGCCCAGCACCATCCACCATTGTTACGAGTGAGGCCATCTGAGACCAAACAGGCTGAGTCTGTTGCTTGACGATAGTCGCCTGAGTGACTCCAGATGAAACCAGCATAACTGCCCCACTGAGCCAATATTGTGACCCACAGAAATGTCAGTAAAAAGTAATTCTTGTTTTCAGCCACAGTTTTTGGGGTGTTTAAGTTATAGAGCAATAGGTTTCTGATTCGGGCCCATTTCTGTGTGGTGGTTGGAGGGGCAAAGTATACTCCATTAAGACTTGTGGAGTTTTGTTTCTTAGATACTCTCCCAGTAGGAGACCATTTCTCCTGTGATCTTTAAAATGGCCAATCCCACATCCTCAGGGATTCTTCAAAATTCTTCAGGATTCTTGCTCAGCCTCCTAAGCATTTCTAAATTCAGGTGAACACGGGGAACTCAGTAATTATTTTTTTGTGTCCGCTTTTCCTTCCAAAGGAAAGACCCAATCAATTACACTATGTCCGGTAGATTCCAGTGACAATTGCTTTATTAAAATAGGGAGAGTGAAAATAGTTTGTGAGCAGACTTGAAATTCTGATAAATCTTTTCAATACAAAGTACCTAAACGTATTTAAATATAGACAGCCTTTCATTATTTATTTATTTTTAAAGATTTATTTATTTGAGAGAGTGTGAACAAGCGTGTGTGTGGTGGGGGAAGGGGGAGAGAGGGAGAGAGAGACTTTTGAGCAGATCCCCCCGCCCTGCTGAGCGGGGAGCCCATCGAAGTCTTGACTTGGGGCTCATCCCATGACCGATCATAACCTGAGCCAAAATCGAGAGTTGGATGCTTAACCAACTGAGCCACCCAGGCGCCCCAACAGACAGCCTTTCAAATGTACACTTGAAATTAAAGTAAAAGAAATTAGGTAAAATAAGGGAAGGAAAAATAAGGTAAAAGAAAATTGCGTAGATCAAAAATCAGGAAGAAAATAGAAACCAGAGGAGTAGCTGGGCTCTATGGAAACAACTCTTTGGTTTTATGTAGGGAGAGGAGTTACAGCTGAGAAGCTTGCAAAGAGTGGGGCCCTCAAAATACCATCTCTGTGGTCAAAGGGAAGGCTAGAAAAGAGAAATCTTTCCATATCCAGGGAGACAATCAGGAAACTTGTTAATTTTGATGTAGGCTTTAGGTGGGGAAAAGTCTCCCCTAAGCATTCATAACTACCAGCAAACAAATAACTATTGTTTTAAGGCACCAAGTTTTGAGATGTTTGGGATTCAACTTTATACTTCCTACATGGTCCAGGAAATCCCAAGTTGAGAAATTAGCTTAAAGTGATTCTGGATTGGTATATCATTCTAAAATTATAATGAAACATGGAATTGTGACTGTGAAAGCATCATGCAAATATATAAACACAGTTTTCTTATCCCAAGAGACTGGAGTATATAATTTAAATTAAAAAATATTTTTGATTCAGTGATTCAGCTTGCTGTGTGATCTTCATCAAGGATCTACTCATCTCTGGGCCTTTCCTTCTTTATTAGGTAAAAGAGGGGTCATTTTTAGCCCTAGCTTTACATGGCTCTATAGTTCTGTGAAATTATTAGTTCATGAATATATGATATAGTACTGCAAGGTGTAGGGAATAGAAAATTAAGATCTTATCTTGGTCACTATTTCTGATTAGCAAAACCATTAGTGTTGGCTCATTTTCACTAGCCTGAGGCTCCACCAACCTGAAATAGTTCTCTGAGGTCTCTCAGTGTCTAGGCTATACAGATTTGCTTGTTACAGTGTCCCTGCTAATGTCCCTGCAGAAGGCCCTCATAGGCCTTGGGGACCAGGAGCACCTAAGCTGACTTAGGAAAGCACATCCCCTTGCATTTTTCACCAAGTGACCCCCATTCAGGTGGGCAGGGTGACTTCTCTGGGTATGGATGTTAGAAGGATAGGGATAATGTCATAAGAAGGACTTTTGCTTCACGTTTAATTTGCCTTTTTTAGAATAATTATATAATATGATGTTTGCTGGACTCAAATATAATTGAAAATAATTCATGGACATTATATATTGATGTAGTCAGGTATTTCCATGTTTCTTATAATAATATGTATTTTAGAAATGAATATGAATAGGACTTTAAGAACGAAGTATTTTTTGTTGCCCTAAGAAAAGTAACGTACCTAGAGTCATACATCAGGAAAGCTGCAATTAAATAGTTTAATAGACATAATTTTGAGAAAAATAAATATCTCCTTCCTGCTCTAATTTTACAAAGCTACCAGAACGACTTTTAAAAAACATACCCCTGGATTAACGTTTTTACTCTCCAGTGACTTCCTATTGTACTTAAAAGCAAAACTCTTTAATAACCTACAAGGCTTTTCATAATCTTTCTCCTCTTATCTTCCCAACATTATTTCAAGCCATTTCCCAGTCCCTAACCCTTCCCTGGCCTGCTGGCCTTCTCTCAGGTCCTTAAATACAGAAGCCCTTTTCCACCTCAGGTCAATTCTGCCTGTACTATTTCTGCATGTAAGTGTATGGTCTCCTTAATGAAGAAGCTGGCCAGGTACCACAGGGTCCTCTCTAGCCTTTAACCTGTGGATAGCATTGTGGGCAACATCTAGCATCTCTGATTTTTGGTAGAAATCCCTGCCCCTGTCCCGAATGGGGCTCGATCCCTAGAGCAGAGCAGAGCAGAGTGGAGGTGATTCATGAACCAAGATAAACAACACATAATGTTGCTCTGGCCTCAGTAATTGGCGGCAGGGTTGAGCATATGATCTGGATCTAAACTAATGAGTGCATCCCATTTCCCTGACCACAGCTGTTGGTTATGGGCATATGACCCAATCAGAGTCTTACTCTCCATATAAAAATATAAGGCAGAGACAGGTGTACTCTTTCCACTGAAAGAGATATCGATAGAACTGCTGTGGCTACTTTGAGCCAATGGGGAATAACCAGTCTGAGATCTGTGCCAAAAGAGAGCTGACCTGGGAGAGAAACTCAGTCTTAAAAATATCCTTTGAGCCCCTGTCTAGCCACACATGGACTTTTAGTTAATGAACCAATAAATTCCTGTTTTGTTTGTGCTTTTCAGTTGGCTTGGATTCTCTGCCTCTTGCAACCTAGACAGTTCTGAATGATAGAGGACACTACATCTTTCTGAATCACCACTCCCCAGTTCCAGCCACTGCCCTCAGCCCGCTTCATCCCTGGTCCCCTTGGTTTCTTGATTGCTGGAAGTGGCCCTGGGTAGCTTTGTGAATTCATTTGCTGCAGAGGAGTCTCTGTACCTGGTGCATAGAGAAGTAGCATGTCATGAAATTCGGTAAATGTATCACTCCAACAGCTCCTGGTCAGGGGCTCTTTCCATTCCAGAACCTAACTGCATGATGATGCAAAATAAGTGGAGATTAGAAGCAGAAGATAAGCTAGAGCCCAAGAAACCAGCAAGATGACTATTTGTAGAAATGAGGGAAAGTTGGAAATCGTTATTGAAGATGGACTACAGTCCAGAAATGTGATTCCATTTAATCTCTCTGGTCATTTTGCTTTTATCCACACGTTGCAAATGAGGCTCTGAGGGGTAACTACTTTGTCCAAAGATAGAGACTTCACTTAGTGCAGATATGCCAGTCTTATGCCCCTGGCTTTCTCACAAGGCCACCATTTATAAGTGAGGTAGAGGGGAACTAGATTAGCCTGATGGTGGTCCTGAGAGGGGTGATGGTAGGTAAAAGCATAGCTGTTTCAAAGAAATGAAAGCATTTCCCCAAATTTTGGATTCAATCTCAATATATTTTAGCCTTTTATGTTCATACAACATGGTTTGAATGCAACACCCCAGACCTTGGAGAAGGAAATATCTGGATTTCTGTCTTTGCCAACCCTTTATAGCAGTGACACTGGGGGAAATTATCTGCTTCTGTTTCCCCATATGTCAATTATTTGCTTAATATCACAAGTGTAGAGATGGTACTTATAACTCAAATACCGAGGACATCACAAGTAGGTACTTACTACATCTATTTTAATATTATATAACCCAGAAAATTATTAATGCTTAAATATGATTTCCTTTGAGTATATTTCAAATGTTTCTCTATATTACTCTGATCCGCCTGAGATCACTAGCCCTGTCTTCATGGAGCTACTTATCTTGGAGGAATCAAAGAAAAGTACCTTCAAAATGTTGACATAGGAAAGGTCAGAGATAGCATGTGAGGAATTTCAAAGATAATCCTGTCTTTCCTTTTCCTCCACCAGACTCTGTTTTTAGCTGGTTCGGAGTAATTTATCTCTGGTTCAGTTAAAGTATGTGGCATCATTTAGACACTGCAAATATAATACCAATTTTACTGCAACCTAATTGTAGAGTGACAAGAGATAAATCTAGAAGATACATATAGTATGAAATGGCCAAGTGTGCTTCACTTATAAGAACCACACATAGAGGAACATTATGCTGGAAGTGAGGAATAGCTGAAGTTGTAATTCAAGCAGATGCATATATAAATAATGCTGAGTACTCCTAGGACATCTGCAACTTAATCAGTTGCCCATTAACATATTGTAGGATAAATGTAGATCTGTAATTATTGTATGCTGCTAAAACCACCTTTATTTTCATTTAAAATCCTGGTTAGATGATCTGTGGTATCTTTGGAGACTTTGTCAACCTTTTGAATTGAGGATATATATATAGGAAATTATGTTTCAGATAAATAAATAAAAGTGCAATATTCTAAGCTGTTAATGGAGCTTGAAAAAAACCTACAAAATCACCCCAGCTTAAAATCAAGAGACCATGATTAAATTAAAATTAAAGAAGGAAAGGATCACAATGAAACAAAAATCCTATACATTAGAAGGTTTATTTTAAAATAGCTCTAAATTCCAAACCTGAATCATAGAATGTCATGATTGTCAACCAACATTTATTGAGTACTATAGTAGGTATGTTGAACTTTGAATAATTGAATTGCACATTTTAAAAATAATCTGTCTTTTATGGCAGAAATCAGGCAGTTCCTGGCATAATTTGACAGGAATGTTCTGCCTTTTCCCTGTCAGCATGGTGTGAGGCAATGCAATTAAAATCTAACTGTGATTTGTTTTGACTGGTGGGATTTTTCTCTTTTCTTTCTAATGTAGCATACATATTTATTCACATGATAACTTTTATTAAAGCAATACAATATACATTTTAAGTAATTTAATGTTATTAGCGTCAATGGAGATACCCTTTGAAGATTGGACCCTTATGTTTTGGGTGCAATGACACCTAATATTCTGTCTGCTATTCCCTCTTGCTCTCTGAAGCAACTTTAATTTTTCCTGTCCCAAACCGTCCAGACTACCAATGCCCCTTACTGGCAGCATCGTGGCCCTGGGCTTCCTACCTTTTTCTGTCCCCTCTCTAAGGCCAGCTCAGTATCTTTCTTCTGTGGTTTACTGCTGACAACTTAGCCCCAGACAATATCTTTCCTTCATACTGATAGTATTTTCCATAGTCATGAACCATACTGCTGCATTCCATCCACATATGTTTTCTTCTTTTCCTTTATTTTCCAACTGTTACACAGAAATATTAAGACTCTCCTCTCTTCTTTTATCCTTCTTTCTTTTCATGGTTGGTTCAAAATCACCCTAGAGGGATACTTCAGTGCAAGAAAAGGAAGAACAAGTAGGTACAAAAGTAAAAATTTACAGAAATAGGAATATTTAAACTTTCACAATTAATACACAGTTACCTTTAGAATCTTTCCAAGTCTGTATATCTTTATATCTTCCTCTTATAAAATTTCATTTCCTCTAGGTCAGAATTCTCTTACAGTTTTCACTTGTATATTTCTAATTATGAGTAGAAATAAGCTTCCTTTTTTTCATATTGTGAAGTCCTTTGACTCTTTTCCGGAGTCTGACTGTCCTTATCCTTTACCCAGTTTATGTTAGTGGTCTTTTTCTCACTGATTTCTAGGAGTACATGTATTAAGAGTTTAGCTCTATTACAAATATTTTGGTAAGATATTTTTCCCATTTGTCCTTTGTCTTTTGGCTTTATGATTTTCAATGCAGAAATTTCTCTTTATTTTGTGCAGTATTTTTTTAATATTTGAAAGTTTTTATTGGTCAATTAGAGAAAAATGAATATTCCAGTAGAAAAATGGACATTTGGCATAAGGAAATTTCTTAAACAAATAGAAAAATTTAAGAAATATGCAAGAGTGTTCAACTTTGTGCAGTAAGTTTTTATCTCTCCCTCTCTCTCTTTTTGGCTTCTGGATTTTGAGTCTTAGAAAGTCCTCCTTAATCCAAGATAATAAATTCTCCTGTATTTTCTTCTAGTACCTTTATGACTCCATTTTTTTTTAACATTTAAATCTCTGATACATTTGGAATTTATCATAATATACAATGTGGGTTATAAATTAAACTTAATTTTTTTCCAGTTAGTCGAATACCATTTATTGAATAATGCATTTTTGCTCCACTGAAATGCTACCTTTATTGATAGTAAATTTCTGTGTATATTTGGGTCTCTTTCTGGAGTCTCTTTTCAGTTCCATAGGTTAGTCTGCTTATGCATGCACTATATGGTTTTAATCCTTGAGGCCTTATTATATGTTTTAATAAGGTTAGCACACCTTCCATTGCTCTTTTTGTTCAGAATTTTCCTGGCTAATCTTAATTACTTTTCCATATAAATTTTAGAATCAACTGGCCTAGTTAAAAGAAATTGGTATATTTATTGAGGTAAGACAAATTTATAAATGACATTAGAGAGAATTAATATCTTTACAATGTTGAACATTCCTGTCAAAAAACATGCCTTTCAAGTTCAAGTCCTTTTTTGTATCCTTTGTTTTCAAGTTCTCTTCATATGGGTCTTGCACTTTTCTGTTTAAGCTTATTGCTAGATATTTACATTTTTGTTGCTATTAGCATTTTCTTTCATTATATCTTGTGACTGGCTGTTGTGTTCTGTAAAGGTTATAGATGGCCATATATTATTTCTGTCTTAAAGAATTTTCTTGTTTGCAGTAATGTTTTAATCTAAAATAATATTTTTGGGTTTTTTCCTCCAAAAAAACCGTATAATCTAAAAATAGTATGTTTAACTTCTTTCCAAATGTTATAATTCTCTCCTATATAACTGTATTGACCTCCAATACAATGTTAATTGCACAGTTGTACCTCGAGTATAATATTAAATAATGGTGCTAATAGAAGGCACCTGTGACTCTGTTTCTGAATATAAAGAGAATGACTTTAGTGCTGTGGCTCTCAATCTTGACTGCACATTAGAATCACTGGGGAGTTTTTAAAAATCCCAACATCCAGGCCTCACCCCAGACTGATTAATCAAAATCTCTAGCTGGCAGGACCTAGGTATCAGTATTGTCTAAAGCTTTCCAAGTGATTCTTTGTGCAGAAAGATGGCAAATTAATGCTTTAGTGTTTTTTCCTTTTAAGCATGGTACTTGCTTTTAGGCTGAAATAGGTATATTTTACCATGTTATCTATACATTTTAATTTTGAAATTTTTAATTTAAAGTATTTAAATTTTATTGAATATGGATTTTCTCTATAGAACTATTAGTATAATGAATTATAAATCCATTACCACTATATTAATATAATGAATTTTATTAGTGGATTTCCTGTGTTGAACTATCCTTTCATTTCTTAAATAAAACTCATTAGGTATCCAGTTATTATTCTTTTAATGTTCTATTAAGATTGCCCTGAATATTTCTTGCCTTTGATATTCATAGTGAGATTGATATACCATTGATTTTGTGTTTGGGACATCACTGACAGGTTTGACATTTCTATACTCACATTATAAAAAAATATTTGGAAATTTTCTATGATTTAAAATAACTTAAACTGGTATTGGAATGGATTTCTTTTTTAAAGTTTGGCTGAGATTCCCTGGAAGCTTATGGATCTTGTGCTTTCCTGTGTGTGTGTGTTGTGGTAAGGGTTGAGTAGGTAGTGCTCTGACAGCTTTTACTCTTTCTTTTATAGAGATCAGTTACTTTAGATTTTCTATCTCTTATTGGGTACATTTTGGTAAATTACATTTTCCTAAAAATTAACCATTTAATCCAGCCAGATTTTTAAATTCTTTTTCAAAAGGTTGAGTATTCTTTAAGATTCTTCTACTAATTTCCCTTCTTTGCTCTTATTTCCATTTTATATCTTATTTTTGCAACTATAATTTTTATCTTGATTAGATCAGATTTCTAATTTTATTTTATTTTGATTAATTTTTTTTGAGACAGTGTGCAAGTGAGTACGCAGTGGTGAGGGGGGTGAGAGGGGCAAAGGCGGGGGGAGAGAGAGAATCTTAAGCAGGTTCCACGTTCAGCATGGGCTGATGCAGGGCCCAATCCCACGACCCTGAGATTATGACCTGAGCCTAAATCAAGAGTTGGATGCTTAACAGACTGGGAGCCACCCAGGTGCCCCACAATGTATTTAATTTTAAAAAGCATTTTTCCTTTAAAAATTAGCAAAAAGTTTATTAGCATTTCTTTTTATTGATTCCAAACTCATTAATCTTTTCTTTAACTGCTTCTTTTTTCCTTTGGTTTATTTTGTTATTCTTTTTTCTCATAATTTGAGTCAGATTTTTTTTTAATTTATTTGAGAGAGCGAGTGAGCGAGAGAGAGAGAACACACAAGCAGGGGCAGAGGGAGAGGAAGAGAGAGAAGCAGACTCCCTGCTGGGAAGGGAGCTCAATGTGAGACTCGATCCCAGGACCCTGGGATCATGACCTGAGCCGAAGGCAGACGTTTAACCGACTGAGCCACCGAGGCTCAGTCAGTTAAATCTGACCCTTGAGTCAGATTCTTAATCCATTTATTTTTCATCCTTTTTTTTTTTTATTAAAGATTTTATTAATCTGACAGAGAGAGACACAGTGAGAGAAGGAACACAAGCAGGGGGAGTGGGAGAGGAAGAAGCAGGCTTCCCATGGAGCAGGGAGCCTGATGCGGGGCTTGATCCCAGGATCCTGGGATCATGACCTGAGCCGAAGGCAGACATTTAACGACTGGGCCACCCAGGCGCCCCATTTTCATCCTTTTTTTAAAGTATACAAGGTTGTCAGTTCTCCATGGAGTTCTGTTTGTTCTGATTACTGTAGGTTTAGAAATAAAATGTTTTCATTATCATTGTTTTCCAAAAATCCTCCCATTTGTATTTGTTATTTCTTTTTCGACTTGAGAGCTAATTAACAGAGTTTAAACATTTTCAGATGGAAACGACTTTTTGTTTTCCAATTTAGAAAAAAATTCTAGTTTTTTGCATAATGATCAGGGGATGTTTTCTATACATTTTTTACTTGGAAATTTTCGAGGTTTTCTTTGCGACTGAAAATGTATTTACATATATGAAGATATTCCAGGGATACTTGAAAATAAGGTATAGTTGACTTTAAAGGTGCAGAGTTTGAAACCGGTTACTTATATCTACCTTATTAATTATGTTAAGTCTTGGGGTTTTTTCTTATTGGGTTATTTTTTATCTTAATATGTCATTAAATTGAGAAACTTGAATTAAACTCTTCTAGTATATTTCTGAATATTTATGGATATTACTACCTTGATATTAAATATGTTTGCTCTTCATTGTGAATTGAACCCATTGTGAACATGCCCTTTTGCCATGTTTAATGCTTTGCAGCCTAACTTCTACCTTGTCTGATGATGAGATCAAGTCCTGTGTTCTTTGTTTGCATTTGCCTGTACACCTGTACTGTTCTTTTGTTTTTAACCTTCTTGAATCACTTTGTTTCAGAGTCTGGAGTTAGCTTTTGTTTTGTGGTCCAATCTGAAGATATTTTTTTAAATAAGTGAGTGAAGTTCATTTACATTAACTGGTGTGATAGATGTTTTTGTGTGACTTCTGTCATATTATTTTGTTACATTATTTATACAGATCGAATTGTTCACTATTTGCTTTGCTGTGTGTATGCGTGATTAGTTCTTTTAATATATAGAAAAACTATGGTTTTTCCCTGATGATTATCTTTATAACCTTATATAATATCCTCATTTCCATAATTCAGTGCTTCCCAACCGAGTTCACATCATGGTACACCTAGAAGATGGTGGTGTGTGCCACCTTCAGGTTAATGGATGAGACCCCTAGATGGGACTGTTCTGTGGTGGGGTGGGGGATCTTCCTCTGCCTGCAGCTCCCAGCTGAGCTAGGGGATCACTATCTCAGCACATCTGAGCATTTTCAGTGCACCTGTTGATAAGCTTTACTCTTTTTTGATATCAGAAGGATAAAATGAGCTCCTTCCCTCTTCCTTTCCCTCTTTTTCTCCCTAGTCTTCCTCATGTTTCTATTTGTACTGCTATATGTGCTTGCATTCTATTACTGATTTGTCAGCTCTAAATAATATCCTTTGGCTCTCTGTCATTACAGATTCAGCAATCAAGATATTTACCTCTTACCTTCTACCCACTGTTTCCCCCTGCTTCTTTTGTTACCTGTATCTTTTGTATTTTACTGGGACATAGATTTCTTGTGATCCTAATTCCCATATTTGCTGTAGTTTTTGCTTTGGTTTTGTTATTTGTAGGATGGATTTGTTTTTCTCATCTTCTGCTTCTATCCTTTTTGTCTCTAAATTTAAAAAACTTCACCTATTGCCACATAATTCAGTTTCTTATTCCTTCTTTCTATATGCCTTAGGGCCTTGCCACTCCAGATTGAATTTCTGTACTCATATTTTGCAAACAAAGGCTGTACTATTACTCTTCCATATAAGTCCTTCTCCCCTAGGGAGTGTATTTTTGCTGGCATTTTCTGAGATCTGCTGTGCCTGGACCTTCTGCCACTCTCCTTCTCTGCTGGAACTCATCCCAAACCAAAAGAAAACAACAACAACAAGACCTGAAAACTCCATTTGCAAGTGTAAAAGAGACAGATGTAATCTGCAGCCTCCAAAATATGTCTAAGGGTTGCCCAAAACAAAGTCTCATAAAAACAAGTGAAGAAGCAGAGAAGGAGGAAATGTTGACCTACATAGCCATATTCATACTAGAAGTGAAATATTTCTCTCAATTTCAAAAAAATTGCCTTAATGTACTGCTTCAGTTTCCTCATACAGACACAACTTTGTCATTCCATTCATAAGCAGCTCTGTGTGTGCGTGTGTGTGCGTGTGTGTGTGTGTGTGTGTGTGTGTTAACCTGGTTGCAAAGGGAGTTGAAAGAATGGTGTGAGGTTGAATTGAAATGCTAAATGCTCACTGGTCAATCAGGCTTCAGCCAGATGGTAGATTTTCAAACTTACATGAAGATATAGTAATGATCAGTAAACAGAAAATGAAACAAAGAACCCCCCAGAGCATAAGTAAGTGATCTTCTATTTGGAAGGTTTCCAGCCACAATGGAAGCATTTCCAATAATTAAAAAGTGTGGCTTCTCCACTCAGGATAGCATTTATCTTTCTCCTTTCCCTCCTTTATACTGACTACTTTCCCACTTTGGTCTTTTGCTATTGTGATTACTTTGTCAGGGTTCCCCCACAACTCTAAATTTTCCATGCTGTATAACAGCTGGGCAGAGAGAGGAGTTATTTTCCCGAAGACCATTCCTTTTTCATCTTTCTTCACAGCACTTTTCTTATCTGATTACTTCCCCCTTTCAATTTAATATTTTCCCTTCAGTATTTATCTGTCCTTAATCTCTGCTTATATGCCCTATCTTGGCTTCTCTCTCCAATTTCTTTTTTGCTCATTCTTCTTTCCTCAAAATCTTACCACGTTCTTTCCAACCACACCAAGTGTCATCCAGATTTTCTGTTTAAGTTTCTCTACCATGAACTATATTTACTAGGAATCGTCTTAGTCTGCTTGGGCTGCTTCAACAAAACACCACAAACTGGGTGGATTAAACAACAGAAATATATTTGTTACAGTTCTGGAGTCTGGGAAGCCCAAGATCAAGGTGCTGGCTAATTTGGTTCCTAGTTAGGACTCTCTTCCAGGCTTGCAGATGGAGATCTTCTTACTGTGACCTCACATGGCAAAGGGAGAGACTCTAGTGTCTCTAGCTCTTCTTAGAAGGGCACCAACCCTATTGGATTAGGGCCCCACCATTATAACCCCATTTAGCCTTTATCACTTCCTCATAGGACCTATTTCTGAGTGAAGTCACATTGCGAGTTAGGGCTTCAATATATGAATGGGGGGTGGTGATTGCACAATCTGGTCCATAGCAGGACAGTATGTGTTTATTGACATACTCTTATTTGGCAAGGAAGTGCTATTTTCTTATATACTATTATACAACTTTCCTCATCATTACACAATACTATGATGCTTTCTATGGAGGCAGTATAAATTATTTCTTTTTTAATTGTGGTAGAAAACACAAAATATAAAATGTATAATCTTAACCATTTCTAAGTGTATGAGTCAGTAGTGTTGAGTATATACAAATTATTTTTTATGAGCCAAAGACAGATCTGTTATTAACCAGCATTTAAAGTTGTATGTTGATAATATTTTTTGAGCATTTACTTCTTGCTAGACATAGTATTGAGTGGTTTGTATGGATTATTTTATTTAATACTCATAATAATTCTGTAAGTTAGAAACTATTATTTCATCCATTTAACAAGTAGAGACCCAAGTCTCAGCTAAAAACTAGTCTAAGGTTGCACAGCTAGTAAATAGCAGAGCTGGGATTCAGTGTGTTTAAATTGAATCCAAATTGACTGTGGAACTAATCTCCTTAACAACTCTTCACCATATTTTTATTCTGTTTTTAAAAATAAAATATGCTAATATGGATAAGATATTTACTATATGTTCCAGTGTTTATGTAAAATGGATCTGTTACAGATGCCTGATTTGTGCTTCCAGTGATAGAGAAATCATCAAAGCAATTAATGTAAAACTGACATGAAAAGGCATTCACTTAACTCCTGCAGAATTTGTTTTCCTAAGGTAAATGGGCATAGAATGAGATTTCTCAACTTTGGTGTTATTGACATTTTGTGTGATAATTGGGGGGAGAAGAGCTGTCCTGTGCATTGTAGGATGTTTACTAGTATCCCTAGGCTCTACTCTCAAGATGACAGCACTTCTCGCCTCAATCCTAAAAAAAATAACTTCAGGGCACCTGGGTGGCTCAGTCGGTTAAGTGTCTGCCTTAGGTTTAGGTCATGATTTCAGGGTCCTAGAATTGAGCCCCACATTGGGCTCCTTGCTCCACGGGGAATCTGATTCTTCCTCTCTCTGCTAATGCTCTCTCTCTCTCAAATAAATAAAGTCTTTAAAAAAACCAAACACCTTCAGACATCACCAGATGTCCCCTAGGGGTCAAAATTTCCCACAGTTGAGAACCACTAACCTAGAATGCAAAAATATTCCATTACAGTTGACCGTTAAACAACATGAAGGTTTGGGGCACTGATCTCCTATGTAGTCAAAAATCCACACGTAAATTTTAACCACTAATAGCCTGCTGTTGACTGGAAGCCTTACCAATAACATAAACTGTTGATTAACACATATTCTGTATATGTATTATATACTGTATTCTTAAAATAAGCTAGAGAAAAGAAAATGTTGAGAAAATCATAAGGAAAATATATTTAGTGTATTTACTGAATTTACTGAAAAAAAAATCCACATATGAGTGAACCCACAAGTTCAAACCCATGTTCAAGGGTCAACCGTGTTTAGACTCTAAACCAGTCATCTGGATGTTTTATGTATTAAAAAAAAAATCAAGGTTGAATGCATACTATGTACCAGGTACCATTTTCTAAGAGCTTTACAGGTATTAACTCATTTAATCTCCCCAAATTATTAGATACCTATTAAGTATACAAATTATAATTCCTCAACCCTCTAAGGTAGATACTATGTAGTAGATACATTATGTTAGAGGAAATATAAACCCTGCTAGTCTGATGGGGAAAGCCCCCATTCCTATCCACAATGCTTAACTTCCTCTTTGGCTGTGCTAGTGACTTCCAGTTGCTATTCTTGATAAAAATTTCGATATGACTAATTGAGAAAAGTAATAAAATATGAGAAATAATTTTTTTCCCTCATAGGAAAAGAATGTGTAATAAGTTTAATAGAAAAGGATATAATGCAGTAAGCGATTACTTTGGCTATCTTGGCCTCTGAATGTTCCTTTTTGGCCATTGCCTAAGAGCTGCTCATGGTTCTGGATCATTCATCCTCCCAGATCAATGATGAGAGGAAGTAGTGATCAAGTTTCTGTTGGTAGAATACTTACATATGTCAGTTCCCAGCTGGAACTTCAAGATAATTTTCCCCCAGATGCAATTCTGTAGTTTGAGCAACAGGGAAATTGTCAATCAAAATGTCTGCCTTTCATCACCTATTGGATTATCAAAGCAAGTGGTATAGATACTTCTTCATTTGATAGGAATTGACAAGGAAGTGAAGTCTGCTAGACTTCAGGTATCAGGTTATCTACATTAAACTTAAAAAAATGCTTTTTATTATGAAAAATTTTAAACAACTACAAAGAATAGAATAATGAACCTGATTTACTCCCCATTCATTATTAATACATAGTTGTCATCTATACTTCTCCCAACCAAATTTTTTGGAAACAAATCCTATCATATTATTGTGCTGTTTTATTATGTCTCTCTAAAAATATAAAAAGCCATTTTGAACATAACTACACAAAATGATCTCATCTAAACATTTAAAAATTGATATCGGATGTTTAGACAGTGATCATATTTCTCCAGTTGTCATATAATTATTTTTATAGTGTTTAACTTGAATCTAAATAAGGTTCAGGGCGCCTGAGTGGCTCAGATGGTTAAGCATCTGCCTTCGGCTCAGGTCACGATCCCAGAGTCCTGGGATCAAGTCCCACATCGGGCTCCCTGCTCCTTGGGAGCCTGCTTCTCCCTCTGCCTCTCTGTCTCTCATGAATAAATAAATAAAATCTTTAAAAATAAATAAATAAATAAATAAGGTTCATTAATTGCTCTTGGTTGATTTGTTCTTAAATTTTCTTTCTTATGATGACTTTATTTTTGAGGTAAAATTTACCTTTTAAGTCTCTTTTGATCTATAGATTCTACATATTTTTTTCTTGAATTTTTTTCTCTGTATAAGTATGTTGCTTATGTTACAATATAATGGGTTTATTATTTTAATGCATTAATAAGTATTTTTTAAAGTTTCTCAGTTTTTATTTCCAACATGGTAAATGTCAATAGATATAATCCATATAAACAAAAGCTCTTTGTGGTCCCCAAAAATTCTGCTTTCTTTTCTTTCTTTCTTTCTTTTTCTTTTTCTTTCTTTCTTTCTTTCTTTCTTTCTTTCTTTCTTTCTTTCTTTCTTTCTTTCTTTCTTTCTTTCTTTCTTTCGGCCATTTCAGTCCTAAACTCACTACCTAGGGTTTGGATTAACTAACTAATACACACATGTATGTCACACTATACAGAAGTTGGGCATTAAGGAGGGCACATGATATGATGAACATGGGTGTTAATACGCAACTAATGAATCGTTGAACACTACATCAAAAACTAATGAGGTGCTATATGTTGGCTATTTGAATTTAAATAAATAAAAAATTTAAAAAAATATAAAAAATTATTTGCAAACAATGTAACAGATGATTCCTAAGGTTCTATCTAAACCTAAGATTCCACCCTTCTATGAATGAAGGATCCTAATGAATGTACCATTTTTTCAGCACTTCTCATTCTTAAGTCTCTTCTTTCTGGAAACCACTTTGAATCCCCAAGGCCATGTTAGCCCTTGCCTTCCCCATGCTCTCCTAGAAGTACATACCTCTTTCATGGCAATTTATTTCAGGCCAGGGAGCATATATTGAGAATTCCAACCTTTGTAAAATCGAATCTGTTTGGGTTTACCCACATTGATCTGTCTTATTTCCCAAACTTCAGTGATTTGAGTAGTACCATCGCAATTTTTTTTTTGCCCTATATGCCTAACACTTCTACTGTTGTTTTTGTTTTGAACTTAAATACCTCCTTTAGCTTTATCATACAGAGTATTATCCATGTAATCATAGTTTGAAGGTGCTAGTTATGCATTTTTTCACATATTAAAATAAATGCCTATCTTAAGTAAAAAGAGTGTTAACAAAGGTTTAAAATACAAAGTAATCATCTTTTACTGCCAAAAATCAGCTCTCATACCTCCAGTCGTCTGCACATAGCACTGTGGGAACCCCTGCTATGTACCTGTGGGGTTCCTTGCCCATCTTCCCCCTTAGGGAGGGCAGGGGACTAACTTTCATCTTTGTATCACCATGTTAGTAAGCCTGGTGCCTGGTGCATAGTATGCTTTCAATAACTGTTTGATGAATGAATGTCTCTCTTACTATTACCATAGTGAAATACTATTAGCAAATAGAAATCTTTGCTATTTTGTCTCACGTTGATTCCCAACCTCAGATAACTTCAGCACTCAAACATGGAATCAAAACATAGAGAAGTACCCAAACATGTAGAAGTGATGTGATGCCTGTTTTTTTTACCTCCTAAAACTTTGTTGTTCTTATGATAGAACAAGGGTGTATTTCTTTTCTGTTGAAAAAAGGGGTCATTTGTCCCACAGTTTCCCATCCTCAGAGCTCTGATTTTCCTGTAAATTAGTGTTTAGATCTAGAGACTTGCTCAAAATCAGGTTGCTTAAAAAAATGGTTATTTTTGGCAAGACTACTTTATAGGTGGTGGCATGTTCTTTCATCAGGAGGCACATAATTTCTGGTTAGTGGACCCTGTATCAGATCCATCAGTTCACGAGGGGTTACAAAACTGTGGTAGTTTAATCCTTTATTTCTTCTTTGTCCTTTACTTGGAATGTCTGTAAAAAGAAACTCCTCTATCAACCATTTTGTTACCCTGAAGTACAGGTTATGCAGAAAAATTGGTTAAATGTTTGCTTTTTTCTTTTTTTAGTTTTCAAGATAATCAGTTGGATCCTTAGCATCCCCCAAAGGAGTTTGAGCTGTGTGGGTGTTTTTTTGTTTTTTTTTTTTAGTTTTATTATGAATAAAAATCACACGTGAATAAACATTTGATACATTTAACCTATTGGAGTTATTATCTGCATGCTCAAATTATCCCAATTTTGGCTAGCGGGAGTCTTCAGTTTGGCTTCTGAGATTCTTTGGTATAATCCTGATAAATTCAGGTAGTTTCCTTGCTGTATGGTTTGACAAAATGCTTTAACTCCTCTTGTACATTTTCTGCCCCAGACCGGGAATCAACAATTCTCGAAGGAGACTTGGTTCCTTTTAGTGGGAAAGGATTTTTAGAAACCATAATCTGAGTGCTAGTGGTGTTCATTGCTACTCATCATTATTTTGAGGCTTCTCAATGCTAGAGTTAGAATATACATGTTAGTTTTAAAGATGGAATACATCCTAAGTTCATATGCAACTTTCCTATTCAAATTCAGAACTTTAAAGCCTATAGAGTTTTTACTTCATCTTACATTTGTGTTTTCTTTAAACAATACCGAAAGCCTTAGTTTTTAACAATAATGGAATAATCACTCATTTTATTTATCTCTTAATACTATACAACTGTCTCATATTAATAATATTGACATTTTTTACTAGCAATATGTTTACTAAAAACCATTTTTTTCTCATTTTCGTTATTGTTAGGTTACATCCCTTTAGAGATATATAGTCAAATTACTATGTTGCAAGGTTATTTGGAATAATTTTTGAGTTGTTATGCTGAGAAGTTTTGATTCTTGGGGATTGGTTTGTTTATTTCTTTAATTTTGTCTTATAATTATATAAAACATTTACATGGTCCTAAGATTAAATCTACAAAGCAAGTTATATTCAGAGAAGTCTAGGGTCAATCCTTGTCCTCTAGCCAATGCTCTTCCCTTTTCTGTAGGTAATCATTCTTTAAAAGATTTATGATTTTTTAATATCAGGAAATATGTATTTATATTCTTCTTCTTTTTTAAAAATTTTTTATTGTTATGTTAATCACCATACATTACTTCATTAGTTCTTGATGTAGTGTTCCATGATTCATTGTTTGTGCATAACACTCAGTGCTCCACGCAGAACGTGCCCTCCTTAATACCCATCACCACACTAACCCATCCCCCCACCCCCCTCCCCTCTAGAACCCTCAGTTTGTTTTTCAGAGTCCATCGTCTCTCATGGTTCATCTCCCCCTCCGACTTACTCCCCTTCATTCTTCCCCTCCTGCTATCTTCTTCTTTTTCTTTTTTCTTAATATATCTTGCATTATTTGTTTCAGAAGTACAGATCTGTGATTCAACAGTCTTGCACAATTCACAGCGCTCACCATAGCACATACCCTACCCAATGTCTATCACCCAGCCACCCCATCCCTCCCACCCCCCCACCACTCCAGCAACACTCAGTTTGTTTCCTGAGATTAAGAATTCCTCATATCAGTGAGGTCATATGATACATGTCTTTCTCTGATTGACTTATTTCACTCAGCATAACACCCTCCAGTTCCATCCACGTCGTTGCAAATGGCAAGATCTCATTCCTTTTGATGGCTGCATAATATTCCATTGTGTATATATACCACTTCTTCTTTATCCATTCATCGGTCGATGGACATCTTGGCTCTTTCCACAGTTTGGCTCTTGTGGACATTGCTGCTATAAACACTGGGGTGCATGTACCCCTTCGGATCCCTACATTTGTATCTTTGGGGTAAATACCCAGTAGTGCAATTGCTGGATTGTGTGGTAGCTCTATTTTCAACTGTTTGAGGAACCTCCATACTGTTTTCCAGAGTGGTTGCACCAGCTTGCATTCCCACCAACAGTGTAGGAGGGTTCCCCTTTCTCCACATCCCCGCCAGCATCTGTCATTTCCTGACTTGTTAATTTTAGCCATTCTGACGGCTGTGAGGTGGTATCTCATGGAGGTTTTGATTTGGATTTCCCTGATGCCGAGCGATGTTGACCACTTTTTCATGTGTCTGTTGGCCATTTGGATGTCTTCTTTGGAAAAATGTCTGTTCATGTCTTCTGCCCATTTCTTGATTGGATTATTTGTTCTTTGGGTGTTGAGTTTGAGAAGTTCTTTATAGATTTTGGATACTAGCCCTTGATCTGATATGTCATTTGCAAATATTTTCTCCCATTCTGTCGGTTGTCTTTTGGTTTTGTGGACTGTTTCTTTTGCTGTGCAAAAGCTTTTTATCTTGATGAAATCCCAATAGTTCATTTTTGCCCTGGCTTCCCTTGCTTTTGGCGATGTTTCTAGGAAGGAGTTGCTGCGGCTGAGGTCGAAGAGGTTGCTGCCTGTGTTCTCCTTTAGGATTTTGATGGACTCCTGTTTCACGTTTAGGTCTTTCAACCATTTGGAGTCTATTTATATTCTTCTTAAACAGAAGCCACGTAAATACTTTTCCTCATCTTGCCTTTTTTTTTTCTTAATATGTCTTAGAAATTTTTTCATAGTAGTATAATTAAGATATTACCCATTCCCTTTTATGACTGTATAGTATTCCATTGCATGGATGTACCATAGTTTTTTTCAGTCAGTTTCTATTGATAGGCATTTGGGTTGTTTCTGATCTTTTACCCTTCCAAATAATGTTGCAGCTAAGACCCTCCTACATACATCTTTTATTATTTTTGTCAGGGTGGTGTTGAACATATATCCTTTGTTTTGGTCAGTGCATCTTTATTTAGGCATATTCTTTAATATTTCTTTTTTAGCAAGGATCTAGGAATGGTAAATTCACTCTTATTTGTTTGAAAATACATTTTTTCCTTTAATAATATAGTGTTACTGGGCAAATACTTTTAAGTTAATAGTTATTTTCTTTCAGCATGTTGAAGATAGTCCATTGGCCTCTATTATTGCTAGGGAGCAGTTTGCTGTTAAAACATGGAACTTTTTCTTTATAGATAGTTGGCCTTTTGTTGTTGGTTGCTTTAGGATATTCTTTTATTTTTTAAAGATTTTATTTATTTATTTGACAGAGACACAGAGGGAACACAAGCTGGGGGAGTGGGAGAGGGAGAAGCAGTCTTCCCGTGGAGCTTGATCCTAGGGCCTTGGGATCATGACCCGAGCTAAAGGCAGACACTTAACCATTGAGCTACCCAGGCGCCCCTAAGATATTCTTTTGGTTTCAGATTATCTACAGTTTCACTAAGGTGTGCTTGGAATGGATACATTTTAAATTTTAATTTACCTTGTTTGGTTTTCGTTTTGGTACCTTAATCTGAAGAGTCTTATCTTTAATCAACTGCAAAAAATTCTTAGTCATTTTGTTTTCTATTATTACCTTCCTTCAACTCCAGCTCCTTTACCCCACCACCTTTTCCTTCTCATGCTCCTATTAATTGTACATTCTCATTCTACTTTCCATGTCTCTTAATTTCTCTTTCATATATATTATTTCCTAGTCTCTTAGTTTAGCAATTTTCGTAATTTACTTATATATTCCTGTTCATATTTTTAAAAAGTTGACACATGTTTTTATTAAGTTGTTTTACAGTGCAAAGTAATTGTATGTGGAATAGGGTGTTCAATGGGATTTGTGCTTGCTCTGAAATGACTACTAAAGGGTAAAAACTGAGGGAAAGGAGACCTCAAATATCTCACATTCTAGAGAGCCCCCTAGCAACTGGAGCTTATCAAGGATAGTCTTGCTGGCTCTGCTATCTCCAGAACTACCCAGGGGCTTAACTATATAATCAGAACATGAAAGAGAAGAGGAAATCATGGGAACCAAGATAAGCCATCATTCTCCTAGAGAGGTATCCCTTATTGCTAAAAACCAAGTGATAGGGGGAAGCACCAAAAATCTCATTAACATCTCATTCCCCAGTTGGGTAGCAGACTTGCTGGTGTGCCTCTGTGCCTACATGAGCAGCAGGTGAAGAGAACTTGAGAAAGATGGGAGGGTGGAGCACCATGGGGACTCCAGGGAGGAGCCAGGAGCCCTCTCTGCTATTTGGTGGGTCAGATTCACTTGGGTCAAGTAGACACTGTGGAAAGTAGTCTTGATGAAATAGTTTGCCAGTTGCCACCTGAGAGGGAAGTCCACTGGGTGAGGAGATTCCAGTGGCAAGAGACTGTGGGATAGACCTCCCAGGACAGAAGCCGAGTATGGAAACATGATGAGTCACCACTAGCTGCTCTCCTACAGAAGGTAAGGGGCCTCAGGGGACGTTCTGGAGGACTTAATAGCTGTTCTTGCTTTGCATTTCTGGTTCTCTCCAGAATCTTTTTTTCTTTCTTTGATCAATAGTTTTACTATTACTGCATTAGAGTAGACCTCTTCTCTTGTTTTTCACATGGGTGAATAAATTTATTGCTGTTTGCTGCCTTTACTATTTTTATTCATTTTGTTTGGCCTATTAATCACAACACTGACCTTTTAACCTCTTTAGGCTGTATTTTGACATACAATTCCCTGGTGTTTGATGTGATACTTCATACTAAAGCGAGTCTGCTTTAGTCCATCCAGTCTTTCTTGCCAACTTCCTCCTCTGTATCCAGGTGCCCTGCCACCACCTTCTTTCTGCACTGACTGAACCCTCCTTTGCAGCTGCAGTCACTGTCCCAATGCTCCTCATGGCCAGCCCTCACATATGCTTTGCGCTCCAATGAAGGGGCCATTTGTTCAATCAGGTAGGAAGAGATTGATTTTTCCAGAGTGATTTATACCCTCTGATAATTGAGCTATCATCAGTGACACCACTGAGCATGCAAAAGAAAGTGGCACCTCTAGTTACAGGGAGAGCTAAGTCCTTGGAAGCATCTGAAAATGGTGACAGGACCATCTGGATGTCAAAATAGAATTCTAGCATCATTAGGGGCCCCTGGGCAGTATATGTGAATTTAAAGGAAAGATATGCTCTATATTCAAGGAAAATTCTGCTAATGAGAACTGAGTTTTGAAAGAGGTCATAAGCAAAGCCAGAGAGGTAACCTTGATATTACCCCCATATTTTTGTTCTTCTTTTTATAAACAGAGATTGTTAAGAAAGATGTGTTCTCCTCTCCTATGGTCTTATTACACCCCAAAGTATAGGTATACATCTCAACCATTGCAATGCCATGCTGCATGACAAGTGGCTAGGAATGATGAACAGAGAGGCTTGGGTTTGAATCTTGATGTTGCTCTTTACTTACTGCATGATCTTGGGCAAGTCACTCACCCTTTTGAGCTTGTTTACTCATAATACCTATTTTACAAAGTTGTGAGGGTTAAACATGAAATTGCTGTAGAATCATTTGGCACCTGGCCTATAACTGACAAGGTTGGCTTCTCTTTAGACCATGAGAATAAAACCCACATTGGAATGGGCTTGAACATATATTTCTCTTCTCTTTGATTTACTGATTTCACTGATTGGAAAGCAAGTCATACAGATAAAATTGGTGGACAAGAAGGTGATTACTGAACTTAGAAATATTAAGAATAGAGATTTAAACATAAGTTGCAAGAAAGAAAGCTGTCTTCTGTGAAAACAGTGAATTACAGGGGTGGATGGACCCTTTTATATTTTAACAAGGTGTCTAGGTCATTGGCCCTCTATTTATTATTTTAGGCATAAGCTGATCCCATTTGATGACAGCACTAAGAATTGATGATTTCTTTATCCCCAAAATAATTGAAGACAGAAGAGGAAGGCATAAAGCTCTAGAGTTTTTAAGGTTGGGGACCATCTGCCCAGGGATCATCTTCATATGTACCAGGTCAAATAGTAGGCACATGAAACTTTGAATTTCCTCCCCACTTTTCCAGCAAAACCTACCAGCTCAGAACCTTGGGAAATTTATTGTCTTGCCCTTGCTTCCTGCAGTCAGAGCCTGAATATGGTATGGAATGGAAATGCTGGAATTGAGAGAAGGTCTTTAAGTAAGACACCCCCTGGACCTGATCCTAGTATATGGTCAGTACCCTGTAAATTGTGTCTGTTATTATTTTTACTCCCAATTCAGCTTTTGTACTCCAGTCACATTGATCCTTAATCTTCCTTTGAATGTTTCTGTGTAGAGGAGTCTTTAAATGATTAGTTTTGGATTCTTAGCTTTTATATTCTGTATTTTGAATTCTGTCCAAGTAGCCAACCTACTCATGTTAATTGCAGTGCTCTCAATATAGAAGACATTTCTTAGATACAGGGTCTATTCCGGAGTATTCAAAGAAGACTGACAGGTCATTTTGGGATGGGCTCCTTTCTACTTTCCAAATTCAGTTTTTCTTCTCAAACTGTTCCAGAACCTGTGAATTTAAAGACCCTCATTTTAGTATCAGGGTTTTATGCAACAACACCCCCCCCACATCCCCCTTCATATATTCCCAATTTGACGAGGGAATCATATAAAAGTGATCAGGGGATCCCGGTGCCTTGTTTTGAAAATGTACATATTAATGCTTATCTTCTCTTCTCAGCTCTTGATCCCCAGAGCTTTGCCTCCTTATATAGGTAAAGACAAGGTTAGGATTTTTGCCAGCCTTTGTATTGTTTCATTTTGGTATTCACCTTGGCTTCAGAAGTCCTCCTGCCCCCCACCCTGCCCCTCTCTGTCACATTTTCTCTTACCAGATACCCTCCTTTCCTGGCCAGCCATATCTCAAGTCATCCGTCTTTTGGGATGAGATGTCATTACAAACCTAATAATTTTAAAGATGAAGATAATAGTAATAGGTAAGATTTACTGAATTTTCACCATATGTTAGATGCTGTTGTAGCCACTTTATAGATATGAACACATGTGATACTCACAACTGCTCCATGAAATAGATGCAATTGTTATCTCCATTTTATAGATGGGGAAACTGCTACAAGAGAGGATAAGTACCTTGCATTACTGCAGCAAGTGGACAACAGCTTGGCCACGGGTCTGCTTGGACAGTCAGGTGCTGACTGTGGAGAATTTCCTCTGTAAGCACCTCTAGGCTCTGGACACTGACATCCAGGATCCTGACTCAGACAGTCCCAAACAAGGCACTCTTGTCATCAGCAAGAGCACAACATAAAAACATTTCCTACAAAATTTATAAAATGCTGGAATAATGTGTCATTTCCGCAAATCTCCTTTAAAAGCACGTCTGCCAGACAACCTTTATGACATTACCTTTGTACTCAGAAAAAAAATTATGAAGTAATGAAAAAAATACTAAAATAAGGTCACTTCCTTCCTCTTAACAGAGTGCTGAGAAGGTATTTTTAGAGCTTGTTTTCCAAACAAAGGAAGTTGAGCTGAAGAAGTCACTTTCATTTGGAAATCAGGTGAAAGTCAACAACATTGCTGCTAATGAAATGAAAAAAACAACACATTCCCAGGAGAGTATCTCTACATGCAAACTAATTTCTAATTTCTAAGGTTAAAAAAAATTAGACATAATTCAGTCCAACAACAGGTAATTTTGAAAAGAGTTTATTTAGGAACTACCCACTAAGTAGGAGTTAGCAGCCTACAATTATTTTTTGGTTTATTCTAAAATTCACTTGCATAGGCACAGCCTATTGGGGGGCGGGGGTAGGGGATGGGACCCTGATTTGAAACATGTCATTGCTAACCAAACAATGAAATGAAGAGAATAAACAAAGGAAAGCTTTCCAAAGGCTCTCTTCATTTACATTCTGAGATTACTGGCCTCATCTCTCTGCTGAAATAGCCTTGCATTACCGGCCGTCCAAAAGCATAATCAGGTACTAGTGGGAGCTTTTGCTCCAGCAAACTGCACGAAGAATATTTGAATGCTGCCAAGACTATAGGTGCCTGTTTCAAGTTGTCATAGTATATGCTATAACGTGTCATAAATAAGGGAGGTATATTTATAAATCTGACATTAAAAATGTGTTCCTAAAGTATCTCGTGTGTTCCCCAGCCATGTCAGCATAGAAATAATGTTTAGTATTTGTTTATTTTACTGGACCACCCCATGAACCTGGGGGAAACATGTTAGAAAAAAAATTATAGCTACGCCAACTATTCTGGGAGATACACGAGCCCTCCATGTTTATCAGGTTGAGGGCACTGTATTTTGATGTCAATAAGCAATTTTTCCAGCCCGGTCTCCTGCCCGACCCTTTTAATCCATCAATATATTATTAGAGATAAAGTTGGTGGATGCCTGCTGCAGTTAGAAGATAAATGACATCTCTGAAGTCAGGCATTAAAGACTAGATTAAGGCCTTGTGACACCGTTTTCAGTGCTCATCTGTGCACTTCTGTTCAACCTATCACACTGAGTGACAAGAAAGAAAAATAATGAACTGGGCCAGGGGAAGAAGAAGGAAAAAAAAAAAGGCAGAAAAAGAGATTTCCCCCCCCCCCAACACACAAACTACATCAGTTCATACTCGGGATTAGACTGCATTTAAAGAAAGGAAAAAAGAAAAGAAAATGGGGAATTGGGAAGGACAGGGAAGGGGCTGTCCTATAAAGATGAAAATAATCAGGCAAAAGGAACATTAAAGCCGAGAATTCCATTTCTGCCTGGCCAGTGTGGCTTTTGGTACCCCCCCACCTGCCTCCCAGCCTCTCCCATGCAGCCGTCTCCCAATTAGGAATCTTCTCTTTCTCCGAGTTAGGAGTGCTGACATAAATCTTGCTAAGAGGCAGCGCTCAGTTCTAAATCTTAGTGAATCATGTTCTTCTATTCCCGCCAAAGGATTTCCTTCCCACTGCTACCATTGGTCTGGTTGGCGGTATTAAAGAGTTTTGTAACTGTATTCTGATAGTGATTTGAATATGGCTCCTGACTTGACAAATACACATGTTGGATTTTTTCTGATTGTGTGGAAAACAGTAGCCACAAATTAATTGCAAGGTGGAAGCAAAAGGAAAGGGAGATGCAGGCCAGGGGAGAGGGCCTAGGTTTGTGGGCAGGGGACCTAGAGTCTAATGCCAATTTGCCCTTACTCTTTTTCAATCACTTGTGTAGAAATAAAACCACTCCTCTCCCCACATGTCATGCCATGTTTGTGAGGACAGAAGGGACACCTTCCTTATAGAACTCTTTTGTTCCCAGCATTTCAGTAATCCTCCTTAGAAACCAAGTCCATGAGACATTTTGTGCACTGAGGACCCTCCACAGTGGAACACATAGAAGGCCCTCCACTGATACTTGGTAACTGACTGAGAACTCACAAACACCTCTCTGACACCAAGCTCCTGTTGAATGTCTTATATAAATTCTTCTGTCATCATAAATATCCCTTGTCTCCAATTAAACACTTGGCTTTCTGGCCCTTAGCAAGCTTCTCCTGCTGTTAATCACATCATCCAGGGTCAATACATTCTATCTGCTTCCAGGTCCTGGACTTTGCTTCCTTCTTGCATATCCCTTGT
Organism: Eumetopias jubatus; assembly: GCF_037043125.1. NCBI lineage: Eukaryota > Metazoa > Chordata > Mammalia > Carnivora > Otariidae > Eumetopias > Eumetopias jubatus. The sequence goes on along the minus strand of NW_028274807.1, from coordinate 122,843,640 downwards.
TCCTTACCCCTTTCTGTAGTCCCAGTTCAAGACCGCTTTGTCCCAGATTTTATCTCCCCACAGTCTCTGTCCTTCACATCCATCATACCAGCTGTCACCAGATTGATCTTACCCAAACTCTCCTTTGACTATGACATTCCTTGCTCAAAACTTCAGATTCCTTATTATAGCATTAAGACCCTCCAGAATCTAATCCAACTGCTTTTCCAGTCTTTTTTTCTCTTCTTCCTCCAAAAACTCTTCAGCAAAGTAGTTCACATGCTTCAGACATGGTTATCATTTACTCATCTCTGTTTATTTACTATTGTTCCTCCTTGTATTGAAATTTTCTTCCTGAAACCTTATCCAAAATCTGTACCTCCCTCACTCACTTTCCTCCTTTTCCATTTGACTGTCCTTGTCTTCCCTCAGTTGGACATGGTTTTTGCCTTCTCTGAGATACCATGCCTCATGTTGATAGAACACTCATGGCTGTAAGTGGCAGAACCTAGTTTGGCTCAGAAAGGCAACTGGTTAGAAGGTGTGGTACTCATGGAAAAGGCAGGGGTTTTGTGGGTCTCAAGGAATCCAACCAGAATATTGTCATATCCTTAGAATTCACTTTGCTTTGCCTCTGCTTTTTTGTAAATGTTGAGTTCATTGTCTCCATTTGATAATGGGATCCTTCTACATCAAAGGTGGGCTTGAGGGGTGGGTAAACATATTGCTGATAGCTCTGGTCTCTTATTTTTCCCTTTCTTAAAAATTTTTTTCAAGATTTTATTTGTCAGAGAGAGAGAGACAGTGAGAGAGGGAACACAAGCAGGGGAAGTGGGAGAGGGAGAAGCAGGCTTCCCACTGAGCAGGGAGCCCAACGTGGGGCTCAATCCTAGGACCCTGGGATCACGACCTGAGCTGAAGGCAGATGCTTAATGACTGAGCCACCCAGGCACCCATTATTTTTCCCTTAAGAGACAAACTGTTACTTGGGCTGCCCTACCCCAAGGGAAAAATCCTGGGGACAGTATCTGATCAATGTAGCAGTTATCAGATGTCCATCCCTGAGCCCAGAAAATGAGGCTGGGAGTGGGGGAGAAGGTATTACAATTGGTTCAACCAGGGCATATGTTCTCCAATTTGGCTAGGAAGGTTGTTGTTGATTGCAAAAGTGGTCATCACCATTTATTCCTCCCTGTGATTTTGTAGCTCCTTCCAACAAGGGATTGAGTCTATTTCCCCATCCATTAAATCCTGGCTGCTTTGTACCTTGCTTTGGTGTCAACAGAATGCAGCAGAAGTGATGCTGTGTCAGTTCCAAGCCTAGGCCTCAAGAGGCCATGCACACTTCCCTTCTTTCTCTAAAACCTGCCACAGCCATGTGAACAAGTCTGGGCTAGCCTGCATGATAATGAGAGACACATGGCCCAGTCATCCCTGTTACCCTAAATGACAACCAGCTAACCACAAGGAGCAGAGCTGCTTAGTGAGTCATGAGTACCATCATTATGCCCAGCTGACACCAGAAGAACCATTAGATGAGTCCAGACCAAAATGCTAACCCACAAAGTCACGAGCTACATAAATCATTGTTGCTTTAAGCCACTAAATTTTTAGATGTTTTGTTATACAAAAAAAAATCTGCTTGGCATGAATGTGAAATCTGTAATGACAGCAGCTCCCATTGGAACCACATAGCTTAAAGTAGAAGTAGGAAAGTTATGTTCTCGATAGACAAAACCATAGAGAGCAGGTACAGACAGTTCTAAGCACCTAATGTGGGACTAGTGCATTTTCTCTTCTCTTTAGTGGGATAGTGGGCTCCTTAGCGCAGTGTTCAACATGGTTCATCTCCTACAATGCCTAAGAGATACTGGTTAATCTTAGTGAAATCTTCATTTAATCTTAATGAAGTGAGATGGGATGTTATTCTACCATAATTCTAACTTGTGAATGCATAAGATCTAAAGATTTTTATCACTGACTTATGTTTAACTTTATTCCTGAAAAAAAAAATCTTCTATGTGCTACATAAAAATGCAAGTTTGGTTCCATACCTCAGCAATAGTTCCAAAAATTCAGGACTAAACCACCTCAAGAAAAGGAAATATTTCTAGCAGTGCTCACAACAAAATCTGTATCTATTCTTTGTGCAGAAACTGAGCCTACTCATGTTTTATCACTAATGAAACATCCATTGTTACCATTTGTTGAGCATCCACTATGAGTCAGTATCTTAGTCAATTTTTGACTGCTATAACAAAAGTACCATAGACTGGTGTGCTTAAACAACAGGCATTTATTTCTTACAGTTCTGGAGGTTGGGAAGTCCCAAGATCAAGGCACCAACAAATTTAGTGTTTGATAAGGGTTTACTTCATAATTCATAGACAGCCACATTCTTCTTGTATCCTCACGTGGCAGAAGGAGTGAGAACACTCTTGAAGTCTCTTTTATAAGGGCACTAATCCAGCTCATAAGGGCTCCACCCTTATGACCTAACATCATCCAAAAGCTTTACTTCCAAATACTATCACATTGCGTGTTAGGATTTCAACATAGGAATTTTGAGGAGGATGCAAACATTCAGTCTATAGCAACCAAGAACTGTGCTTGTCATTGGATAAACAATATCTCATTTAATTTAATCCTTAAAATAGCTCTGTGAAGTGGTTATTCTCATTTTACAGAAGAAGACATTGAAGCTTAGGGAAGTTAAGTCTAATTGCTCAAGTTCACACAGGTAGTAAGGGCTCAAGCAGTGATTTGAACATAGGGCCCTCCTCCCTTATAGACCTTTCCATATTTGGATAGTGCTTCTGGGGAATGGTGGGTAACTTCTAAGTAGAAACAAAATCTTGCTATATTGGTCTTATTCTTACTTTTGGGTCTATATATTAACTGGTTTCTTCGTCCTAGATGTTTCTCTTCTTTTTTTACCTTTTCAGATGTGTTTTAGAAATAATTATTTGCTTTAGCTTGTCATAGCCTCCAGTGCATGGGAACAATTGTCTGTTTAGGCTCATGCTCAGTCATGGCATGGCTATGAATTATTAGTAATAGTTACTATCACTAATATGCTTGGGGAATTACATATAAAGATATTTAAATAGATACAAGGCTTCAACTTTCAACCTTTCTGTATGTAGCAAACATTAGCGGGTGCGAGTGAGCATGAGATACGACCTCTGCCTTCATGGACCCTAGATACTGGTGGGAAAGATAGACATGGACACAATGGCCTATAAATGAGGGGTGTGTATTGACTGCTAGGGCACAAGTCCATTTACAAGAGGATCACAGAAGAGGAGGAAGTGACTTCCATCTGTAGGAATAAGGAAGTATTTACAGAACAGATGGACACTTGAGCTGAGTCTTGGAGGACAAATGGGAGTTAGAAGGGCAGAACTGATGTGGCATTCTAGTTTAGTGCCCCTGTTAAAAAATGCTTAGTATGTTCCAGAGAGAGAAGGAGCATAGCATTGACTTAGTCTTCATTATCATCAAGCATTAGATGCAAGATGAGGATTGTGGCAATGAAATAAATGAGAATTACAGTCCCAGGGGATGGAAAATGGGAGATCCTCCAAGATGTTGTCTCTCGGTCTCAGTGACAGTGGCTAGGTTAGATTGGCATTTCCTGGGGTGGCACATGCACATAGGCTATTTCAAGGGATTTTCTTCATTATAGGGAAGATATTTTAAATTCCAGAAGTATAAAAGTATGAGACCTATGGAGGGGAAACATCTAGTTATAGGAAGTGAAACACACAAAGTAATGAAGGCAAATTTTAAGGAGATGGATTTCATCAGATTTAAGAAACCAATTTAAAAAATACTACAGAGAAGGTACTAAACACACACACACAAACCTGTATATTTCTTAAAGTGTGGGAGAAATTTTTAAACATTCCATCTCTATTAAAATTAGTGTGTGCTCTATTTTAATTGCTGTGGGAGGTTAAAAAATATATGGCAACTTTATTTTGAAAACAAGGCAAACTGAAAAATAAAACTGAACAGTGTAAGATTAGAGTGGGATGAACTCCCAAAAATTCAAGTCCACTAGAACTTCAGAATGTGACCTTTTTTTTTGGAATAATGGTCTTTGCAGATGTAACGATGGTAAAGTTTGAGATAAGATTATACCAGACAACAGTGGGCTCTAAATCCCAGGACTGCTGTCCTTAGAAGAAGAGAGAATAGGGAGACAGACAGAAGAGGAGTAAAGCCATGTGAGTATCCACAGGCAGGGACTGGAGGTATGCCGCCACAAGGCAAGGATGACAGGAACTCCAGAAGCTGGAAGAAGTGAGGAAGGATTCCCTCCTCGAGCCTTCAGAGAGAGCATGGCTTCATCATACATAAAAATAAACTCAAGTGGATTAAATACCTAAATGTGAGACCTGTAACATTAAAATCCTAGAAGAGAGCACAGGCAATAATGTCTCTGACATCAGCCATGGCAACATTTTTCTAGATATGTCTCCTGAGGCATGGGAAATAAAAACAAAATAAACTACTGGAACTTCATCAAAATAAAAAGCTTTTGCACAGCAAAGGAAACAATCAACAAGTGAACCTACTGAATGACAGAAGATATTTGCAAATGATGTACCTGAGAAAGGGTGAGTATCCAAAATATATAAAGAAGTCATACAATTCAACATCCAAAAAACAAACAATACAATGAAAAAATAGGCAGGAGTCTGACTAGACATTTCTCCAAAGGAAACATCCAGATGGCCAACAAACACATGAAAGATGCTCAACATCACTCAGGAAACAAACAGAGGGTTGCTGGAGTGGTGGGGGGTGGGTGGGAGGGATGGGGTGGCCGGGTGATAGACATTGGGGAGGGTATGTGCTATGGTGAGTGCTGTGAATTGTGTAAGACTGTTGAATCACAGATCTGTACCTCTGAAACAAATAATGCAATATATGTTAAGAAAAAAAAAGAAGATAGCAGGAGGGGAAGAATGAAGGGGAGTAAATCAGAGGGAGAGATGAACCATGAGAGATGATGGACTCTGAAAAACAAACTGAGGGTTCTAGAGGGGAGGGGGGTGGGGGGATGGGTTAGCCTGGTGATGGGTATTAAAGAGAGCACGTTCTGCGTGGAGCACTGGGTGTTATGCACAAACAATGAATCATGGAACAGTACATCAAAAACTAATGTTGTAATGTATGGCGATTAACATAACAATTAAAAAGTACAATGAGATATCACTTCAAACCTGTCAGAATATCTAAAATCAAAAACACAAGAAACGGCAAGTGTTGGTGAGGATGTAGACAAAAAGGAACCCTGGTGCACTGTTGGTGGGAATGCAAATTGGTGCAGCCACTGTGAGAAACAGTATGGGGATTCCTCAAAAAATTAAAAATAGAACTACCCTATAATCTGGTAGTTACACTAGTGGGTATTTACACCCAAAAAACCAAAAGCACTAATTCAAAGGGATACATGTGCCCCTATGTTTATAGCAGCATTTTTTTTTACAATAGCCAAATTATGCTGGCATTCATTTATTTATTTATTTAGAGTGCACAAGGTGGGGGGATGAGGGAAGGGGAGGAGGGAGAGAGAATCTTAAGCATGTTCCATGCCCAGCATGGAGCCTGACCTGGGGCTCGATCTCACAACCCTGAGATCATGACCTGAGCCAAAATCAAGAGTCAGATGCTTAGCTGACTGAGCCACCCAGGCGCCCTACAGTAGCCAAATTATGGAAGCAGCCAAGTGTCCATTGATAGATGAATGGATAAAGAAGTGGTATTTACATACAATGGAATATTATTCAGCCATGAAAAGGAATGAAATCTTGCATTCGCAAAAACATGGATGGAACTAGAGGGTATTATGCTAAGTGAAATAAATTAGAGAAAGACAAATTCCATTTGATTTCATTCATGCGCAACTTAAGAAACAAAACAAATGAGTAAAGGAAAAAAGAGCAAGAGCATGGGTTGCCAGTGTTTGGACTTAAGGCCTCCAGAATTGTGAGAAAATAAACTTGTTTGAAGCCACCCAGTTTGTAGTGATTTGTTAAGGCAGCCCTAGGAAATGAATACAATGATTAACCAGGGTGTCATTCATTCCCAGGGTGTCGGGGAGGAAAAGGGTCTGGTGAAGGCAGAGCTTCCTAGAGGAGGTCAGGCTGCAAAACAAAAAGGTTTAGGGAAGTGAGGAAGTGCAGGAGGGCTCTTCTGGCAGGAGAAACAGTGGTAGTAAAGGTATTAAGTATTTGTACCTGATGGGTAGCTCTTGGATTTCTTTTCTCTTCATACAGATATATCAGAAATAGTTTTATATTAACTCTTATAAGAAGGGGAAGATTCTTGGTTCCCATGTAGACCAAAGAAAACTGAAAGAGAAAAATCAATGACGAAGATCATGAGATTTGAGGTGGAGGCTTTTCCAGTAGGGAAACAAAATGAGGGATGTTGTTGAAGCACATGTTGGTATACATGTGTGAAAAATATTTCCTGATATTATATATTAGGATATGTATAAACAAACTAGGTAATGAAAAAGCCCAAGGGAGCAGTGAGAGAGAAGAGTGTATTCTGCATGTGCACAATCTCCTGATTGGGTGAGAAGAGGGAGGAAGTAGGGAGGAGAGACTGTTAAACTAGAGCTACTGTTCCCTGCTCCAACCACCAGGTGGTGTCATCAGCTAATGACAGCTTGGTTGCGGCTTAGCAGGTAAAAGCGAGGAAAGTTTAAGTGCAAATGTGCCTTCAGTAATTTGTGAGGCTTGGGATATTTGCAGCCTAAGTACTTATGACTTAGGTAGGGGTCTGTAAAATATAGATGCTTTCTAAACTATCTGGGCTCCAATTTTACGAAAATTAAAAATGGTCATGGAACTTCCAATTGACTAATGAATGAAAAATAAGGAAAAGCAGAAGGTTTATTGCATTTATAAGTTAACATGTGTATTGTTCTACAATATTACAGAGTCACAAAGAATTTTAGAGTTGGAAAATCCTGTTTACTTAGGTCTAATTTTCTGAATATAGGCTTAGCTCCTCAGGTAGATAAATCCTGAAACCCAGAAACTGTGCGTTATTCATTTTTTAACCTTCAGCAGACAGAATATAGGTGCTTAATCAGTGTTTGTGGAATGAATGAATTATATAGAATTCTGTAAATGGAAACTGGCAGTCTGGTCAAATATGCCGTTCCTAACAGTGATATGGTATGACTAAAATAATTTTTATGAAGAAGTGGAATACAGGAAAATTTCTCAGTAGGACAAATTCTTGAGCTTCTAGGATAAGCTTCTAGGATTTAGGCTTTATCACACCGCACATACCATGGGGATTTCAACTGGCTTCTGGGAGTCCTCATTCATAGTGGGAGCTCATTGTCTTTGCCTGGCCTAAAGCAGTGGATTCTTGATTTGCAGGTACACCTCTGAAATGGGGGCCCACGTTGCTTTCTACATTCTTAGCAAGAGCCTCAATATGTCTGGGAAGAGGGAGATGGAAAGAGGAGCCTCAGATGAGGCTTTCGGTGACTTCTGAGCTGCAAGTACAGTCCTGTCCTATCCCAGGATTAGTCCCAATGACCACCGTGCTCTGATGTTTTGAACCAAGAATAACTTACTGAAGCATTTGAGGTGGTCAGGGTGGGTCTTGGTGTTGTCCATCATGGGAGCAAAAGAAGTGAAAACTAAAATTTTGTGCTGGCTATGATCACATCAAACAAATCCATGTTCTGTAAATCACCTGCCATAGTCCAACACTGTATGAGCCATGGTCACTGTGCTCCCCCGTCCCCCCCCAAAATGTGTTGATTTGTGTGCCACTGTCCCAGCCATGCATGTATATTTTGGGCCAGCATGTCTAAACCAAATAGAACATTAACCTATCCTGCAGGTAGAATCCTGGAGGAAAAGTTTTGCTCCCTAAAAGTATCCAGGTCTCTCATCTGAAAGATGGGAGCTATAACCTAATGGTACCCAACCCCATCCATTATGCCTTTCAAAAGTCTTCCTGCAAGATATTCTACTATTTCATCTCATGTACTCATATCCTGGATGCCTCATGATTATGTTACTCCGGAAGAAGTGAGTTCTCAGTCCTTCAGACTTTCATGAGCTTGTTGATCATGGTCTTTGTCCTAGATAACCCATATCATCAGCAGCTATGCAGCAGAGAGTCTGAATTAGGGCAGGAATATGCTCAGTAGGGCAGGAATAGGATCCTTCACTATGAGCCATTTCCTTGGACAGAGGTAACTTTAACAACTGGTACCAAGATTCCAGGAATAAAGGTAGCCTCTGTAAGTCAGTGAAGGGCAGGAGAGACCTCTGCGGAGAAGGAAGGGGAGCAAACCTCACCAGTCCTTCCACAAAAACCTTCTAGAGGCAGTATTTTTGGTCTGACTCTTCTGCTCTGCCAGTTCCCAGGTGCATGAGAAACTGGAAACTCCTTCTAGTCTGTAAAATGGGCATAGTATCAACTGCTTTGCAGTTGTAAGGATTAGAGAAATTAATGCATTTTAATGCATTGGAACATTACAGGTTATTAACAAATATTATTAGTTTATCTATTTAATTTAAATACTAATTTAAATATTAATCCCTTTCCTTTCCCCCCTTCTCCTTTCCAATTTTATGAACAAGAATTTACTGAGTTCCCACACTAGAACAGTAATCTCTGGAATTTGGGTGTACAGAATAATTGCCTTTTCTGTTAGATCAGAATGAAGGAATTCAGATGCTTTGCTTTGGGGAGCTCAGACTTTGTAAAATCAGAAGCAGGGTTCAGCCTCTGCAGGAAAGACAAAGCCAGAAGAAGCTATCCCATGTCTCTGTGACATGAGGAGGCCACCAGGCCCGTCACACTGCCTGAGGCAGGGCCTCCCTATTCCCTCTCTGCCAGAATCTCCTGGGGGGCCCCTGCAACCAGTGACTCCATTGTTGTGTATCTCAGTTTTTTCATCTGCCTGAGAGCTCAGTGATGTTGACCTTGTGGGTAGGAATATTAAATCATTTTCATAAAGACTTATAAAAAGGCAGGTATGTCTAAAAACCATGCTCTTTACAGTGCAGATGTGCCTGCGCGGATATGCCCTCCACATGGCTTCTGATCATCTGAGAGCTTTATCTCTCTTGTCTGGCCATGATGAGTTATAGCAAACACACCCTCAGATTCCCTGGCTGACATAGAGTCTCCTTCTCCTTCTAGCGCCTTCATCATCACTGTCTCCTTTTGAAGATTCTTTTTTTTTAGCTCACTCTTTTTCAAAAGATTATTTTGTCACAATTATTCAGGAAAGGGTTTTGCGCCTGTAGGAAATATTAATAGACTATTATGAGGTCCTACAACTAATTTTTCCACACATATCATCTGTCTTTGCATGGTTATTAAACTTCAACAATATTTCATGCAATGCTTCCCTGCTAAATTAATTTGGTTCCTTCTTTTCTGGCTTCTTCTTTTCTGTCCACAAGCTTTAAAATTAAATTGAATCTTCATAATTATAGCTTTTTGTTGTCCTCCTTCATATCTTTTTCTTTTTTTCAATTTCTCTATCAAAGGAGCAATAAAGACATAAAGAAGCAAAATTATAACTCTAAAAGACCCAAATGGTCTGGAGTTTGATGGGCTTGAGGTTGGGTGTCTTTTAAGTAGGAGGAGAGAGGGTGAAGAAATTCAGACCTGCCTGAAATGTAGATAAATTGGCTCTGATTTACCCTAGGGCATTGAAAACAAATGAGAATTGTTCTCTCAATCATGAAACTTTTGTAGTTGCTGTAGTGCTCTTATTTGTGTCAAGTAATACTCTCATTTTTTTTAAAGGAAATATTCGCTCTCTTTCCACGCATTCACACAGAGGCACAAAAAATTTTTACTTGTGGTTAAATTTCCCCAAAGTCCTATATAGCTATTAAACCTCTCTTAAAATTCTTTTTTTAGGCGCCAAGGAATCTTCACTTTTATGTTATATATCTCAAGACTGGTGGATGAAAAGCTAAAACAACCTTAGTGCTTGGGGTTGATCCTGCCAGGGTGCCAGCCAAGGGGCTAGTGTGAACTGGAACCAGGAAGGAGGCTCTGATAGGAGATCCTGACAGTCAGGGGTAAGAGCCAGTTAAAGTCCATTTGGGAAAGTGGAGGCTCAAGCACAAATACTAGGGAATATGGGGGAAAGGACTCTTCAACTCTCTTCCATCTTCTGCCCCTTGGTTCACTGTTGTATGAGCTTCTCCATAAGAGAGAATGAGTTGCCAAGCTGATGTGTGAGATAGGTATCTGATTGGGCCCTGTTCCTGGTAGGTGGGATTACTGTGTTTCTAAGGCCAGTGCCCATCCTTAGCCTTTCCTCAGATCAAAGAGGGCCTCCTCAGGCAAGCCAGCCATCCCTGTGAGCCTTTCCTTTGAATCTAAACTGTTGTTTGGGTAGGGGATCCAAAGCCCATCTTGATGCTTGCTGCTTCCTTATATGCTCATTTCTCCAGCCAAAAAGTTTTTCAACTGAGCTTCAGAAAGGACATTTGCATTTAGCAGTATTGGTGCTGGCTTAGTATTAAGGAGGCATGATTCCTGTTCTGTCCCTGTGGAAAGGGTGGAAAGGTAAGGCAGGATTTCAGTGGTTCTAGGACTTTGGCCAGAATGTCAGAATACAGCCAATATCTTACTTCTAATCCATAAGAGAGAGACTAAGTATAAATTTGGAGCCAGGCAATATTCAGAGCGGGACAGAGGTATGATCAATGGAAGGCCAGATATAGGACAGGGATTAATGTCCTGGAGCATTGCTTTGAACATCAGTAGCTATTTGCATTTCACAGTAATGGCTGTGGGTTTTATGGTATTTGATGTGTCAGGTTGGGTTAAGGTCCAGAAATACTTCTCCATAAATCCAAAAAGGATTTATCAAGCAAACAATAGTATGATCAGATCTCAGACAAATGTGTAATTTACTGAAGAAAATAAATTGAAACGAGGATTAAAAAATAAACTTCCAGTTTTCCAGCATAGTTGCAAAGCAAGAATTACTCTCCTGATCACAGGAAGGAGAATCTAGAGATGACTAGTCCATTCTTCTCACATGAGGAAGAATCAAAAGCCCCGAGGAATTGGCTGGAACTAAGACCCCAAGTCTCCCCACACCTAAGTCATACCCTACATTACTTATTCTAGTACTCCCCCTTCTCTAGCTCCTTAGTCTACCTTTAAACAATAATGCTGTAATTCCTTCTTAAACCTCTAGAATTCAGAATTTTTACTCATTCAGCTTTGACAATTCTGGATTATTAAAATACTAATTAATGAAAACTACAATATCACACTCTAAGGGGTGTGATCAAAGAGGTGAGAGACTAGAGTTTTTAAGAAATTAATTTGAATAATAATGGCAATATCTAGGGTTACTTTTATAATGCTTTACTTTTGGAAGAAAACAAGAAAAACATCTATTTAGTTAGCTTATTTGCCATGCCTATAAATTAGAAATAGATATAATTTTCCCCATTTTGTAAATAGACAAACCAATTCTTAAAGCAGTTCTATTATCTCCAAGATGATGGCCATTCTGCTGTGAGATCACCAATAAGGCTATCTCTACAACCTCGTTAACCCAGTGAAGGCCATGATGTGATAGCAAAGCAGTGTGTCCAGATAATTGATCCTCAGGGGCAGAAGAAGGAGTGGCCCAACCCTGGCACCTATCTGTTCACACTCCACACTGTGAGGCCAGAAGTATAGGCAGGGGTATCTGATGAAGAAGTAAAAGTTTCAATGCAGAGATGGGGCCACCAATTACCATCAGATTTGTTAAACTTCACTGAACTCAGGTGTATTTAAAAGTTCAATCAATTTGATTGAATGTACATGAATCAGGTACTTCCTCTAGAATGATCAGGGACTCACCCAGGAAGAGGATCCAGGCTCTACCCTCAGGTAGCTCCCCTTTCCCCCACACCCGCACCAGGTCCTAGGCAAGGCAGACTGTGAGTAGTGGAATAGTGGGATTAAGTAATAAGTTCTAGCCATCATTTACTGAATAATTGCTATGTATCAGACTTTTTTCTAAGTCTCTGGACTAGATCATTTTGTTTGATAGTGAAGAGAGATAACACACATTCATTAGTTCATTTGTCTGTGCATTCACAAACATCCCCAGACTAGCTGCTTTCTTCCAAGCACTGTATTAAGCACTGAACACGTAAGAGTAAATAGGGCAAAGTTGACATTCAATAGAAAAATATGTTGTGAACTGTAAAATGCACTACAAGGTTAAATACTTGGCAGTGCCTAATTCTGATGGGAGGCTCTGGGAAGGAAGGATTTTTATTGAAGAATGGTGGCAGCATTCACTCCTATTTTCACAGAAGTGGTGAGGATGGGGGGAGCAGGGTGGCTGAGTGCACTGTTGGAAGAAGCACCCTGTGTGAGATTCTTGGTGGGGCTACCCGCCAAAGGCTCCCTGGGAGGCATACGGGGGAACCCAGAAGCTGAGCAAGCAGAAAGGCTGGTTGTGGGGAAGGAAAAGTTTCAAAATCCACTAACGGTTGTGAGCAGCACACATTTTCTGTCCATCCGGCCTTCCTTACCCATTCAGACTCTCATTGCTTTTTTCCCTCTCTTCCCTTTGCCAGCCATTCTTTCTGCCACCAGCTTAAACTGCCTAATGCTCAACTTCAGTCATACTCTAATAAATAATACTTACAAAGAAAGCCCTTACTCTGTGTACCATTCTAAGCTCTTTACAGATTATAAACTAATCTGCACAACCCTAAGAGGTAGGTACCATTATTATCCCCATATTACAAATGTGACAACTGAGACCCTGGGATGTGACTTGTCTCAGGGTAAAGGGAAAGGGAAGCGAAACCAGGCAGCCTAGCTCCAAAGTCTTCATTCCTAGGGGCCAGGCCAAGTTCTGCTGCCTCTTTTGTCCTCTAGTTCAGAAACATACCCCAGTTCATTACTCATTACCAAGTAAATCCAAACCTTAGCTTGTAACCTGAATGTAACCTCTAGTCCTGCCTCCCACTGCTCACAGTGGTCACTCACCCCCTCTCCATCAGGCAAACACAATTACTTAGCATCGTTTAACATTCTTTAACACCCGTGGCTTTTCACCTCTTTGTCTTTGCTTTTTTCCCTCCACCTGGAATGTCCTGTCCTTTACCACTCCAAATCCAACCCACGTTCAGTAGGCAGCTCTGTTCTCTATAAAGACTTCCTGGATTCCTGAGTTGAAAAATGCTCTCCCTCTTCTGAACTCTCATAACACTTTTTAATTCACACGTGTTTTGATACCCTTATATTACAAATACTTGTAGTATTTGTAAAATACTTTATTTCCACTTGATTTATAAGCTTCATGAGGCTGTCTCTGTGCTCCCCTTGATTCCCACCCATTGAAACTCCCTTAACTGGTCCCCACTTAATCCCCCATAACAATTTCTTTTAGCCAGTGCCCATGACACAATGAATACTCATGGCTATTTAGTCAGATTTCCGGCTCGCTCAGGACTGTGTAGTTTAACCTCTGTGGTGTGGCTGTCCCTATCATTAAGGGATGCTGTCCCTTCTAAGAATGTCACATTATGGAAGAAAAATCATGGTTACCTGCTAAAGGCCACTCTTTAGACAGGGCAGTGTGGATTGTGGTAAAGAGCTTGGGTTCTCTGGTCAGACTCCCTGGGTTAGAAACTGAGATCTGTCACTTACTACTGGCTGTATAATCCTGAGCCAAGTATGCCTCAGAACCTTCTGTAAGTGGGTGTAACAACAGTCCCTCACTCTAGGCTATTAGGAGGATCCAGTGAGTTAATTATGTAGATTTGCCTGGCATGCGATAATATTGCTCACCAACAGGAGGCCCATGTGTTTGGGCATCCACAAGTCAAGCTGTACCTTACTAAGTGTTAATTGTCTTTGTTCATAAATCTGTGTGTGACAGTTGTATTTAATATTGTCACCATGAAATTGAATTAAATGTTACCTAAACTGATGATAAGTGTAAAAAGAAGAATTGTTGCTTCTTTGAACATTAAATTGAATGCTTTGGACTCAATAAGCACAAGTCAATGAAAAATAGCTGTTGAATTAGATGTAGGGAAAAAACATAAAAGACTAGAGAAAAATCATAAACATCTAGAAAGTTTCTGTACTGAGATTGCTTCAAAAATGACTAAGTTCTTGCTGTACTTTATAGAAACTGGAAATTGGGGGTAATGCATTTCTATGGGTGTGGTTTTTACAAGAAAGGGAAGGTAGAACACCATAAGTGTATGTACATTAAAAGAATGTGGCCCAACATCAAATTAATGAATAAATGTATGTTTTAGTCAAAATAAAACATGTAAGATACGCTTATGCAACTTTTTTTTTTTTTTTTTAATTTAAAGCTTCGCAGCTTTAGTGGACTTTTGCAGGAGCCACTATCCCTATCTGGAGAGTGGTAGATAAGAAAACATCTCTGAACACCTCTTGAATTAATGAGTGAACAAATGCATGGGCTTAGAGGGTGGCTGTAGAAAATGCTCTTGGCTCTGGTGACATTCTCTTGGCTCTCACCTCTACATGTCAAGCCTGCTTACTAGGAATACATCACACTTTCCATCTTAGAGCATTTGTTTCTGGCTGTAGAAATCACTTTGCTGACACACAGGGCAAGTCTGGAGTGAGTGTGGGAGAGTGAATGCCCTAGAAATTAGCCCTTTCAATAACAGATGGGGACTTGGTAAATAAATGATTCGGCTTCTTTACCCCACCACTGAGCTGTCTCTGAGGTATATTCCTTGCAGTCTCCCAAAGGTCACCAGTAACCCATGGTGGTGACTTCCTGAGTAACGCAGCCATGACTGACTACCTGCCCCCCTTTCTCTGCCTCACTCCCTTAATGATGTTTCCTAGGACCATCTCCGAAATGCACTACTTGCTCTTTAATTTTTACCTTGGAGTCTTCAGGGAGAACCCAAGCTAAGATGTAAGCCTGAGCCTTAGGGCCCACAACATGCCTTTCACAGAGAAGATGTACAAGTTTACTCAGAACAAGTTGGTCACATGATTTGACTGCGGTTGAAACAAAATATTCAAAATTTTAAGTGAACAAAATGTTATCATTTTAGTTACTAGACCAGTTACCAGTTACTAGAATAAGTTGTTTTGCTTGCTTATTTTTAAATTCCAGTTGTTTTCCTATGTACATGAAGCCTTTGAGAAGTTCGAGCCGTAAGAATTAAGCTTTGGATACAGACCCAAAAAAGTCGGTAAGCTCTGCTTTATTTCCTGCTCTCCTTGGTGTTCTGTTCAAACAAGAGGGCTGTTCTCTAGGGGACTGTGCATGGGCCTACTCTAGCCTCAAGTTGGCTGAGAGGCAGGACAGTGAAGAAGTCCCTGCAATGTCTTTCCAGGCTTTCAAGGCTGGGCCGTGGGTCTATGGATCAAAGAACTCTCTCTGAGGCTCAACAGCCTCTTCTAATGAAAGAGCTCAAACCCTGAGTGGTTCTGGTGTTCATAGAAATGTTTGAAAACCTTTCACTAATTCCCCAGCTAACCCCCACCCTACCCTGACCACATGGCTTAAACTGTGTATTCCAGGATGAATGTAAGGCCCCAGGCGCCATGCCAGGCCTAATGAGGTCTGTAGATTCATGTGAGCAGCAGCAGCTGCCTGGGAAGCTATCCAATGCTACATCAAACCTCAACAACTGTCCTGGGATAGCTGTGCTGGCTGGGATTGCCCCCTGCAGCCAGAAGAAGCCCATACACACCTGTGGTTAGTCCCCCAGAGCAGCAGTTCTGACCGATGAAGAACAGGCAACATCCGGGCTGGGCATGGAAAGGTGAACAAACATTGTCCATTACCCTGCCAATCGCCAGTCCCCTCATTCTGTTATTTTTTTTTCCTTGGGTAAATTTGGTTTCCTGAAATTAATTATTCAACAGGAGGTGACAGCCGGTGTATAGCAGCACTGTTGGAACAGAGAATAAAGAGGCACATTGGACACAGCAGCTGCACCTCCCAGACCCTGAAATATAAGATCTTTATAAATGATCTGTTAAAACTATAGTGACGATAAGCTTATGAATCATGATCTATATTAATCAGGGCTGCTGATATGGAAAGATTAATTGAAACGTGCAGTTCTACACAAATGATAAAGTGGTAACAATTTAATATCAGACAAGAAGAGTGAAGAAATTACACTCCAAGCTTCATGCATCATTACTATGGATATTAATATTTTACCCAGCGCAACAGCATCGGGAATCATAATGAAAATCCATAAGTGGTGCACAGACATGATTAAATACAACAGTCTTTAGGAGCTGTTTGGTGGCAGCAGTTGGGCCATATTTCACTCGGCGGCTGGTGATTCCAGTGATAGAGTCTAGACGAGGGTGATTAAAAATTGTTCCTCCTAAAGGCTGTTAACCTTTTACTACTAAAATGAATTTCTTTGATTTTTAAATTATGTCGTTCTCTTTGCTCTTTTCAAAACCAAACTTGATTCCAAATTTTGACAGGATGCTGGGTCCTTGGTGTAGTGACAGTCCCCTGCCATAGGGGTGACATTAGCCAGGTCATGGAGAATAGAGGGTCATTGCCTACCTTGATGAGGGCTGGCTGGAGTGAGTGATGAACCATCAAGGATCCTTGGGTGGTTCCCAAAGACCAGAAGTTGATAAGGCTACCTTCCTCACCCAACCTTAGCAGAGTGGAGATGGAAATGACCATCTCCTGGTCCTGTTCTCCCTGGGTTAGTTAATTCACTTATTTAGTCACTTCTCTATCCAACAACCAAACTCACGTATGCCTATACCTGGGAAGTGCAAAACTCTGCCCCAAAGAACACATATTCCAGGCTGATGTGAAAACCTGAATGTGATGGCTTCCAGAATGGAAGCAGAGTTGGAAGAGTTTCTTTGCAACACTGTTTCTACCACCCTGTGAAATCTTCACTCACTTAAAAGTCAACCTGACCCCTTTTATCTTTAGCTAAAACAAAGAGGTCAGTGTACATTTGCAGTGATGATATTCATACAATAAAAAATGTAGCCTGTTTGCCTGAGGATATTACATCTGTTTCTTCTGTGTTCTGGTTTCTTAGGTCTCTAGAGTAGTGACTCTCAAATTTTAGTGCATACAAATATCAAAAATGTGTGGGGGGGTGGGTATTAAAAATGCAGTTTCAAAGACAGGATCCCTATGGAGATTTCTGGAATTCTTTTATTGAATAGCTCTCTCCTTTCTGAAACTCTGACCTATAGCTTCCAGTCTCCTCAATCTCCCTGAACTCCTATTTTTCTCCTCAACTCAATGAGACCATGCACTCAGCTTGGGATTGCTTTACTTCCTTGTGATCTGGAATGTGTTTTCAGGCAAAGAGCTAGGGTGAGCATAGACACTTTATTTTCTTTCTTACATGGATCACAGTTCTGTGCTGCTTGTTCCCCAGTGTCTGAAAATAGTCATTTCATATATTTTGTCCAGTTTTCTAGTAGCTTAGGATAGAAGGGTAAATCTGATCACACTTATTCCCTTATAACTCAAACTGAAAGTTGCTACCATTGCTTTTTATCTTAAATGGTGTCCAGATTTCCATTCCTGCTAACTTTTCTATCTCATGTTCTACCACTCTGCTCTTTATTCATGAGGATCCAGACAAAACCCAATTTTTTCTCTGCATTAAATATACTGAGCAACTTTCAAATGTGGGGACTTTGTACTTATTCTTCCTTCTGCCTAGAATAGTCGTCTTATTCAGATTGCAACTCAAATGTCATCTCTGAAGATCTACCCTGACCACTTGGCTAAATTCAACCTTCAATATCCCAGTTTACTAAGTCACACTGTTTTATTTTCTTATTGACTTCATCACTGCCTGATATTATCTTGTATATTTGCTTACATGTTTACTGTTTGTTATCTCCCACAAGAATCAAAGTTCCATGAGACAGAAACCATGTCTGCCTTACTATGAAATTTGAGAGCCTAGCACAGTGTGATAGATGCTCAAAAAATACTGAGTGATGAGTGAATGAATAAATGTAGGTAGGTATATGAAAAAGAAAACAAATTCAGGATGAGTATTATGATGGGGTTTGATGGGGAACCAATTACAAGGACAGAGAAAGTTTACTCTGGTAGGAGATAAATTAACCTTACAAGTTTTGAACTCTGGTTTAGTCAAATATTTGGAACTTCCACAGTCTCATAATGAGATGGTTAAGAGCATGAATTATGAAGTTTGGAAGACTTGGTTGTTTGGTTATTGGCTTTACTATTTAGAAACAGTGTGTGTGATCTCCACTTTCTTCCATAAAAAATAATCCATCAGGGTTGTTGTGAAATAATGTCTATAAAACATGTGGTATGGTGCCTGGCTTGAGATTAGAATTACACAGACCTTAAAGTAACTGTTTAGTAGGCTTGAGGAGACAGAAAACAAGATTGGGATTTTTTTTTTCACAAAGAACTAAAACCCATCATATGAAATTTATAGAACTGAAAAAACTAAATCAAAGAACTCACTGGATAGGTTTAATATCAGACTATACACATATAAGAGAATCAGTGGACTGGAAGATAGGTCAGAAGAAATCAATACCAGTGAAACCTAGAGGGATAAAAATGTAGGAAATACAGAAGATTATAAGAGAGATAGACAGTATAGGGAGAGATTCTGACATATGTATAACTGGAGTCCTAGAAAGACAGGTCAGGAAAAAGTAATGGAGGAAAGCTTGCCAAAAACCAGTGAATGACACTGAGTCACAAATTTAAGATGCCCTGCAAACCCTGAACCAGAAAAAGAGAAATCCATACATAGGCATATAGTAAAAGCATTAAAAACTAAAAACAAATTAAAAAAAACACAAGCTATCAGATGGAAAAAATACTGTTTTCAAAGAAACCAAAATTAGACTGACAACTTGTCACTTAATAGAAACAACTGAAATCAGTAGACCTTGAAATGGTATCAAGTTATGAAAGAAAAGAAGTGCTAACCTATAATTCTATATCTAGCAAAAATATCTTTCAAGAGTGAAAAGAAAGACATTTTCACACAAATAAAAATGGAGAATGTGTCACCAGAAGATGCAGCAGTGAAGGTGTTCTTCAAGAAGAAAGAAAATGATCCTGGATGGAAGCACAGAGATAAATGAATGAAGTGCTGTGAAGATGATGTAGGTGAATACAAATGAACACTGACTGAAAAAAGAATCATAATGTGTTATTAGGTTTAAAGATATATAGAACACTAAAATGCATGACAACAGGGCTGCCTGAGTGGCTCAGTCTGTTAAGTGTCTGACTCTTGATCTCAGCTCAGGTCTTGATCTCAGGGTTGTGAGTTCAAGCCTCCTGTTGGGCTCCACACTGAACATGGAGCTTACTTTAAAAAAAAAAAATGCATGACAACAATGGTATAAAATTCAGGGAGGGCATATAAATGTGGCTAAAAATAGTTCTAATGACCTTTGTTTGTACTGCCTAGGTAGAGTATAATACGAAATATTAGATACATAGTAGAGTATAATACCAAATAATATTAGATACATAAAACTTAAGGATGTATGTGGTAATTTTTAGTGTTACCATTACAACAATATAGTGATGCATGATTTTCAAGATAATAGTGGCAAAAGTAATCATAAAAAAACACCCAGAATCTATTTTTTAAAGGCAGAAAAGGAGAAATAGAACAGAAAAAGGAAAGAGAACAGGTATGGTAAATCCAACCCAAACGTGTCAGTAATTATATTAAAATCAAATAGACTAAATCTTGCATGAAAAGATTTTCAGGCTGAATAAAAACTAAAACTCATCTATAAATGTTTTACATTTATAAAAGATACGTGTAAATCATAAGGGTAAAAAATAAAGATAAAAGAAAACATTAATTG
Source organism: Eumetopias jubatus (assembly GCF_037043125.1). Taxonomy (NCBI): domain Eukaryota; kingdom Metazoa; phylum Chordata; class Mammalia; order Carnivora; family Otariidae; genus Eumetopias; species Eumetopias jubatus. The sequence continues at coordinate 122,823,777 of NW_028274807.1, read as the reverse complement.
AAAGAAAGCTGATATAGTTGTATTAATACCAGACAAAACAGACTTTAAGAAATTACTACTGGAAGAGAGGAGCAAGATGGTGGAGGAGTAGGAGACCTAAATTTCGTCTGGTCCCAGGAATTCAGCTAGATAGGGATCAAACCATTTAGAACACATACAAACTCAACAGAAGATCGAAGAAAAGAATAGCAGCAATTCTATGAACAGAAGAGCAACCACTTTCTGGAAGGTAGGGCATATGGAGAAGTGAATCTGACGTGATATTTGGGAAGTTAGACTCGGGGGGAGGGACCCTCCCTCAGCCAACTACTGGCAAGTGATAGAGTCGTGGAGCACAAAATCAGAACTTTTAGAAGTCTGCTCCATTGAGGGACGTCACTCCAGTGGCTAAGTGGGGGGTGGAACCCTCGCTGGGACAGTGTGGTCTCAGGACCCTCAAGGTCATAGAAAGACTGGGGATGCCTGGGTGGAGGAGCTCCCAGGTATCAGAGTGGTGAAGTTGGCTGCAAAGATGGAGCCAAGGAGTGGGCTCTCAGCTCAGGGTTGCCATAAACCATGATCTGGGGCACAGTTGGGCCACTGCTCTTTAAGCAGGGACCCAACAAGCGGCAGATCTGGGGAGACTCCTCTTCCTCCCCTGGGAGGAGGGGCACAGGATCCTGCTGCAGGAATCTGCTGGGTTTGGAGACTCCAAACGGGGTCCTGTGCCAGAGATAGAAATGCTCAGTCACAGGCCGGGTGAGCATGAAGTGTGGCCGGAGACCAGGGAGATGGGAGTGATTGACTGCTTTTCTCTGGGGGCTCACTGAGGAGTGGGGCCCTGAGTTCTTGGCTCCTCAAGGGCCAGAGATTGGGAGGCCACCATTTTCACTCTTGTCGTCCAAAGCTGTACAGAAAGCTTTCAGAGAACAAAAGCTACCGAGAGCAAACCTGAGCAGATTACTTAGCCTGGCCCCTGGCAAGGGTGGTGTAATTCCACCTCAGGCAAAGACATTTGAAGATCACTGCAATAGGTCCCTCCCCAGCAAGATCAGCAGGAACATCAGCCAAGGCCAAGTTTACCGATCAACGAGAATGGAAAAACCCCAGCACTAGGGAAATATAGCACATAGAATTCATGGCTTTCCCCCCATGATTCTTTAGTCTTTCAAAGTTAATTTTTTAAATTTTCTTTATTTTTTCTTTTTCTATTTTTTTAGTTGAATTTTCCTTCTTTCCTTTTCAACTAACATCTTACAAATTCCCTTTTTAAAATCTTTTTTTAAAAATCATTTTATTGTTATGTTAATCACCATACATTACATCATTAGTTTTGGATGTAGTGTTCCATGATTCATTGTTTGTGCATAACACCCAGTGCTCCATGCAGAATGTGCCCTCTTTAATACCCATCACCAGGCTAACCCATCCCCCCACCTCCTCCCCTCTAGAACCCTCAGTTTGTTTTTCAGAGTCCATCGTCTCTCATGGTTCGTCTCCCCCTCTGACTTACTCCCCTTTATTCTTCCCCTCCTGCTATATTCTTCTTTTTCTTTTTTCTTAATATATCTTGCATTATTTGTTTCAGAAGTACAGATCTATGATTCAACACTCAGTTTGTTTCCTGAGATTAAGAATTTCTCATATCAGTGAGGTCATATGATACATACATGTCTTTCTCTGATTGACTTGTTTCACTCAGCATAACACCCTCCAGTTCCATCCACGTCGTTGCAAATGGCAAGATCTCATTCTTTTTGAAGGCCGCATAGTATTCCATTGTGTATATATACAACATCTTCTTTATCCATTCATTTGTCGATGGACATCTTGGCTCTTTCCACAGTTTGGCTATTGTGGACATTGCTGCTATAAACATTGGGGTGCACGTACCCCTTCAGATCCCCACATTTGTATCTTTGGGGTAAATACCCAGTAGTGCAATTGCTGGATTGTATGGTAGCTCTATTTTCCACTGTTTGAGGAACCTCCATACTGTTTTCCAGAGGGCTTGCACCAGCTTGCATTCCCACCAACAATGTAGGAGGGTTCCCCTTTCTCTGCATCCCCACCAACATCTGTCGTTTCCTGACTTGTTAATTTTAGCCATTCTGACTAGTGTGAGGTGGTATCTCATTGAGGTTTTGATTTGGATTTCCCAGATGCCGAGCGATGTTGAGCACTTTTTCACGTGTCTGTTGGCCATTTGGATGTCTTCTTTGGAAAAATGTCTGTTCATGTTTTCTGCCCACTTCTTGATTGGATTATTTGTTCTTTGGGTGTTGAGTTTGATAAGTTCTTTATAGATTTTGGATACTAGCCCTTTATCTGATATGTCATTTGCAAATATTTTCTCCCATTCTGTTGGTTGTCTTTTGGTTTTGTGGACTGTTTCTTGTGCTGTGCAAAAGCTTTTTATCTTGATGAAATCCCAATAGTTCATTTTTGCCCTTGCTTCCCTTGCCTTTGGCGATGTTTCTAGGAAGAAGTTGCTGCGGCTGAGGTCGAAGAGGTTGCTACCTGTGTTCTCCTTTAGGATTTTGATGGACTCCTGTCTCACGTTTAGGTCTTTCAACCATTTGGAGTCTATTTTTGTGTGTGGTGTAAGGAAATGGTCCAGTTTCATTCTTCTGCATGTGGCTGTCCAATTTTTCCTTTGTCAAATGCTTTTTCTGCATCTATTGAGAGGATCATATGATTCTTGTTCTTTCTTTTGTTAATGTATTGTATCACGTTGATTGATTTGCGGATGTTGAACCAACCTTGCAGCCCAGGGATAAATCCCACTTGGTCATGGTGAATAATCCTTTTAATGTACTGTTGGATCCTATTGACTAGTATTTTGGTGAGAATTTTTGCATCCATGTTCATCAAGGATATTGGTCTGTAATTCTCCTTTTTGATGGGGTCTTTGTCTGGTTTTGGGATCAGGTAATGGTGGCCTCATAAAATGAGTTTGAAAGTTTTCCTTCCATTTCTATTTTTTGGAACAGTTTCAGGAGAATAGGTATTAATTCTTCTTTAAATGCCTGATAGAATTCTCCTGGGAAGCCATCTGGCCCTGAGCTTTTGTTTGTTGGCAGATTTTTGATGACTGCTTCAATTTCCTTAGTGGTTATAGGTCTGTTCAGGTTTTCTATTTCCCTAAGAGACTCTTAATCTTAAGAACAAACTGAGGGTTGCTGGAGTGGAGGGGGTGGGAGGGATGGGGTGACTGGGTCATGGGCATTGGGGAGGGTATGTACTATGGTGAGTGCTTTGAATTGTGTAAGACTGATGAATCACAGACCTATAACCCTGAAACAAATAATACATTATATGTTAATTAAAAAATAAAAAAAAAAAGAAATTACTACTGGAGGTAAAGAAGATCACTTTATAGTAATAAAGTGTTTAAGTTATAATCAATATATCACAATTCTAAGTTTATAGACAATATATGGAATCAAAATATGCAAAAATTTACAGAGGTATAGGAATTGGATAAGTCCATGATCACAATGGGTGGTTATGACATATCTTCAAATGACTGATTTTAAAAACAGACCAAAAATTCAGTGAAGTTATAGGAAATATGAATATGTATGGGCATTCTACCTACCATCTATGTATGGAATAGATGTTCTTTAAATTGCCCAGGGAACATTTATAAAATTGACTACATGCTGGGCCACAAAGCAAGCTTCAACAAATTCCAAAGGATTGAAATCATAAAGAAATTGTTTTCTGATGACAGTGGAATTAAAATTCATAACAAAAATGTAACTAGAAAATCCATGATTGTCCTATGAATGTCTACTTTCACTACTTGAGAGTTAAGTATATTTCTAAATTATGTGTAAGTCAATTGATTTCCATCAAGAGTGCTGAGACAATTCAATAAGGGAAGAGTCTTTTAACAAATGTTGCTTGGACAAGTGGATAGCCACATGCAAAAGAATAAGTTGGACCACTGCCTCACACCACATACAAAAATTAACCAGAAATAGAATAAAGTCTTAAATGTAAGCACTAAAACTATAAAATTCTTAAGAGAAACCATAGGTATAAATACCTGTGACCTTGGATTAGGCAATGCTTTCTTAGACACGACATCAAAAGCACAAGCAACCAAATAAAAATAGATTGGGCTTCATGAAAACTAAAACTTGTTTCAAAAGACACTATCAAGCAAATGAAAAAATAACCCACAAAATAGGAAAAAATACTTGCAAATCATAAGTCTGGTAAGATTCTAGTATCTAGAATCTATAAAGAAGTATTACAATTTGACAGTTAAAAAGCAAATAACTAAATTAAAAATAGGCAAAGTAACTGAATAGACAATTCTCCAAATAAGATGTACAATAGAGGCAAAAGATGGTGGAGGAGTAGGGACCCAATTCCAACCGGTCCCCAGAATTGAGCTAGATATCTACCAGACCACTCTGAACAACCACAAAATCATCCTGAGATGTAAGAAGATAGATCTGGGTGTCTACACAAAATATCACAGGCAGTTAGTCTGGAGGTACAAAGCAGGAGCTGTGATTCCATGGGCACATATTGGAGGATAAACAGAAGCGGGAGGGAGCCGAGCCATTGGGATTATACATCGCCGGTGAGCCATAGCCTCCTGTGCTGGGGACCAGGCATACACTCGCAGACTGGTAGCAACAGGGAAAGGACTTTAGGGCAGCCTCCCAGACTGAAACCCGGAGTGGTGGGGCCACACGTGTGAACTAGGAGCGGCTGATTGTTTTAGAAGCACAAAGGGCAGAGACGTGCCCTGACCTGGAGGCAAGGACTGGGAGCGCTGCTGAGGGCACACAACCCAGGACACTGCAGTTTATAGCAGCACAGACAGAAACGGAGATAGTGTGGCCTTGGAGAGCTCACTGAAGAACAGACTGCGATCCCTCTGCTCCGAGGCAGAGGGTTGGAAACAATCTCTTCTGCTCTGACTCTCGGAAGAGACCCAGAAAGCTGCCAGGGAAAGCCACCAGAGAACAAAAGCCCCAAAAAACTGATTCTCACTGAGCCTATCCCCCACCACAGGGGGGCAGGGCAACTCTGCCCAAACAGGGTTGCCTGAGTAACAGTGTGGCAGGCCCTCCCCCAGAAGACAGACTGGGAAAAGAAGAGGCCAGCAACCCTAAGGTCCCTATAAAACAGGTGCATCTTGCTTGGGTTGTGGTCAACAATTTGGACTCTATACATTCCCTCAACCACCCCTCAACAGAATGACTGGGAGGAGGAACCCCCAAAATAAGAAAGACTCAGAGACTATGACTCATACCACAGATTTACAAATGGATACAGAGATAACCAAGATGTCAGAGATGGAATTCAGGGTAGCAATTGTGAAGACAACAGCTAGAATGGAGAAATCGATTAATGGCAACATAGAGTCTCCAAGGGCAGAAATGAAAGCTGAATTGGCAGAACTTAAAAATGCTATCAATGAGATCCAATCTAATGTAGATAATCTGACAGCTAGGGTAAGAGAGGCAGAAGACTGAATTATTGATCTAGAAGACCAATTAATAGACAAGAAGGGAAAAGAGGAGGCCAGGCCAAAACAACTCAAAATCCATGAAAATAGAATCAGAGAAATAAGTGACACCATGAAATGTTCCAGTGTCAGAATTATTGGGATCCCTCAGGGGGTAGAGAGAGAGAGAGAGGACTAGAAGATATATTGGAGCAAATTGTAGCTGAGAACTTCCCTAATCTGGGGAATGAAACAAACATTCATGTCCTAGAGGCAGAGAGGACCCCTCCCAAGATCAAGAAAAATAGGCCAACCTCCCAGCATGTAATAGTAAAACTCACAAATCTTAGAAGCAAGGAAACCATCTTAAGGGCAGTTAGGGGGAAGAGATTCCTTACGTACAGAGGGAGAAACATCAGAATAACATCAGACCTATCCACAGAGACCTGGCAAGCCAGAAAGGGCTGGCAAGACATATTCAGGCTACTAAACGAGAAGAACATGCAGCCAAGAATACTATATCCATGAAGGCTGTCATTAAGAATGGATGGAGAGATGCAGAGCTTCCAAGACCAGCAGAAACTGAAAGAATATGTGACCACTAAGCCGGCCCTGCAAGAAATATTAGGGGGGTTCTATAAAAGGAGAAAGACCCCAAGAGTGTTATAAAACAGAAATTTACAGGGACAAGCTATAAAAACAAGGTCTTCACAGGCAACGTGATGACAATAAATTCATATCTTTCAATAATCACCCTCAACGTGAACGGCCTAAATGCTCCCATAAAACAGCACAGGGTTGCAGATTGGTTAAAAAGACAGGACCCATCCATATGCTGTCTACAAGAGACTCATTTTGAATCTAAAGATACATCCAGACTGAAAGTGAAGGGATGGAGATCCATCTTCCATGCCAATGGACCTCAAAAGAAAGGCTGGGGTAGCAATTCTTATATCAGACAAATTAGATTTTAAACTAAAGTCTATAGTTAGAGACACAGAAGGACACTATATCATTCTTAAAGGGTCTATCCAACAAGAAGATCTAACAATTGTAAATATCTATGCCCCCAACATGGGAGCAGCCATCTACATAAGCCAACTGTTAACCAAAATAAAGAGTCATATTGATAACAATACATTAATTGTAGGAGACCTCAATACTCCACTCTCAGCAATAGATCATCTAAGCAGAAAATCAAGACAGAAACAAGAGTTTTGAATGACATACTGGACCAGATGGACCTCAAAGATATATACAGAACATTCCACCCTAAAACAACAGAATACTCATTCTTCTCGAGTGCACATAGAACTTTCTCCAGAATAGACCAACATCACAAATCAGGTCTCAACCAATACAAAAGATTGAGATCATTCCCTGCATATTCTCAGACCATAATGCTTTAAAACTGGAACTCAATCACAAGAAAAAATTTGGAAGAAATTCAAACACTTGGAAGCTAAAGACCACTCTGCTCGAGAATGTTTGGGTCAACCAAGAAATCAAAGAAGAACTCAAACAATTCATGGAAACCAATGAGAACAAAAACACATTGGTCCAAAACCTATGGGATACTGCAAAGGCGATCCTAAGGGGGAAATACATAGCCATCCAAGCCTCACTCAAAAAAATAGAAAAATCCCGAATTCACCAACTTTACACCTTAGAGAACTAGAGAAAAAAGCAACAAACAATGCCTATGACATGCATTAGAAGAGAAATAATTAAAATTAGAGCAGAGATCAATGAATTAGAAACCAGAAACACAGTAGATCAGATCAATGAAACTAGAAGCTGGTTCTTTGAAAGAATTAATAAGATCGATAAACCACTGGCCATCCTTATCCAAAAGAAAAGAGAAAGGACCCAAATTAATAAAATTATTAATGAAAGGGGAGAGATCATGACTAACACCAAGGAAATAGACTCAATTATTGGAAATTATTATCAACAACCATATACCAATGAATTGAGCAACCTGGAAGAAATGGATGCCTTCCTGGAAACCTATAAACTGCCAAGACTGAAACAGGAAGAGATTGACAACCTGGATAGGCCAATAACCAGTAATGAGATTGAAGCAGTGATCAAAAACCTCCCAAAAAACAAGAGTCCAGGGCCTGATGTCTTCCCTGGGGATTTTTCCAAACATTCAAAGAAGAAATAATACCTATTCTCCTGAAGCTGTTTCAAAAAATAGAAACAGAAGGAAAGCTTCCAGACTCATTCTATGAGGCCAGCATTAACCTTACTCCCCAAACCAGGCAAAGACCCCATCAAAAAGGAGAATTTCAGACCGATATCCCTGATAAATATGGATTCCAAAATTCTCAACAAAATCCTAGCTAATAGGATCCAACAATATATTAAAAGGATCATCTACCATGACTAGGTGGGATTTATCCCCGGGATGCAGGGTTGGTTCAACATTCACAAATCAATCAATGTGATAGAACACATTAATAAGAGGAGAGAGAAGAACTATATGGTCCTCTAAATTGATGCAGAAAAAGCAAAATACAGCATCCTTTCCTGATTAAAACTCTTCAGTGTGTAGGGATAGAGGGAACATTCCTCAAATTCATAAAATCCATCTATGAAAAACCCACAGCGAATATCCTCACTGGGAAAAAGCTGAGAGCCTTTCCCTTAAGATCAGGAATACGACGAGGATGCCCACTCTCGCCATTCTTGTTCAACATAGTACTAGAAGTCCTAGCAACAGCAATCAGACAACAAAAAGAAATAAAAGGTATTCAGATTGGCAAAGAAGAAGTCAAACACTCTCTCTTCACAGATGAAATGATACTTTATGTGGAAAATCCAAAAGACTCCACCCCCAAATTAGTAGAACTCATACAGCAATTCAGTAATGTGGCAGGATACAAAATCAATGCACAGAAATCAGTTGCTTTCTTATACACTAACAATGGAACTCTAGAAAGAGAAATTAGAGAAACGATTCCATTTACAATAGCACCAAAAACCATAAGATACTTCAGAATAAACCTAACCAAAGAGGTAAAGGATCTATACTCTAGGAACTACAGAACACCCATGAAAGAAATTGAAGAAGACACAAAAAGATGGAAAAATATTCCATGCTCATGGATCAGAAGAATAAACATTGTTAAAATGACTATGCTACCCAGAGCAATCTATACCTTCATCGCCATCCTGATCAAAATTCCAATGACATTTTTCAAAGTGCTGGAACAAACAATCCTAAAATTTGTATGGAATCAAAAAAGACCCCGAATCGCCAAGGAAATGTTGAAAAAGAAAAACAAAGTTGGGGGCATCACACTGCCTGATTTCAAGCTATATTACAAAGCAGTGATCACCAAGACAGCATAGTACTGGCACAAAAACAGACATGTAGACCAATGGGACAGAATAGAGAGCCCAGATATGGACCCTCAACTCTATGGTCAAATAATCTTCAACAAAGCAGGAAAAAATATGCAATGGAAAAAAGACAGTCTCTTCAATAAATGGTGCTGGGAAAATTGGACAGCCATATACAGAAGAATGAAACGCGACCATTCTCTAACACCATACACAAAGATAAACTCAAAATGGATGAAAGACCTCAATGTGAGACAGGAATCCATCAAAAGCCTAGAGGAAAACATAGGAGAACAACTTCTTTCAAGATACATCTCCAAAGGCTAGTGAAACAAAACCAAAAATGAACTTTTGAGACTTCATCAAGTTAAAAAGCTTTTTGCACAGCAAAGAAAACAATCAACAAAACAAAGAGGCAACCCACAGAATGAGAGAAGATATTTGCAAACGACACTACAGACAAAGCACTGGTATCCAAGATTTATAAAGAACTCAAACTCAACACCCAAAAAACAAATAAGTCAAAAAATGGGCAGAAGACATGAACAGACACCTCTCCAAAGAAGACATACAAATGGCTAACAGACACATGAAAGAATGTTCATCTTCCATTAGCCATCAGGGAATTTCATTCAGTTCAGTGTAGTTTTATATTTCTCTCGAGATGTCTTCTCTGATCTATGGATTATTGAGGAGTATGTTATTTAGTTTCCAAGTATTTGGAGATTTTATTATTATCTTTCTGCTTTTACTTCAAATTTAATTCCATGTGTCAGAGAACACTCTCTGTATGGTTCCAATTTTAAATCTGTTTAGATTTGTATTGTGGGTCAGGATATGGTATATCTTGGTGTATGTTTTATAGGAACTTGAAAACAATGTGTATTCTGCTCTTATTGGGTGGACTGTTCCATAAATGTCAACTAGGTCCTATTGGTTGATGATGTTATTGAGTTCTTTTTTATTCTTGTTCATTTTCTGTGTAGATGTTCTGTCAGTTGCTGAAAGAGGGTTTTTTGAAGTCTCCAGATATAATTATGGATTTATCTATCTCTCCTTTATGTCAAGTTTTGCTTCATTATTTTGGCTATGTTTGGTGCATACAGATTTAGGATTGCTGTTTTCTTGGTGAATGATTTTTTAAATAATTATGTCCCTTTCTAGCTCTGGAAATTTTATTTGTCCTGAAGTTTATTTTTACCTGATATTATTTATCCCTCTTGGTTTCCTTGGATTATTGTTTTCATGATATATCTTTATATCCTTTTACTTTCAACCTGCCTATATTATGATATTTGAAGTTAGTTTCTTACAGACAGTGTATTGCTGGATCATGTTTCTAAACCCACTCTGACAATCTCTTTTAATTGATGTATTTAAACCATTTACATTTAATGTAATTATTGATATGTTAGGGTTTAAGTCTGCTGTTTTACTTTTTTGTTTTTATTTTTGTTTTTCTCTTTTCTTTTCCCTGAATTCCATGGGCTAGTTCAACATTAAAAAAAAATAATTCCACTTTGATTTATTGATAGTATTCGTGAATGTATCTGTGTATAGCTTTATTTACTTTTTTTTCCTGGGTATTAGATTACATATCTATATGTAAGATAGATATTAACACATTTTATAATGTCATAAGAAATTTAAGCACTTTGATGTTGGTACTAAAATAGACAAGTTAATAAAAGAATACAACAACAAACCAAGGGACATTGTAATTAGAAGCCTTTTCTACCTTTTCCAAGAGGTTTGGATTGAACTTGATCTCCCTTGTCAGTAACAACAACAACAAAAAGAGATAATTCAAGCAGGGTGTAATTGCTACAATCCTGGCCAGTGCACACAGGCTAGGGGGAGAATGAGTTCTGTTGTCTTTTTTGAAGAAACGCTGGTAGAGAGAATAGATGTGGCAATATATGAACTTGAAAATCCTGATCCACATCAGAGGGAAAACAGAAGGTAAATATAGTATCCCAAACTTTTAAAAACCACCCAAGTCCATCTACTTGTAAATCATTTTTTTGTTTACTACTCTAACCCAAATGTGTTGAGTCTTTTCCCAAGGCAAAAGTAACTCAACTACATGGAAATTTGTCCTTCATTAGTGTTTTTAAAATTTTTTCAGTGGCTTATTATAATTAGCATGAAGAAGGGTGCCTCTAATCAGGGTACCTAAGATTGGACATTTTTCCTAGTATCTTCTTTTGGCTTAGTCTTTTGTGTTTGAAAGTATATGATATCATGTGGTCTTCTCCCTCCTTATCTTATTTCTGTCAGTCAACTATATCTTGAAACCAGGACAGAGTGATTGAAAGCAACTCAGTCCAAAAAAAAAAAGTTTTCCCTTTTTGAAAGGCTTTTCATCCAAATGCAATAATACACATATACTACATACTACTGTAATTTTTATTCTAATACAGTAATACTCGTTCAATTTATCAGATCTCTTCTTCATAAGAGAAATTAGTATATGATTAATATCACTTAAAAAGTCGTGGAGAAAATACACTGTTTAATAAATGGTGTTCGGATAATTGGTTATATTTCTAAAGTTAGATTACTCCCTCATACAATAATCAAAATTGATCCTAGATGGACTAAAGAAATACATATCAAAACCAAAAACTTAAGGTTTCAAAAATAAAGGAAAACATTTTTATAAACTTTGAATTATATAGCACAGGGCACCATTGTAGAAAATGGAGACCATGATAGTTATTTTAAGCAGAGAAGTATTTAATGTAGAGAATTAGTTGCTTCCAAAATCTATAAAAGGCTGGATAGCCTGGATAGGTGGGTCTAAGTTAATTCTCCTGGGACAAGACCAAGAATTGGTCTTCCAAGGAAGCTTCTACATCTGTCACACTCAGGAAAATGGGAAATCAACTCCAAGAATTCACCATCTCAACTGTGATCTATGGTGAAGGAAACTGGCTTTAATGTATCTGTGGGCAGATGGATGGCTGTGCCTATTAATTGATACTCATACATTTATGACTAGACAGCCCAGTTTCCAAATCTTCTATAGGACATATAGTTGGTAGAACCGAATTCACTCCTGGGATTCAAGTTGCAGAGGAGTTTAAGAAATGTAGTTTTTAGCTTCTCAGCCTACAATAAAGGAAGGCACACTAGAAAGAGGATAAAATGGTTAATACATAGACAGGGAAAGACTAAACAAAAACAAAGGAAAAGTAAAGCTAAAGGAGTACTGGTCCAAGGTGGTGATGCAGGAAGACCTTGTGAGATACCACCTTACACCAGTTAGAATGGCTAAATCAAAATGACAAGAAATAAGTGTTGGCAACAATGTGGAGGAAAAGGAATCCTTTTGCACTGTTGATAGAAATGTAAGTTGGGGGGGCGGAGCAAGATGGCAGAGGAGCAGGAGACCTGGATTTCGTCTGGTCTCAGGAATTCAGCTGAATAGGGATCAAACCATTCTGAACACCTACGAACTCAACAGGAGATCGAAGAGGAGAGTAGCAACAACTCTCTGAACAGAGAAGAGACCAATTACTGGAAGGTAGGACGTACGGAGAAGTGAACCTGAGGCGATATTCGGGAGGATAGACGGCCGGGGAGGGGGCCTCCGCTGGCCGCTTCTGGCAAGTGATAGAACCGCGGAGCACAAAATCGGACCTTTCAGAAGTCGGCTCCGCTGAGGGACGTCGCTCCAGTGGCTAAGCAGGGGGTGGAATCCTCCCGGGACAGTGTGGTCTCAGGACCCTTGGGGTCACAGAAAGACCGGGGGTGCCTGAGTGTGGCAGAGCTCCCAGGTATCGGAGCGGGAAAGCCGGCTGCAGAGATGGAGCCAAGGCGCGGGCTCTCAGCTCCGGGGTTGCCATAAACCGTGATCCGCGGCCCATTTGGGCCACTGCTCCTCCAGCAGGGACCCAACAAGCGGCAGAGCCGGGGAGACTCCCCTTCCTCCCCCAGGAGGAGCGACGTGGAAGCGCACCTCAGGGATCTGCTGGGTTTGGAGACTCCACACAGGGTCGGATGCCGGAGATAGAAACGCTCGGTCACAGGCCGGGTGAGCACGGAGTGTGGCCAGAGACCAGGGAGACGGGAGTGACTTCTTTCCTCTGGGGGCGCACTGAGGACTGGGGCCCCGAGTTCTCAGCTTCTCCGGGTGGAGATTGGGAGGCCACCATTTTCACCCTGGTCCTCCAAAGCTGTACCGAGAGCTTGCAGGGAACAAAAGCTCCTGAGAGCAAACCGGAGCAGATTGCTTAGCCCGGACCGACAAGGGCGGGGCAATTCCGCCTCCGGCAAAGACATCTGGAAACCACGACAACAGGCCCCTCCCCCAGAAGATCAGCACGAACAGCCAGCAAGCCAAGACCAAGTTTACTGATCAAGGAGAACGGGAGAACTCCAGCGCTAGGGGAATACTGCACATAGAATTCATGGCTTTTTTTTTTACCATGATTCATTAGTTCATCAAAGTGAATTTTTTAACTGTTTTTTTTTAATTTTTCTTTTTCCCTTTTTCAACCAACATCTTATCAATCCCTTTTTAAAAAAAACATTTTTTATTTTTCATTTTGCATTTTTAGAGTCATATTTTATCCCTTCATAGTAGTTACCCTTATTTTTGGCATATATATATAAGTTGTTCTCTCTTTAAAATTTTGAGATACAGTTTCTTCTAACAGAACAAAATATACCCTAAATCACTAGTGTATGGCTTTGTTCTAGTCTCCTGCCTGATCACATTCTCTCCTTTCTTTTCTTTCTTTTTTTTCTTAAATCTTCTGCTTTCTTTTTACAAACAACTTCTTATCTTATCAATTCCTTTCATAAAATCTTTTATAATTTTCATCTTTACAGTCATCTTCCATCCCTTCACTGTATCAACCCTTATTTTGTACATATATGTCTTTCTTCCTTTAACATTTTAGGAGGCACTTTTTTCTAACAGACCAAAATACGCCCAAAATCTAGTGTGTGGCACATATCTATGCACTAGCCTGATCATATTTGATCATATTCTGCTTTTTTTCTATTGTTCTGTTTTTGTTTTTATCTTTCTTTTTTTCCTCTTTCGTTTTTCCTTCTTTCCCTTTCTTTTCCCCTGGTTTCAGGTCTTTTCTGATTTGTATACAGTATATTTGCTGGGGACGTTGTTAACCTGTTAGCATTTCATTCTTTCATTCATCTATTCTACTCTGGAGAAAATGACAAGAAAAAAAAAATCACCTCAGCAAAAAGAACAAGATGTAGTACTGTCAGCCAGGGACCTACTCGATACGGACATTAGTACGATGTCAGACATAGAGTTCAGAATCATGACTTTAAAGGTACCAGCTGGGCTTGAAAAAAGCGTGGAAGTTATTAGAGAAACCTTTCTGGAGAAATAAAAGAACTAAAATCTAACCAAGTCGAAATCAAAAAGGCTATTAATGAGGTGCAATCAAAAATGGGGGCACTAACTGCTAGGATAAATGAGGCAGAAGAGAAAATCAGCGATCTAGAAGACCAAATGATGGAAAATAAAGAGGCTGAGAAAAAGAGAGAGAAACAACTACAGGATCACGAGGGCAGAATTCGAGAGATAAGCGATACGATAAGACGAAACAACATTAGAATAATTGGGATCCCAGAAGAGGAAGAAAGAGAGAGAGGGGCAGAAGGTATATTGGAGCAAATAATAGCAGAGAAGTCTCCTAATGTAAGGAAGGAAACAGGCATCAAAATCCAGGAGGCACAGAGAACCCCTCTCAAAATCAATAATAATAGGTCAACACCCCGACATCTAATAGTAAAACTTACGAGTCTCAGAGACAAAGAGAAAATCCTGAAAGCAGCTTGGGAGAAGAGATTTGTAAACTACAAAGGTAAAAATATTAGACTGGCAACAGACCTATCCACAGAGACCTGGCAGGCCAGAAAGGACTGGCAAGATATCTTCAGAGCACTAAACGAGAAAAATATGCAGCCAAGAATACTATATCCAGCGAGGCTGTCATTGAAAATAGAAGGAGAGATAAAAAGCTTCCAGGACAAACAAAAACTAAAGGAATTTGCAAACAAGAAACTAGCCCTCCAAGAAATATGGAAAGGGGTCCTCTAAGCAAAGAGAGAGACTAAAAGCACCAGAGATCAGAAAGGAACAGAGACAATATACAGTAACAGTCACCTTACAGGCAATACAATGGCACTAAATTCATACCTTTCAATAGTTACCCTGAATGCAAATGGGCTCAATGCCCCAATCAAAAGACATAGACTATCAGATTGGATTCAAAAACAAGACCCATCAATAACCTGTCTGCAAGAGACTCATTTTAGACCCAAAGACACCCCCAGATTGAAAGTGAGGGGGTGGAAAACCATTTACCATGCTAATGGACACCAAAAGAAGGCTCAGGTGGCAATCCTTGTATCAGACAAATTGGATTTTAAAACAAAGACTGTCATAAGAGATGAAGAAGGACAGTATATCCTACTTAAAGGGTCTATCCAACAAGAAGATCTAACAATTGTAAATATCGATGCCCCTAACATGGGAGCAGCCAATTATATAAGGCAATTAATAACAAAAGCGAAGAAACACATTGACAACGATACAATAATAGTGGGAGACTTTAACACCCCCCTGACTGAAATGGACAGATCATCTAAGCTAAAGATCAACAAGGAAATAAAGACTTTAAATGACACATTGGACCAAATGGACTTCACAGATATATTCAGAACATTCCATCCCAAAGCAACGGAATACACATTCTTCTCCAGTGCCCATGGAACATTCTCCAGAATAGATCACATCCTAGGTCACAAATCAGGTCTCAACCAGTACCAAAAGATTGGGATCATTCCCTGCATGTTTTCAGACCACAATGCTTTGAAACTAGAACTCAATCACAAGAGGAAAGTCGGAAAGAACTCAAATGCATGGAAGTTAAGAGCACTCTACTAAGGAATGAGTGGGTCAACCAGGAAATTAAAGATGAATTTTAAAAAATCATGGAAACCAATGAAAATGAAAACACAACTGTTCAAAATCTTTGGGATACAGCAAAGGCAGTCCTAAGAGGAAAGTATATAGCAATACAAGCCTCTCTCAAGAAACAAGGTCTCAAATACACAACCTAACCCTAAACCTAAGGGAGCTGGAGAAAGAATAGCAAATAAAGCCCAAACCCAGCAGGAGAAGAGAAATAATAAAGATCAGAGCAGAAATCAATGAACTAGAAACCAAAAGAACAGTAGAACAGATCAACGATACTAGGAGTTGGTTCTTTGAAAGAATTAACAAGATTGATAAACCCCTGGCCAGACTTATCAAAAAGAAAAGAGAAATGACCCAAAACAACAAAATCATGAATGAAAGAGGAGAGATCACAACCAATACCACAGAAATACAAAGAATTATAAGAACATAATATGAGCAACTCTATGCCAGCAAATTAGATAACCTGGAAGAAATGGGTGCATTCCTAGAGATGTATCAACTACCAAAATTGAACCAGGAAGAAATAGAAAACCTGAACAGACCTATAACCACTAAGGAAATTGAAGCAGTCATCAAAAATCTCCCAGCAACAAAAGCCCGGGGCCAGATGGCTTCCCAGGGGAATTCTATCAGGCATTTAAAGAAGAATTAATACCTATTCTCCTGAAACTGTTCCAAAAAATAGAAATGGAAGGAAAACTTCCAAACTCATTTTATGAGGCCACCATTACCTTGATCCCCAAACCAGACAAAGACCCCATCAAAAAGGAGAATTACAGACCAATATCCTTGATGAACATGGATGCAAAAATTCTCACCAAAATACTAGCCAATAGGATCCAACAGTACATTAAAAGGATTATTCACCACGACCAAGTGGGATTTATCCCTGGGCTGCAAGGTTGGTTCAACATCCCCAAATCAATCAATGTGATACAATACATTAACAAAGAAAGAACAAGAATCATATGATCCTCTCAATAGATGCAGAAAAAGTATTTGACAAAGGACAGCCTTTCTTGATCAAAACTCTTCAGAGTATAGGGTTAGAGGGTACATACCTCAATATCATAAAAGCCATCTATGAAAAACCTACAGCGAATATCATTCTCAAAAGGGAAAAGCTGAGAGCTTTTCCCCTAGGTCAGGAACACGGCAGGGATGTCCACTATCACCACTGCTCTTCAACATAGTATTAGAAGTCCTAGCCACAGCAATCAGACAACAAAAAGAAATCAAAGGCATCCAAATCGGCAAAGAGGAAGTCAAACTTTCACTCTTTGCAGATGATAGGATACTGTATGTGGAAAACCCAAAAGACTCCACCCCAAAACTGCTAGAACTCATACAGGAATTCAGTAAAGTAGCAGGCTATAAAATCAATGCACAGAAATCAGTGGCATTCCTATACACCAACACAAGACCGAAGAGAGACAAATCAAGGAGTCAATCCCATTTACAATTGCACCCAAAACCATAAGATACCTGGGAATAAATTTAATAAATTTAAATAAATAATAATTTTAATTTTTTAAATTTTTTAATTTAATTTTTAAATTATTTTTTAATAATTTAAATTTTAAATAATTTTTAAAGTTTTTTAATAATTTAAAATTATCTTAAAATTTTAAATTACTTTTACATATTTAAATTAATAATAAAAATTTAATTTTTAATAAATAAATAATAAATTTAAATAAAATAATAAAGAGGCAAAGGATCTGTACTCAGAAAACTATAAAATACTCATGAAAGAAATTGAAGAAGACACAAAGAAATGGAAAAACGTTCCATGCTCATGAATTGGAAGAACAAACATTGTGAAGATGTCAATGCTCCCTAGAGCAATCTACACATTCAATGCAATCCCCATCAAAATACCATCCACTTTTTTCAAAGAAATGGAACCAATAATCCTAAAATTTGTATGGAACCAGAAGAGACCCCGAATAGCTAGAGGAATATTGAAAAAGAAAAGCAAAGCTGGTGGCATCACGATTCCGGACTTCCAGCTCTATTACAAAGCTGTCATCATCAAGACAGTATGGTACTGGCACAAAAACAGACACATAGATCAATGGAACAGAATCGAGAGCCCAGAAACGGACCCTCAACTCTATGGTCAACTCATCTTTGACAAAGCAGGAAAGAATGTCCAATGGCAAAAAGACAGTCTCTTCAACAAATGGTGTTGGGAAAATTGGACAGCCACATGCAGAAGAATGAAAGTGGACAATTTCCTTACACCACACACAAAAATAGACTCCAAATGGTTGAAAGACCTAAATGTGAGACAGGAGTCCATCCAAATCCTAAAGGAGAACACAGGCAGCAACCTCTTCAACTCAGCCGCAGCAACTTCTTCCTAGAAACATCGCCAAAGGCAAGGGCAGCAAGGGCAAAAATTTACTATTGGGATTTCATCAAGATAAAAAGCTTTTGCACAGCAAAAGAAACAGTCCACAAAACCAAAAGACAAACGACAGAATGGGAGAAAATATTTGCAAATGACATATCAGATCAAGGGCTAGTATCCAAAATCTATAAAGAACTTATCAAACTCAACACCCAAAGAACAAATAATCCAATCAAGAAATGGGCAGAAGACGTGAACAGACATTTTTCCAAAGAAGACATCCAAATGGCCAACAGGCACATGAAAAAGTGCTCAACATCGCTCGGCATCAGGGAAATCCAAATCAAAACCTCAATGAGATACCACCTCACACTAGTCAGAATGGGTAAAATTAACAAGTCAGGAAATGACAGATGTTGGCGGGGATGCGGAGAAAGGGGAACCCTCCTACACTGTTGGTGGGAATGCAAGCTGGTGCAAGCCCTCTGGAAAACAGTATGGAGGTTCCTCAAACAGTGGAAAATAGAGCTACCATACGATCCTGCAACTGCACTACTGGGTATTTACCACAAAGATACAAATGTAGGGATCCGAAGGGGTATGTACACCCCAATGTTTATAGCAGCAGTGTCCACAATAGCCAAACTGTGGAAAGAGCCAAGATGTCCATCGACAGATGAATCGATAAAGAAGAAGTGGTATATATACACAATGGAATATTATGCAGCCATCAAAAGGAATGAGATCTTGCCATTTGCAATGACGTGGATGGAACTGGAGGGTGTTATGCTGATTGAAATAAGTCAATCAGAGAAAGATATGTATTATATGACCTCACTGATGTGAGGAATTCTTAATCTCAGGAAACAAACTGAGTGCTGCTGGAGTGGTGGGGGCTGGGAGGGATGGGGTGGCTGGGTGATAGACATTGGGGAGGGTATGTGCTATGATGAGCACTGTGAATTGTGCAAGACTGTTGAATCACAGATCTGTACTTCTGAAACAAATAATGCAACATATGTGAAGAAAAAAGAAAAAGAAGAAGATAGCAGGAGGGGAAGAATGAAGGGGAGTAAGTCAGACGGGCAGACGAACCATGAGAGTCGATGGACTCTGAAAAACAAACTGAGGGTTCTAGAGGGGAGGGGGCTGGGGGGATGGGTTAGCCTGGTGATGGGTATTAAAGAGGGCATGTTCTGCATGGAGCACTGGGTGTTATGCACAAACAATGAATCATGGAACACTACATGAAAAACTAATGATGTAATATGTGGTGATTAACATAACAATAAAAAATTTAAAAAAAGAAATGTAAATTGGTACAGCCACTGTGGAAAATAGTATGGAGGTTCCTCAAAAAATTAAATAGAAATAGAAATACTATATGATCTAATAATTCCACTATTGAGTATTACATAAAGGAAACAAAAACACTAATTAGAAGAGATACATGCACCCCAGTATTGATTGTGGTATTATTTATAATAGTCAAGATGTGGAATCAACACAAACACACACAGAATGTAGGTTTTTGCTGATATTGTTGAGCCACTGAATTAGCCAACCCTGGCACCACCTTACCTATGGACCTCTTTTTGTTTGAAATTATACATCTTGGTTATTTTGAGGCCATTTTTTAGTTTGGTTTTCTGTTTCTCACAACCAAAGATATTCTAAGTGATATAAAACTCACTTATAACAGATATGACTACATTGAAATATGCCCTTATATATGATATAGCGATCCTAAAAGTCATAATAGTTGCCATTAGTTGAGCACTTTCAATGTGCCAGATGGTATGTTATGTACTGTCCATATATTATCTCATTTAATGCTCACAGTAATTCAGTGATCTGGGTACTACTATAATCCCTATTTTAAGATGGTAAACTAAGTCTTAAAAAGCTTAAGTGATTTTCCCAAAGTTATATAGCTAGAAGTTTATAGAAGTAAGGTTTGAACTAGTTTTTAGCTTCTCAGCCTCTACAATAGGCTGTCTGATTCCAGAGTAAACAACCATTATTCTGTGACTTTCCCACTCTGAAGATATCATAAACAATAATAAAAACAAGTGACAAGATTGGGAGCAAGTATTTGCAGCCTATGTAACAAATGCAAGATTAATGTCAATAACATACAACTACCAATCATAGGAAAAAGCAAATTATCTGATAGAAAAATGGTTAAAGTATTTCACAGGACAATAAATACAAATGCCCAATTAGACATGAAAAAAACCCCAACATTATTAGTAATTCAGTAAATGCAAATTAAGTAAATATAATTTAAAAAGGGGATATGACAATACATGGTGGAATAGAAAGACCTTAAACTCACTTCCTCCCAGATAAAACTAGATGACACTTGTGTCAGTGCAAACAACCTAGAAAATGACCCAAAGACTGGCTGAACAAACTCCACAATTGATGTAGAGAGAGGTCACATCAAAGAGTGTAGGTAGGGTGAGGACTCAGACCTTAAACCTTGAAAGTCTGACCACCAGAGGAAGGGAGCCACAGGCACAGAGAGGGGCAAGAAACAGACTAGCACACCAAGGGATGAGAAATCCCCATAGTATTTGGTTTGAAAAATGGAAGGGCCAAATTTTGTGAGTGTTAACCACCAGCAGGACCTAAATCTTGGAACTTTAAAAAACAGGCTCAACTCTGAGAGAGTCTGGAAGGCAATAGGACACTGAGACCCTGCCTTTAAAAAGCACAGCAAACAGCCCATGGAGATACAGCTTGGAAGCAGCAGTTTGAAAGGTGCCTGGGGCTAATGGGAGGGAGAATTAGTTACTAATCTCAGAGTTCACTGAGGGACTTCTCCAGGAACAAAGGAGCTGGCAGGTGCCATTTCCCTCCCACCCCTCATCATAATCACACAGCCACTTGTGGGAACCAGCACAGTCCTGGCCCTCACTACCTAACTTGCCTACACTGCACCCCAACACTTCCAGGCAGACCTGCCTCCAGTCCCAGTGCTATAGATTCCCTCCCCCAGATGCAATACTGCATCTCCCAAATTCCAGCAGAAGACACACATACCTTGTTAAAATTGCACCCCCCAACCACAAGTGCTTTGAGGAATGGCCCTGGTCAGCCCGGTCTCCATGGTGGCTATGCATCCCCTGTCAAGGAGGACTGGTGACCACAGCTTGTGGCACTGCACCTCTGTCCACTGTGTGCACCTTGTGGAGTGCCCTGGCTTGCAGTGGCTATGTCCCCTGTGGAGGAGGACCAGCATCACCTAGTTAAAAGTGCATGTCCCACCCACTACTTTCAAAAGCAAGAGACATAGCTGACTTTCCTAACACACAGAAACAGACACAGAGTTAGGCAAAATGAGGAGACAGAGGAATATGTCACAAATGAAAGAACAGGACAAAACCACAGCAAGAGAACTAAGCAAAATGGATATAATTAACATGCCTGATAAGGAATTAAAATAATGGTCATGAAGATACTAACTGGACTTGAGAAAAGCATGGAGGACATCAATGAGACCCTTAACAAAGAGATAAAAAAGAACCAATCAGAGATGTAGTACAAAATAAATGAAATTAAATGCACTATAGGAATAAATAGCTGGCTAGAGGAATCAGAGGAACGAATTAGTGACCTAGAGGACAGAGTAATGGAAAGTAATCAAGCTAAGCAGGTGAGAGAAAAAAATTATGCAAAATGAGAATAGACTTAGGGAACTCAGTGATCCCAGAAGGAAGAGAGAGAGAAAAGGGGGAAGAAAATTTATTTGAAGAAATAATAGCTGAACACTTCCCTAACCTGGGGAAAGAAACAGATAACCAGATCTAGGAGGCATAGAGAGCCCCCCCCCCACCGCCATCCCCAAACAAATCAACACAAGGAGGTTCACACCAAGACACATGGTAATCAAAATGGCAAAAAGATATAAAAAAATTTTTTTGAAACAGCAAGAGAAAACAGTTACATATAAGGGTAACCCCAAAAGGCTATGAAAGATTTTTCAGCAGAAACTTTCCAAGCCAGAAGGGAGTGGCATGATATATTCAAAGTGATGAAAGGGAAAAATTTGCGGCTAAGAATATTCTATCCAGCAAGATTATCATTCAGAATAGATGGAAAGATAAAGAGCTCCTCAGACAAACAAAAACAAAGGGGGTTCATGACCACTAAACCAGGCTTACAAGAAATATTAAAGGGGACTCTTTGAGTGGAAAGGAAAGACCATAAGTGAGGATATGAAAAGTAGGAACCACAAAAGCAGTAAAAAGTAATTCTGTAAAAAATCAAAGGATTCACAAAATAAAATAATGTAAAATATGACACTGTATGCCTAAAACGTGGGGGGAAGTGTAATAAAGAATGGGTTCAAACTTAAGTGACCAACCTAATATAGACTGCCATACGCCATATCTACAAACCTAATGGTTACCACAAATCAAAAACCAGTAATAGATAGGCAAAGAATAAAGAGTAAGGAATCCAAGTATATCACTAAAGAAAATCAGCAAACCATGGGAGAGCAAGAGAAAAACCACAGAAAAACTACAAAAGCAACTACAAAACAAGTAACAAAATGGCAATAGATACATACCTATCAATAATTACTTTGAATGTAAATGAACTAAACACTCCAGTCAAAAGACATAAGGTGACAGAGTGGATAAAAAAACAAGACCCATCTATACACTGCCTTCAGACCTAAAGATACCTGCAGATTGAAAGTAGGGGGTGGAGAAACAACTATCATGCAAATGGATGTCAAAAGAAAGCCAGAAGAGCAATACTTATATCAGACAAAACAGATCTTAAAACAAAGACCTTAATGAGAGACAAAGAAAAATACTATATAATAATAAAGGGAAAAATCCAACAAGAAGATGTAACAATTGTAAATATTTATGCACCCAACATAGAACCCAAATACATAAAAAAGTTAATGACAAAGGAACTAATTGATAGTAATACAATAATAGTAGGGAACTTTAACATCCCACTTACACTGATGGACAGATAGATCATCCAGAAAGAAAATCAACAAGGAAACAATGGTTTTGAATGACACCCTAGACCAGATGGATCTAACAGAACAATCAGAAAACAAAAAGATATAAAAGGCATACAGATTGGTAAGGAAGAAGTAACACTTTCACTCTTGGCAGATGACATGATACTATATATAGAAAACCCTAAAGACTCCACCAAAAGACTACTAGAACTGATAAATGAATTTGGTAAGGTCACAGGACACAAAATCAAATACAGAAATCCATTGCATTTATATACACTACTAATGGAGTAGCAGAAAGAGAAATTAAGGTAACAATCCTACTTATAATTATACCAAAATAATAAAATACCTAGAAATAAACCTAGGCAAAGAGGTGAAAGGCCTATACTCTGAAAACTATAAAATACTGATGAAAGAAATTGAAGACGATGCAAAGAAATAGAAAAACATTCCATGCTCATGGATTGGAAAAACAAATATTGTTAAAATGTCTATACTACTCAAAGCAATCTACAGATTTAATGTATTTCCTTTCAAAATACCAATAGCATTTTTCACAGAGCTAGCACAAACCATCCTAAAATTTATATGGAACCATAAAAGCCCCAAATAACCAAAGCAATCTTGAAAAAGAAAAGATGGAGGTAGCACAATTTCAGACTTCAAGTTATATTACAAAGCTGTAGCAATCAAAACAGTATGGCACAGGCACAGAAATAGACACATAGATCAATGGAACACAATAGAAAACCCAGAAAAAAAACTCATGATTACATGGTCAATTAATCTTCGATGGAGGAGACAAGAATATGCAATGGGAAACAGTCTCTTCAACAAATGGTGTTGGAAAAACTGGACAGCACCATGCAAAAGACTGAAACTGGACTACTTTCTTCCACCATACACAAAAATAAATTCAAAATAGAGTAAAGACCTAAATGTGAGACCTGTAACCATTAAAGTCCTAGAGGACCATACAGGCAGTAATGTCTCTGACATCAGCTGTAGCAACACTTTTTTAGATATGTCTCCTGAGGCACAGGAAATAAAAGCAACAAGAAACCATTGGGACTACATCAAAATAAAAAGCTTCTGCACAGTGAAGGAAATAATCAACAAACTAAAAGGCAATCTACTGAATGGGAGAATATATTTACAAATAACATATCTGAGGAAAGATTAGTATCCAAAATATATAAAGAACTTATATAATTCAACACTCAAAAAACAAATAATCCAATTAAAAATGGGCAGAAGACATGAATAGATATTTCTCCAAAGACATCCAGATGGCCAACAGACACATGGAAAGATGCCCATTAGTCATCATCAGGAAAATGCAAATCAGGAGTACAATGAGATGACACCTGTCAGAATGGTTAAAAATCAAAAACACAAGAAACAACAATTGTTGATGAGGATGTATAGAAAAGAAACCCTTTTGTACTGTTGGTGGGAATGAAAACTGGTGCAGCTGTTGTCGAAAACAGTGTGGGGTTCCTTCAAAAAAGTTAAAAATAGAACTACCTTATGATCTAGTAATCACATTACTGGGTATTTACCCCCAAAATACACAAACACTGATTTAAAGGGATACATGCACCCCTATATTTATAGCAGCAATATTTACAATAGCCAAATTATGGAAACAGCCCAAGTGTCCATTGATAGATGAATGGATAAAGAAGTGATATATATACAGTGGACTATTATTCTGCCATAATAAAGAATGAAATCTTGCCATTTGCAATGACATGGCTGAAGCTAGAGAGTATAATAAGTAAATTAAATCAGTCAGAGAAAGACAAATACCATATGATTTCACTCACACATGGAATTTAAGAAACAAACAAACAAGCAAAGGAAAAAAGAGAGAGAAATGAAGAAACAGACTGTTAACTAAAGAGAACAAACTGGTGGTTACTGAAGGGGAGGTGGGTAGGGGGATGGGTGCAATAGGTGATGGGGATTAGGGAGTGCACTTGTGGTGATGAGCACCGGGTGTTGTATGGAAGTGCTGACTCACTATATTGTACAATTGAAACTAATATTATGTTAACTATACTAGAATTAAAAAACTTAATCAACAATAAAAACTGTACTTCAAGAAACACTACAGGGAGTTCATCAGGCTGAATGAGAATGATTCTATATGGAGACACATGACACTAGGAGTGAAGATCAGTAGAAAACAAATGTACATAAATATAAATGAATATTGAATGTAAAAAATGAAGTAATGCAGCTTTTGAGTCTTCAGATTATCAACTTAAAAATATTTTAAATATCCAGTGTGCATGTGGGTATAAACAAATAGACACTGTGATTTGTTGTTGGTCAGAATAAAAGCTAGGAAAAGTCTTTTTTAATGAAAATCTGAAATATAGAGGAAAAGTTAAAATTTATAGTATTTATACTTTGTCCCAACTATTATGCTCCTTGGAATCTCTCCTACAGAAACAAACCCATTCCAGCAACACAGATTTAGCATTATTTAAAATAGGCAAAGTAAACACAATATCAATTACCTATAACTGGGAATGGTC
Organism: Eumetopias jubatus; assembly: GCF_037043125.1. Taxonomy (NCBI): domain Eukaryota; kingdom Metazoa; phylum Chordata; class Mammalia; order Carnivora; family Otariidae; genus Eumetopias; species Eumetopias jubatus. The sequence continues at coordinate 122,798,109 of NW_028274807.1, read as the reverse complement.
AAAGAAGAAATGACTCAGCCATAGTGTACTAGTGAGAATTCTCCAGAGAGAAAGCTGATATAAATCTCTCTACATATAAATTTACACATAGGAATTGGCTCATGTGATTAAAGAGGCTGACAAGTCTCCAGATCTGTAGTTAGCAAGCTGGAGAACCAGTAGAGCTGACAGTGTAGTTCTAGTCTGGAAGCTGGCAGGCTTGAGACTCAGAAAAGGCAGGAAAAAAAACCCAATGTCCCACCTTGAAGGCAATCAGGCAGAAGGAATTATCTCTTACTCTGCCATTTTGTTCTATTCAGGCCTCCAACTGACTGGATAGGGCCCATCTATATTGGGGAGGGCAATCTGCTTTACTCAGGCTATTGATGTGAATGTTAATCTTATCCAGAAATACCTTCACAGACATACTCAGACTAATATTTGACCAAATATCTGGACACCTCATGACCCAGTCAATTTGACATATAAAATTAACTGTCACACATAGATTGAAATATTAAATGGTTTTTAAAAAGAATGAAGTGGAGCTGTGTATTTTGACTTGGAAATATCTGCAAGCTATATTGTTAAATGAGAAAACTCAGTAATTATGTATTATTCCTGTATGTGTATTTATATGTTTATTTTACATATTTGATATATGTATATATTTAAATACAAGAAAAATGTCTAGAATCTACTACTTCAGATTTTTTAAGTTTCATGCAACAGAGACACCTCTCTGTAACCCAGTGATTTTGAATTCAGGTAATTAGATCCCAGACTCAAATAATATTGGTGGGGCTTTCCCCCTTTCCATCTCTCAGATCTTTCTTCTGTGTGTGTGATCACTCCAGGGCTGGGGAAAGTAGCCACCGAAGGTTCTAAGTTTATACATGAGAAAATCCTTCTTGATACTTCAAAACCACACACCCTTACAGTCCTAAATGCATTCTGCTATCTTATCCACTGATATTAATTTTTTTCCAATTAAGGATGAACCAAACCTCCCTAAGCAGCTCTCTGATAAGTAACTTACAAGTCAAGTGAACATGATGATAGAGGAGGCAGAGCATCACTGATAGGGCAACACAGCAGCATACAAGATTCCAGGCAACAATTCTCACAAGGGAGGCTCAAGGACGGGTCATAGCTAAGGAGCTCCCTCAGCAAGCCAGCTTCTGTAGAGGAAGGACTTCTGTATGGCTTTCTGCTCCAGGATATTCATAAACTGTGGGCTTAAAGTGAGGGGTGGGCCTAGCCTAAAAGGTCATTGCAAACCCTTGCAACTAAATAACAAATGATGAAGAATGCACAGCAAGGCACAATGTCTTGTGCTGCTCCAGACACACCACCAAAACTGTTTTCCTGACCAAACAACATAAGTTGTACTAAATTCTCTGTTATATTAGGAATGTACATGCTAGGTGTTTGCTCATCATTTTTCATTTTCAGTTTTCTTTGGCAACTACCTACATTCAAAAGATCAGGCATGAAACTGTTCTCTGATAAGAGAGTGGAGGTTACCAAAGAAACTCCTCTTTGTACCAAAATATAACTTTAAAATCACATTGAACAGAACCTAGATGAGCTTTTAAGTAGAGATATAAAATATCTCCATATTCCACAAATGTAGAGCATCTGCTGGTACTAATTGCTGCTAAAGTCCTCCTTCCTGGCTCCAAAACATTGGCTCTCTCTTTATCTTGCAGATGACTTTCTAGTCAACGCTATTTTTTCTTCTCCAACAGATCAAAATTTTTAACAAGTGGAAATAATTTAACAAATAGAAATTTCAGTGAGCACCTCCAATGTTCTAGGAATTGTGCTTTACATACCTTATTGCATGTATGCTACCCAGTATCCCAACAGTGTAAGGACACCCCATTTTACAGATGAGAAGGGTGAGGAATTTTCTCACAATTACATTTCTAGTCTGTGGTGGAGCCTAGACTCAAACTAGATCTTCTGTTCTTCACTTCAGTTCATGTATCATGGATCTCTTTCTTCTCTCTCTCTTTTATTTTAACCCATTGACCTCTTCCCTTTAATCACTTACTCATTTTGTATTAATTCATTCAATGCATATTTACTGAAGATCTATTACATGCCAAGCACTGAGGATAAAGTGGTGAACACCACACATTAGATTTACCAGGTTAGTCAAAGGACAAGTTTCCCCTCTTTCCTCACAACCAGTCACATTCCCAAAACGCTTCGGATGGGCTAACACCACAAGACAGCATTAACCAACATGTTCCAATAAATACTAGTCCACAAGAGTCCTGCAGTCAAATAAGTTTGAGGAAAACTGTTCTCATGACTCTCTTTTGGAGATTCACAGTATACAGTGGCATTAAAACTACTAGGACATGACTCAGGAGACCTGGAAATCATGGCTTGGAACTATGTCTTGTGTTAGAGCCGGAGCCTGGTCCTGTGTAGATAAAGCAGTTCTGGACCTTGGCACGTATGTAGTGCTCCTTCTGCTGGCTGCAGGCAGGTGGGCGGTGGCAACTGCTGCTGGAAATCTCCAGCTGGAAACCTCTGGTGGGTGGGTGGGTCTATCAGAGCTTCCATTTGTGATGGGTGTGCCATTTTTGTGGCCAATTACTTGCTAAGAGTTTGCTCATTATCTTGGCCTGCAAGTGTTTTCTTAATTTTGAGAAGTATTTGTTACATTTATTTGGTTTCCTCTTATTTTTGAACGTAACTATTTCTTTTTTTAAAACCTCAGATACAGAGAATTGGATTAACCATAGTCCTTGGTTCATGACACACTTCCCTCCCTGGCCCACGTCTGTGTGTAAGCGCATGTGTATATGCGTATTTCCAACCTCCCTCTCTCCTTTCCATCTCTCCTTCCTTCCTTCTTTCTTTTTTCTTCCCTCCCTCCTTCCCTTCCTTCTAATCCACAACCCGCCCAAAGCTAAACATTTGATGGTAAACTATATCTAATAGCAGTCTCCCTCACCAACTTATCCCCTTGCTTCCATTCACCTGAGGTAAGTATATTCCCGAATCCTGTCTTCATCATTCCCTTGTTTTTTTTTTAACATATAGTTTTAATGCATCTATACAGGCACAGTATTTTTTATTTTAATTATTTTTAACTTTATAAAAAGAATATCATTCGTGTGCACATTCTTTTGGGACCTACTTTTTCACTCTCTATTATATTTGTGAGATCCACCTTTATCATTTTGGGCCACTGTAGTTCATTTGTTTGGACTAATGGATAATATATTTTGTGTATATATTATTATTTATTCATCTATTCTCTCACTAATGGCATATGAGTTACTTCCAAGTTTTTGCTCTGGGAACAGTGTTGCTATGAAATTCTTCTGTTGTACATCTGCAGAAACTTCTCCTATACTGCGGTTAGGAACAGAATCACTGAGTCATAGGGTATATGAATGCTCAACTTTAGGAGGAAATGCCAAAGTGTTTTCAAAGGTGATTGCACCAAATTACACTCACACAAGCAATATGCAGAGAGATATATAGATCCATATTCTCTCTTACATTTGGTAATGTTAAGCTTAATTTTTTGCCAGTTAAGTGGATGAAACTTTTAGCTTAAAAATATTTTTATATCATTCTAGTTTTGGAATGGAGAGTGAATTTTCTGCCTGTGCTAGTTCTTCCATCTTGCCCTAAAAGTTGCTCTGAGTTGAAACAACTAGACTGAAAAGGATAACATTAGAAGATGGACATAGTGGAAGGAAGCAAAGAGTAATATAGAAAGACTCTGTCTTTTTTAACCATCCTCAAAAGCCACACCTCTCCATGAATTCAGCAGTGGGTAACTTTCCCTTCTTCCTTCTCCTGGAGTCACCCTTAGCATCTTCACTGGATAACCTTGGGCTTGTCTTTTTCAGGTCCCAAAAGCTCTACTGACTTCCAATTTCAGTTAAACTTGTCACCATTTAGCATGATTTTTAGCTTGGGCTGTTAAAACAAAATACCACAGACTAGGTAGCATAAACAACAGACATTTGTGTCTCATAGTTCTGGAGGCTGGGAAATCCAAGATCAAGGTGCCACCAAATTCAGTTTCTGCTGAGGAAACTCTTCCTGGCTTACAGATGGCCATATGCCCTTCTCCCTATGTCCTCATGATATTTGCTTTTTTTTTTTATAAACGTAATACATGCCTACTAGAGAAAATTAAGCAAAAGGAATAAAAATCATCCATAATTTCATCACCCAAAGTTTAGCTACTTTTAACACTGATATATATATCCCCATCCATCATATATATATATATATATATATATATATATATATACACACACACATGTACATGTTATCTATATACTGTAGACAGTCTTCTAAACTACTTTTTAAAACTAAAATATATTGCCAAAGAATATGTATATATTCTTTCTGTAGGATTACATAGTTTACTTGATCATTACCCTGCTAGTCTATTTTTTTATTATAAAACACACCACACTGAATATCTCTGTAGCAGAACCTTTGTGCACATGCACAATTATTTTCTTGTAATAAATTCCTAGCAGTAGAGTTATATCTATATCAAAGAGTAGGTTTTTTTTAAAAAAAGCTTTTGATACGTATTTCCAAAAAACTCTCCAGAAAGTTGTATTAACTTTCCTGCCAACAATACACAAGAATGGCTGGTTCTTGTCAACAGCACCCTCTCCGGTTATTAGAAAATATATTTGCCAAATTGGTACATGAAAATGGATATCTGGTTGTTAGTATCAGCATGTATTTTCCTCCCCTCTTTCCTTCTCTCCATCCTTTTCTTCTTCCATTCATTTCCTCCCTTTTCTTCCTCTATTCCTTTTTTCCTCCTATATTTCCTCTTTTCTTCCCTCTTCTTCCCTTCTTTCCTTCCTTCCAAAGTTGAAAATTTTCATCTGGCACCAGTTTATTGAGCAAATAGCTCTAATAGGGTAAAGTAAAAGCAAGTTTACTCATTTCTCTACTATCCATTCAAACCAGTGCAGATACATTCTTCCAGGAACCTTGGAAGACTCCTCTAGTGGGTTCTATAACTTTTCAAATAGTCCTTCTGTCACTTCCTGTTCCAAGAACAGTTTCATAGAACAAATTAAAATATCCAGTCCAGTGTCATATATAACTCTATACTCCTTTCTACTCTAAAACTTCATCTCCCCCATTTTAGAATTGCTCTAGGCTGGGAAGAATTCAGTAAAGGGAAGGGGGTAGTTTTTCCCAACTTGTACAAATTAGTGAATTAATTAAAAGTAAAGTTTTTACTTTTTTTACTTTTTACTAAAGTAAAAAGTACAGTTTTTAAAACACTTTTTGAATAAGTAAAAAAGTAGTTTTTTTTTTAAACTTGGTTTCCCTAAAACTCCAGAGGAGCCAGACATAATCTGAGTGCTGAATCTTTCCTGGTCACCTCAGAGATGCCCTGCTGGGCTCCTTTCATATTGGGCAATGTCTCTTCATTGTCTGGCCTCTTATGCACACCAGCTCCCTCTGCATCCAGAACCTCTTTCTGCTAAGGTTGTCCAGCTTCTGGCAAGATGCCCATTTGGATGGATCTTTTACAAAAATCCTCTCACTTCTCTTGGATTTATTTAACACATAGACATAACCCACCATTATGGCAGGAACTAGTTCCTGATGTCTTTTCAGTCTGTGAGCTCTGAACACAACTCTCTACCTTTGGTCTTCTCAGACTACATAAATCCAGTCCTTGTGTTACTGGGGACTTAGGGATATCACATGTCATGCTCTGAGAGCATCCTGAAAATGGGTGGAGGTGAGGAGAAAGACTGGGAGCAAGGAGGTGGGGGTGGGAGTGGGAGAGGAACCATAGTACACTGACAGCTCTTGGACTTTTCAGCTTCTACTTTTTTATAGCCTGGAGGTGGGGGATCATATGAGCTGGCAGGATAGATTTTACAATCACTCAGCATATCTAGCATTGTTTTGGAATCTGATGATCTTTGGCATCTGCTTTTTCACTCATTTCACTTCAACATTCTGTTACATGTCTATCTTTTTGGCTGTTTGGATTTTTCTCTTGTGGATTGCCTATTTTTTTTATCCTTAGACCAAATTTGTAGAGATTTTCTAGTTTTTAAGAGCTCATTGTACAAAAGATATTGTCTATATGTTGCAAATAGATACTATACTATTATATAAGTTGTAAATAAAACAAAAATTTTGCTAATTATTTAGCCATTTCTGATTATTGGTTTTACACACCAAATTTAAAGAAGGTGCCATTCAGATAAAGATTTAAAGAAATATATGTAACAGTTTTTTCTCATTGTCAACTGAAAGTATCATTATTTATTCATGTAGATTTTCTTGTTCTGCTTTAAAAAGTATCTCTTTCTTCCTCTCATGTACATATTAGGTATCAAAAACTTGTCCAAACTCGTCTTAGGTTGACAACTTTCTTCCCTGTCAGCATTAATGTGCTGACATTAATTAGAGTTCATGTGCTGGCTTCTAATTGCTGTTATAAAGGAGCCTTATCTTTAGCCTTCTTAAACTAATCTGAGGGATTTATATTTCCTGTACCTGCTTTGCACATGAGGGAACTACTTTCTCTGCAAGAAGCTTTTCTATGCTCCAAGTAGTCCCTGTTAATCAGAAAAAGAGATTTAAAAAAATTTGGGATATTTATGCATATATGCATAGCAGCAGGAGGAACTTTTATTCTTCTCAACCAGGAGATGACTTTTACTCTACCTACACATCTATTTCCAAGCTGGAAACTTTCTTTAATTACTTAAATCTGTTTATACAACAAACTCTATATAAGATATTCAACAATCTCACTAGAAGGCAAGAGATGCAAAAGGAACTATTCAAGAGCTTTCCTTGCAGAATGCAGACCTCTTCTAGCTATTCATTGTTCATTCCTGGGAAGAATGAAGAAGAAAAGAGAAGATATATGCATATGGCCTGGCCTCAATTTTGGAAACCGGCCTAGCTTCCCTGTTTCCTCATTTTAGCCTTATATCCATGATCTGGAGTTTTTCTAGAACTGCACTTCAGTTGGATTTTTTCTAAACACTCATATTTACTCCCAATGCCACCTAGCATGGAGCTAAGCCTGTGGCAAGTCCTTACTTACTAAATGATAAGGACTGACCTTTGCCTGACTTTTGACTTGTATACATCAGGAGAGTAAAAGAATACTGGCAGGTTAGCAAGGAAAGTGGATGACAAGAATCCTAAAAGATCCAGGTGAGGAAAAACTGAGGCTAAACCCCTGAGAGAAGACTGAAGATTTCATTCACATTTTCCTCTCAAGTTTCATTGAACCAGGAGGAAGCTATTAAATTCTGCATGGTTTATCTAATATTTCTGTAAATCAACTCAGTGGAGGCAGTATGGAATAGTAACTATGAGTAAGAACCTTGAAACCAGGCATCTAGGTATCCCAGCTCTGGCTTTGTGAAGTCCTGGTTTTATACCTTGGGCAAAAAAACTCTAAGTCAGTTTCTTTATTTGTAAATTGGCTATAATAATTTTACCTAGCTCAGAGCACTGTTGCAGGGACTAAATGAGTGCTTAGAATTTCCTATATACCCTACACTACTAGATGTGCTCAATCAAATCCATACAACCAGGAAATTCCCTAAGAAAAGAAATTGCCAACCAGCTCCCAGAAGAGTACAGGTGGACCTGAGGAAATCTGGGGTTTCTTTTGAGAATGGTCTCTTACTCCAGTGATAAATCACTGAAAGAATGCTGTTAACAGGCATTTACACTCTCCAAGCAAATGATAATTTATCTTCACAATGACCTGCCTCCTGAAATAACAATTTAATCCTGTTCATTTAGTTTCACTGTAAAGAGAATTATATTGTATTTTAAGATGTCTTTTCTAAATTGGTAACCCAAATAAAGTATTTTGGGTAATCCTCTGTAAAACTAAATGCATTCATTAAATAGAACAACCCATTCCATGACCAGGTCAAGACTTATATAGAACAAACATCCTGAAATCTTGTTATGACAAGAAAAAGGTAACTCATTGTTATTGACAAACTGAGCAATTTTCAACACCGATGACTCATACTTTCTATTAACTAGAAAATATTTCCATTTGATTGGATTTGACAGACATTTATAGATCATTCACCATGAACCATCCCAGTTCTCAAGTATCTCACAATTCTTAAGAAACAGGCAGGTCATTTAGAATTTCTGTACAGTATTATCAGTGCTATGAAGGAAACAATTTGAGTATTAGAAAGGTCTTGATTTTTATAATTTTTGTAATAAAGATAATCTGGCAAGTCTTCAATTTTTAAACCACTTTTGAAGAAAACCTTATTTATGTTTAACCCGTTCCATTTTATAGTTTGTGATTATTTCAGGGTCACTAGATTAGATAATGATGGGCAGGTAACCTACAACAGAGGTATAGTATGTGTTCACCACTGTGACTCCCATAAACTCCCCTGCAACTAAGTTCTGGGAGGACTTTGGAGATGAGATACTGGCACCTGTCTCCCAGAATCAAATTGGTGTTGGGCACCTGAGCAAGCCAGTGGTGTGTGAAGAAGCTGCCATGGCACTATACCCAGGCTACACTGGAGCCTGTACCTCAGGGGGATGACCAGTGTGCCCCAAGTCCTCTACCTCCTCTGTCAGAGTACCCACCACATCAAGGTGTTGCTGCTTATCTCTGGTCTGCCTCCCCTGCCAGACTGTGGCATTCTAGAAGGCAGTGACCTTGCCTTGTTTATCTACAGATCCCCAGCGCCGGCCAAAGCACCTGGCGCATGGTAAACACTCAATAAATGTTTGTTGAAAGAAGAATGAACAAATGTTAGGCAAAGTGTATAATCCAGGGATTGTAATCAACTCCAAGCTAATTCCTAGTCAATTCCTAGCAGTGGTTTATGTATTAGGATGATTTACGATGCCTGGTTTAACACAATGACAATAACATATTCAATGAAGTAATAAATGAATTGTGTTTTAGGCATGGTCAATTGTCAAACTAGGAACTAATTTAATTCAGAGTTTTTGTTTTAATCATTAATACCATCACATGGAAATATTTGAGGAGCTCAGTTTCACGCTACAGCATCCAAACACTTAACATCCAAGCAGCTTTTATTTACTAAAGGCTTTTAATTGAGAAACAGCCTCTTTTTCAATGAAACATTTAGCTTTAGTAATTGTGGTTTATGAATTTACTCCCTGTTTTTAATTGCTGTAGACATTTTCTCAACATCTGGTTTTATAGCCATTTAAATAAAGAGGTTTTGCCATAATAAAATTTGTATATTTGTTTTGAGTGGGTAACATCATTTTGTATGGGAATGTATCTTGTACAATGCAATTAAAGCCTTCTATAGCAACTGGCTTTCAAAATGTATAGAAAGTTATAATCCCAGAAGACACTTGCTGCAGAAAGATGTGAGTAGATGGAAGTAGATGAACTGAAAGAAATAAAAATTATTTTCTCCTCGGAATGCTGATTGTATTTCTATTATATCATTTGCAAACTGTCAGGTTAAAAAAAAAGATAATTTATGGAATGGAATCCCCACACCATATCCTCCACCTTCCTCATCTCAGCTTCTCTCTTACCCTTAACCTGGTTCATTCTCATCTATATACCACGTGAGGATGCTGTAGTCACAGACATACTTGAGGATTAGCTATTAGAAAAGTGGGAAATTGTATTAGTTGCCATTTCTGGTAACTTAGGTGAGGATGGACTTGGTAAACAAAAAATAATTGTGAGTGGTATATGTTAGATGAGTTTTAGATATTGAAATATATGCATGTATGTACATATATACATACATAATTGTCCACTTTCATGGACACACAGAAAATCATTTCCAGAAATCCTCCATTCTACCACCATTTTGGGGGCTCACCAACTCCTCCTGGTATTTACGATTCCTTCTATAGCTTCCTGTGATCTTACACATGTCAGCAGTAAACTCACATGGTCAGATTCCCATGAAATACAACATTCTTCTTTCAATTCCCATGAAACACACAGCTTGATCAGTAAAACTTAATATTTAGCTGTTTGAACAAAATTCCTAGGACTGAGAGGAGTGCTGGTGTTTCACCTGAGAGAAGTGGTGAGTTAGAAAAGAGAGCGGTAAGACCCAGATGGAAAAGAGAGTAACCTTCCAAACCAAAGAGTACATTTTAGAGATGTTGCTTAGTTTCTATTTGCATTCCCCTCATCCCTCCTTAAAATACCAGGAAGAGGTTCTAGGGATTATTTGTAAAGCAGTTTAAAAGTATCCCGAGGGTTCTTTTTAAAAAAAAAAAAAAAGATTTTATTTATTTGACAGAGAGAGAGAGACAGCGAGAGAGGGAACACAAGCAGGGGGAGTGGGAGAGGGAGAAGCAGGCTTCCTGCCGAGTAGGGAGCCCCATGCGGGGCTCGATTCCAGGACCCTGGGATCATGACCTGAGCCAAAGGCAGATGCTTAACGACTGAGCCACCCAGGCGCCCTATCCTGAGGGTTCTGATGGGTGATCTCAAGAATCTTTTCCCCAGAACAATCTCTGTGCATATGACAGAAGGTGGTGATTGGTACTATTAATTGAGAAAAGAAGAAAACAAGTTTGGCCACACTGTGCTTTTTTTAAAATTATTTTTATTTTTAAATGGTTTCCTTAATCCCCTAAAACCCAAACAGTAATTTAATTGTAGCCTCTCCAAGCTCCATTTATTGTTTCCTTTAGCTTGTGCTGCCTTCAGCCTTGTTCCTGAAAGTTATGCTATTATCAGAAATCCTAGATTAAAAATCTACGAGTGTGGCTAGATACACTTAACTCTCTTTCTCTCTAGGGGTTCAACAGCCTTATCAAGGGTCCATCTCTTTACTTGGCGATCTGTGTCTATGGAGATGTGTGCAAGTCTCTCTCTCTCTCTCTCTCTCTCTCTCTCACACACACACACACACACACACACACACACACACACACACAGCAGGCACTGACTTTGGTGCCACTTTGCATGATCACCCCTATTAGGATTATCAGAGTACTGGAATTGTGGGTAAAAGAAGATCTATTTCTTTTCCAAAGGGTGAGAAAAATGGGAGGGTGTCAGGGAGAGGGAAAAGAGAGAAAATAAAGTGTGTGTGTGTTTTGGGGAGGGGGAGGGAGAAAAAGAGAGAGGGAATATGAGTGAGTGTGGAGGGAGGAGGGGAAATGAAAGGATATTATATATTTTTTTGTATCTGTCATTTCCCTGCTATCTCCCATATGACTTCTTAATCCATCAGAATGCTGGGAAGATAATGTTTTGGGCGAAATAACATGAGAGAGAGGATAGACTCCCAAGGACCAATATCTTTATTGCTCGGAGGATAAACGGATTATGTCAGCCATTTTCTGTTGCTGACAGCTTTTCTTATTAACCGATTTTATTTTTTAATCTTCCAGGGAAGAAATATGGTTTTATGTCACAATAAAACGCCGGTCACATCTAATTCTGCCCTCAAACAAACAGATTTCTGAAAGCCTTGCAGAGAAATTTGAAATAACTTTAAAGAGGGGGTTTTTGGATAAAGTCTTTATCCAGGGGCTTGTTCAACTGCAGTGTAAAAGGTTTAGAGAGAGAGAAGAGCAGAGGGAGAGAGGAATAGAGGGAGGGAGAAGAGAAGAGCGACAGAGGAAAAGAAGGAGAAAGGAAGCCCTACACAGCTGTTTTGCTTGGTGATCTCTCTTTAGACACACTCGAGCACAGTCAGGGAAATGCAGTCTGGATGAAAGGGGCTGGGAAGGTGAACAGAGGGACAGTGGGGATCCTCAGGGCTTTGGGTGTGGGAAGACGCTGATGCACACCCCTCTGAAACAGACACTTGTTCCCCAGTTTTTCTGGAACCATTAGTAGTTGATGGCATGTCTTTCAAGAATTATAAATGAATCAATGTGAGTTCTGTTAGGCATTTGGAGCTCAGAGGCAATTCTAGTCTTTTTTCCATGATTCCTTTGCCAGGAGATTTCAACCTGCTTGAGGATTTAGGCCTGTGTTCCCCCCAAGAAAATCTTCTGTCAAACTCCCCAGATAGCTCTGGCCTTTGCTTACTTCTGTAGGCCCACAGCAAGCACATAACCATCACTAATATAAAAAACCGCTCGTTTCTTCTCTTCCGTGTGGCACAAAGCAATTTAGTCAGATAGGCCCCCTGCCCACCAGGGGCTTAGCTCAGAAAACATCCTTAATTTGTGCCTCTAGCTTTGTTCGGCGCCCCGCTCACTGCAGACCCAGTACCTTGATTGATAATGATGGCTGAGTCTTACATCGTGCCCTGCTGGCAAGTTTTGGTGATTTAGAGCACTTTAAGAATCTGTTAAAAATAAATCGCTTGGATTTTCTAAGGTGTTGTTTTGTATAAGAGAATCTTGCTTTTCAAATAAAGCGTTCTGAAAGTTTGGGAACTTAAAATTTGTCCTAAGGCAAGTCAGCCAAGCTCAGCACCTCCAGCCAGCTGTGAGAGAGGGGGGAAGGTTCTGAGGAATGGATTGAGCCAAACTTCTCCATACCTAGGAGCAAAGAGTGGACTTTCCTGCCTCATTTCTTTACCTGAAGAGACAGAGATCTGGTAGAAATGGAGAGAGAAAGGTCACTTGAGGTCTTTGCATTCTGTAGTGCAAGGACTCTGCCAGGACTGAAGCAGAGGCATGAGCGGTCTCGAGGTGTGAGCAGCCTTGATCTGAAACAAGCCCCAACTGCCAGGAAGTGCTGTTGATTCTAAGCTGTGATTTTAAGAAATATTTTTTAAATGCACCGGTCTTAAGTGAACGGTTTTATTGGCTTTGACATATGTACTGTATCCGTGTGACCAGCACTCCAGTCAACACTTAGCACATCTCTATCAACCCTGATCTAAATGAATGGTGCCCCATCACTGGGCACCACACCATCTGTGGAGACATTTGTGGTGGCCCAGCAGGCAGCCCTGGTGAAGGGATGCTGGCGCACGGGTAGTGAGCACATTATTGGCATGGTAATCGTAACCCTCCTGGTTTTCAGTTTTCCAAGCACTTTCACATGTTATTTTAGCATATCCTTCCAGACAATGAAGAGAATGACATCATCAATGACAGCGACAATAATCACAAGCACCGATAAATGTTCATTTGTGTCAAGCACACATATCACTGCATTTAGTCATTTCAGCAGCCCTTTAAAGTATTTTATTTATGTATTTTTAAGTCAGTACTATGTTATAGTTGAAGAAGCTGAGGCAAAAAGAACTTGTCCACTATCAGACGAGTCAGTATGAGAGCCCAAGAATCTGCCTCCAGAAACTGTGCTTTTAATGAAATATATGAGATGTTAAAAGGGCAGATAATGTATTAACAAGGGTCACATGGCCAATTCACTGGTGGATCTGGATCCCACACTAGGCTTTGTAAGCCTGCCTCAACATACCCCTTCATCCTCACTCTCTGCCCCACCCTATACACTTCCCACTCTAGCTTCTCCACACAGAGCTAACTGTTGGTCTCTGAGCTTACTGTCACCTCTCAGGCTTCTGCACCTTTGAACGTGTTCTTTCCTCATCTCCTACGGGGCAAATGTCATTCTTCAAAGCTCCACTCCATTAACACCTGCTCAATGAATCCCCTGGAACCTCCATGTGGGTTTTGCTCCCTTCTAGGTATCCCTTAACTAGCCCAGTCCATCCACTGGCCATGCCCTTGTCTTTCCCAGTAGGATGTGAGCCCCTCACAAGCAGAGACTGTGTTTTTGCTTCTATTTCTGGTGCCTAGTACTATGCTTAACAAAGTGCCTAATTAAGTTGTTTTCATTAAACTATTTTAATTAAAACATATCTTTACTTTTAAAGGGGAAAAAGTGCTTGTGTCTATCTTCAGCCTCTGGTTTATGCCTCATCACTTGACATTCATGGCTGTGAGACCCCTGCACCAGATGGGGGTGGTGTGCCTACTTTAGGATTTCCTGTTCTGAGAGAAAAATGGTATCTTTTCAAACATTTTTAGATTTTTTGGAAAATGTGTTAAAATTCTAGATGAAAAGTTACAAAAAAATATCTCAATGCAAGATGATTTTATTTTCAATTCTATAACAAAAAGAATATGCTCACATCTGCCTGGCATCATTAAGAGCCCAACCTCCCGCCAACAAGCCTTACCCAGACTTTGCAATGTGTAGTTAGAAACCTTCCTAAAATGCTCCATGCCATTATCCTGCTTTTCTTCACTTTCATGTAAACATCTCTAGGGCACTTTTACAATGTACTTTAACTCAGGATTTCATAACTGATATCCCACATATCTGTTCTATAGGACATTAATAGGAGAGAGAAAGAGAGAGAGAGGGATGGAGATGGGGGGGAGAGGAATGCAACCAAGGTCACACAAACATAAAAATGCTATTTAAATAGGTTTCTTTAAAGCAGTACTTTACAGGGCCTCCATTATGCATTGTTTCCCATATTTATTCATTTGTTAAAACAGAGAACCCATTTTAGGGAGGCTCCAATGGACATCTCTTATAACACTGTGCCTGTTCTTAGTTTGGTAAGCATTCTTCAACCCTTAAGCATAAACATCCTTGACTCATTTTACACCTCAAAGCACATTACTAATTGTTGCTTTCATATAAAACACTGTTGACCACAACCTACATTGGGGTATGTGGTCTCTGAGGACTGGAAAGTCTCAGGCTTGATTATAATTGCCAATATAAACGGTGGGACTCTCACCAACACCAACTGACTGGCAGTGGTGGAGGCTGGGTCCTCATGCTGACCTCCAAAGAGAATCTGCTGTGGAGTTCACTGTCAGAATGACTTGACTGTTGACGGTGTCTGTGATGCCATGGTGTGGGGTCATGCAGAAGCCAAAAGTCCTGGTCCACAGTGACCAGGTAAGTTCGGTGTGAGTCTTTGATACATTTGCAACTGGGAGAACTATTTGGGCTTTTTCCAAAGACTGAGATACGGATGGTTATCACTAGGTTCTCTTGCATGTACACCTCTAACTCAACAGTCCATCAAATGCATTGTTGGTTGAAAGCTTTAGTTTTCTCTTTGTTCAAAATGGGAAATATTGGGATAACTACTATTTCACAGGGCTGTTGAGATGACTGAGTGAGATAATGTCTTAAAAGCACAATGCAGAAGGCTGGGCATGTAAAACATCTTTTTATTTATTTTTTATTAAAAGCCACAATAATAATAGTGGTTATAACAAAGTTTGTGCACTGCATTATTTGAGTCATGATGCCTTTTGCCACTTTGCCATTACTGGCACATAGTAAGCATTTAGTAAATATTTTTTTGAATGAAGGGGTACTATTTTACATGTCCTCCACGTTCATTGACCAGTTTGTCTCTACACTTATGATGACAGCTTTTCTGTTTCTTCTTTATCTCCTGGGATCTTAATGCCCACTATATTAGTTTCCTAGACTATCATAACAAAGTATCATAAACTGGGTAGCTTAAAACAATAGAAATTTATTCTCATAGTTTTGGAGACTAAAAGTCCAAAATCAAGGTGTAGGCAGGGCCGTGCTCCCTCTGAAACCTGTAGGGGGGAATCATTCCTTGCCTCTTCCTAGTTTCTGGTGATGGCTGTTGATCCTTAGCTGTGTTTGGCTGGCATCTTCCTCTCTCCAATCTCTGCCTCTGTTGTCACATGGCCTTCCTGTGCGTCTTCATATGCTGGTGTCCTCTTCTTATAAAAACTGCAGTCATATTGGATTAAAACCCACCATAATGGCCTCATCTTAACTTGATTACATCTGCAAAGACCCTATTTCCAAATAAGACCACATTCACAGGTGCTGGGTGTTAGTACTTGAACATACCTTTTTGGGGGATGCAAATCAACACATAACAACCACGATCTTGAGGCTTTTTAAGTAAAATGACAGACGTCTCTAAGGTTTAAGCCATTGTTAGTTAGGTCTTCTGTTTCTAGTAGCAAATGTATCTGCAGTGATATAACCTGGGAAAAACTAGAGTCACAAGAGCACTCTTGGGACTAGGTCCAAATTACCACAGGAATTAGGATTAACCAGGGCTGAGACATATGCCCCTCCATCACTGGGACAGGAGGCAGGGGGATGTTGGAGGCCAAGTATCACCAGAACCACAACTGAAGAAAGGAAGGGAAGGACAGTTATCGGAAGGGAAGGTGGGGCAAGAGAGTGTAACTACCCAAAGAAAGGGGAAAGGATGCTTAGCAGATCAAAACAATACATACCTACTCTAAAAATGGTCTAACTGTGGTACTACCTCTTCATGGAATATTATTCAGCCCAAAAAAGTGTGTTTATGCACATCTCTGTAATAACATGTAGAAATGTTTATAATAATGTCAATAGAAAAGTGTATACGAGATTGTTTTCCAAATTTTCTTTAATAAAGATGCTATTTGAATAAGGAAAGTTTTAAACATGAGATAAAAGTAGATGGGTCAGAGGGGCGGAGCAAGATGGCGGAGGAGTAGGAGACCTAGATTTCGTCTGGTCTCAGGAATTCAGCTGAATAGGGATCAAACCATTCTGAACACCTACGAACTCAACAGGAGATCAAACAGGAGAGTAGCAACAACTCTCTGAACAGAGAAGTGACCACTTACTGGAAGGTAGGACGTGCGGAGAAGTGAATCCGAGGCGATATTCGGGAGGATAGACGGTGGGGGAGGGGCCTCCGCCGGCCACTTCTGGCAAGTGCTAGAGCCGCGGAGCACAAAATCGGAACTGTTAGAAGTTGGCTCGGCGGGGCGCCTGGGTGGCTCAGTTGGTTAAGCGACTGCCTTTGGCTCAGGTCATGATCCTGGAGTCCCGGGATCGAGTCCCACATCGGGCTCTCTGCTCAGCAGGGAGTCTGCTTCTCCCTCTGACCCTCTTCCCTCTCGTGCTTTCTATCTCTCATTCTCTCTCTCTCTGAAATAAATAAATAAAATCTTTAAAAAAAAAAAAAAAAAAGAAGTTGGCTCGGCGGAGGGACGTCGCTGCAGTGGCTAAGCGGGGGGTGGAATCCTCCCGGGACAGTGTGGTCTCAGGACCCTTGGGGTCACAGAGAGACCGGGGGTGCCTGAGTGCGCCAGAGCTCCCAGGTATCAGAGCGGGGAAGCCGGCTGCAGAGACGGAGCAGAGTCGCGGGCTCTCAGCTCGGGGTGGCCATAAACTGTGATCTGCGGCCCAATCGGGGCACGGCCCCCCCAGCAGGGACCCAACAAGCAGCAGATCCGGGGAGACTCCCCTTCCTTCCCGGGGAGGAGCGGTGCGGGAACGCACTGCAGGGATCTGCTGGGTTTGGAGACTCCGTGCGGGGTCGGGTGCCAGAGATAGCAACGCTCGATCACAGGCCGGGTGAGCACGGAGTGCGGCCGGAGAACGGGGACACGGAAGTGACTGCTTTTCTCTGGGGGCACACTGAGGAGCGGGGCCCCGAGTTCTCAGCTCCTCCGGGTGGAGATTGGGAGGCCACCATTTCTGCCCTGGTCCTCCAAAGCTGTACTGAGAGCTTGCAGGGAACAAAAGCTCCTGAGAGCAAACCGGAGCAGCTTGCTTAGCCCGGACCGACAAGGGCGGGGCAATTCCGCCTCCGGCAAAGACGTTTGGAAACCGCAGCAACAGGCCCCTCCCCCAGAAGATCAGCACAAACAGCCAGCAAGCCAAGACCAAGTTGATCGATCAAGGAGAATGGGAGAACTCCAGCGCTAGGGGAATACTGCACATAGATTCATGGCTTTTTTTTTTTTTTTTACCATGATTCATTATTTCATCAAAGTTAATTTTTGTTGACTGTTTTTTTTTTATTTTTCTTTTTCCCTTTTTCAACCAACATCTTATCAATCCCTTTTTTTAAAAAAAAAATTTTTTTTATTTTTCATTTTTAGACTCATATTTTATCCCTTCATAGTAGTTACCCTTATTTTTGGCATATATATATAAGTTGTTCTCTCTTTAAAATTTTGAGGTACAGTTTCTTCTAACTGTAGAAGAACTGTAGATCAAAATATACCCTAAATCACTAGTGTATGGCTTTGTTCTAGTCTCCTGCCTGATCACATTCTCTCCCTTTTTCCTTTTTTTTTTTCTTAAATCTTCTTTCTTTTTTCAAACAACTTATCTTACCAAGTCCTTTTATAAAATCTTTTATAATTTTCATCTTTACAGTCATCTTCCATCCCTTCATTGTATCAACCCTTATTTTTGCATATATGTCTTTCTTCCTTTAAAATTTTAGGAGGCACTTTTTTCTAACAGACCATAATATGCCCAAAATCTAGTGTGTGGCACTGATCTATGCACTAGCCTGATCATATTTGATCACATTCTGCTTTTTTTGTATTGTTTGGTTTTTGTTTTTATCTTTTTTTTTCTTTTTCTCTTTCTTTTTTCTTTCTTTCCCTTTCTTTTCCCCTGGTTTCAGGTCTTTTCTGATTTGTATACAGTCTATTTGATGGGGACGTTGTAAACCTGTTAGCATTTTGTTCTCTCATTCATCTATTCTCCTCTGGACAAAATGACAAGACGAAAGAAATCACCTCAGCAAAAAGAACAAGAGGTAGTACCGTCAGCCAGGGACCTACTCAATACGGACATTAGTACGATGTCGGACCTAGAGTTCAGAATCATGACTTTAAAGATACTAGCTGGGCTTGAAAAAAGCGTGGAAGTTATTAGAGAAACCCTTTCTGGAGAAATAAAAGAACTAAAATCTAACCAAGTCGAAATCAAAAAGGCTATTAATGAGGTGCAATCAAAAATGGGGGCACTAAATGCTAGGATAAATGAGGCAGAAGAGAGAATCAGCGATAAAGAAGACCAAATGATGGAAAATAAAGAGGCTGAGAAAAAGAGAGAGAAACAACTACAGGATCACGAGGGCAGAATTCGAGAGATAAGCGATACGATAAGACGAAACAACATTAGAATAATTGGGATCCCAGAAGAGGAAGAAAGAGAGAGAGGGGCAGAAGGTATATTGGAGCAAATAATAGCAGAGAAGTCTCCTAATGTGAGGAAGGAAACAGGCATCAAAATCCAGGAGGCACAGAGAACCCCTCTCAAAATCAATAATAATAGGTCAACACCCCGACATCTAATAGTAAAACTTACGAGTCTCAGAGACAAAGAGAAAATCCTGAAAGCAGCTTGGGAGAAGAGATATGTAAACTACAAAGGTAAAAATATTAGACTGGCAACAGACCTATCCACAGAGACCTGGCAGGCCAGAAAGGACTGGCAAGATATCTTCAGAGCACTAAACGAGAAAAATATGCAGCCAAGAATACTATATCCAGCTAGGCTATCATTGAAAATAGAAGGAGAGATCAAAAGCTTCCAGAACAAACAAAAACTAAAGGAATTTGCAAACACGAAACCAGCCCTCCAAGAAATATTGAGAGGAGTCCTCTAAGCAAAGAGAGAACCTAAAAGCAGCAAAAAGCAGAAACGAACACAGACAACAGACAGTTAACAGTCACCTTACAGGTAATACAATGGCACTAAATTCATACCTTTCAAGAGTTACCCTGAATGTAAATGGGCTCAATGCCCCAATCAAAAGACACACGCTATCAGATTGGATTAAAAAACAAGACCCATCAATATGCTGTCTGCAAGAGACTCATTTTAGACCCAAAGACACCCCCAGATTGAAAGTGAGGGGGTGGAAAACCATTTACCATGCTAATGGACCCAAAAGAAAGCTGGGGTGGCAATCCTTATATCAGACAAACTAGATTTTAAAACAAAGACTGTAATAAGAGATGAGGAAGGACACTATATCCTACTTAAAGGGTCTATCCAACAAGAAGATCTAACAATTGTAAATATCGATGCCCTGAACATGGGAGCAGCCAATTATATAAGGCAATTAATAACAAAAGCAAAGAAACACATTGACAACAATACAATAATAGTGGGGGACTTTAACACCCCCCTGACTGAAATGGACAGATCATCTAAGCAAAAGATCAACAAGGAAATAAAGACTTTAAATGACACACTGGACGAAATGGACTTCACAGACGTATTCAGAACATTCCATCCCAAAGCAACGGAATACACATTCTTCTCTAGTGCCCATGGAACATTCTCCAGAATTGATCACATCCTAGGTCACAAATCAGGTCTCAACCGGTACCAAAAGATTGGGATCATTCCCTGCATATTTTCAGACTACAATGCTTTGAAACTAGAACTCAACCACAAGAGGAAAGTCGGAAAGAACTCAAATACATGGAGGCTAAAGAGCATCCTACTAAAGAATGAGTGGGTCAACCAAGAAATTAAAGAGGAATTAAAAAAATTCATGGAAACCAATGAAAATGAAAACACAACTGTTCAAAATCTTTGGGATACAGCAAAGGCAGTCCTGAGAGGAAAGTATATAGCAAGACAAGCCTTTCTCAAGAAACAAGAAAGGTCTCAAATACACAACCTAACCCTACACCTAAAGGAGCTGGAGAAAGAACAGCAAATAAAGCCTAAACCCAGCAGGAGAAGAGAAATAATAAAGATCAGAGCAGAAATCAATGAAATGGAAACCAGAAGAACAGTAGAACAGATCAACGAAACTAGGAGCTGGTTCTTTGAAAGAATTAACAAGATTGATAAACCCCTGGCCAGACTGATCAATAAGAAAAGAGAAATGACCCAAATCAACAAAATCATGAATGAAAGAGGAGAGATCACAACCAACACCAAAGAAATACAAACAATTATAAGAAAATATTATGAGCAACTCTATGCCAGCAAATTAGATAACCTGGAAGAAATGGGTGCATTCCTAGAGATGTATCAACTACCAAAATTGAACCAGGAAGAAATAGAAAACCTGAACAGACCTATAACCACTGAGGAAATTGAAACAGTCATCAAAAATCTCCCAAGAAACAAAAGCCCAGGGCCAGATGGCTTCCCAGGGGAATTCTATCAGACATTTAAAGAAGAATTAATACCTATTCTCCTGAAACTGTTCCAAAAAATAGAAATGGAAGGGAAACTTCCAAACTCATTTTATGAGGCCAGCATTACCTTGATCCCAAAACCAGACAAAGACCCCATCAAAAAAGAGAATTACAGACCAATATCCTTGATGAACATGGATGCAAAAATTCTCACCAAAATACGAGCCAATAGGATCCAACAGTACATTAAAAGGATTATTCACCACGACCAAGTGGGATTTATTCCTGGGCTGCAAGGCTGGTTCAACATCCACAAATCAATCAACGTGATACAATACATTAACAAAAGAAAGAGCAAGAATCATATGAGCCTCTCAATAGATGCAGAAAAAGCATTTGACAAAGTACAACATCCTTTCTTGATCAAAACTCTTCAGAGTATAGGGATAGAGGGTACATACCTCAATATCATAAAAGCCATCTACGAAAAACCTACAGCGAATATCATTCTCAATGGGGAAAGGCTGAGAGCTTTTCCCGTAAGGTCAGGAACGCGGCAGGGATGTCCACTCTCACCACTGCTATTCAACATAGTATTAGAAGTCCTAGCCACAGCAATCAGACAACCAAAAGAAATCAAAGGCATCCAAATCGGCAAAGAGGAAGTCAAACTCTCACTCTTTGCAGATGATATGATACTGTATGTGGAAACCCAAAAGACTCCACCCCAAAACTGCTGGAACTCATACAGGAATTCAGTAAAGTAGCAGGCTATAAAATCAATGCACAGAAATCAGTGGCATTCCTATACACCAACAACAAGACAGAAGAGAGACAAATCAAGGAGTCGATCCCATTTACAATTGCACCCAAAACCATTAGATACCTAGGAATAAATCTAACCAAAGAGGCAAAGGATCTGTACTCAGAAAACTATAAAATACTCATGAAAGAAATTGAAGAAGACACAAAGAAATGGAAAAACGTTCCATGCTCATGGATTGGGAGAATCAACATTGTGAAGATGTCAATGCTACCTAGAGCAATCTACACATTCAATGCAATCCCCATCAAAATACCATCCACTTTTTTCACAGAAATGGAACAAATAATCCTAAAATTTGTATGGAACCAGAAGAGACCCAGAATAGCCAGAGGAATACTGAAAAAGAAAAGCAAAGCTGGCGGCATCACAATTCCGGACTTCCAGCTCTATTACAAAGCTGTCATCATCAAGACAGTATGGTACTGGCACAAAAACAGACACATAGATCAATGGAACAGAATCGAGAGCCCAGAAATGGACCCTCAACTCTGTGGTCAACTCATCTTTGACAAAGCAGGAAAGAATGTCCAATGGCAAAAAGACAGTCTCTTCAACAAATGGTGTTGGGAAAATTGGACAGCCACATGCAGAAGAATGAAAGTGGACCATTTCCTTACACCACACACAAAAATAGACTCCAAATGGTTGAAAGACCTAAACGTGAGACAGGAGTCCATCCAAATCCTAAAGGAGAACACAGGTAGCAACCTTTTCGACCTTAGCCGCAGCAACTTCTTCCTAGAAACATCGCCAAAGGCACGGGAAACAAGGGCAAAAATGAACTATTGGGATTTCATCAAGATAAAAAGCTTTTGCACAGCAAAAGAAACAGTCCACAAAACCAAAAGACAACCGACAGAATGGGAGAAAATATTTGCAAATGACATATCAGATCAAGGGCTAGTATCCAAAATCTATAAAGAACTTCTCAAACTCAACACCCAAAGAACAAATAATCCAATCAAGAAATGGGCAGAAGACATGAACAGACATTTCTCCAAAGAAGACATCCAAATGGCCAACAGGCACATGAAAAAGTGCTCAACATCGCTCGGCATCAGGGAAATCCAAATCAAAACCTCAATGAGATACCACCTCACACCCTTCAGAATGGCTAAAATTAACAAGTCAGGGAACGACAGATGTTGGCGGGGATGTGGAGAAAGGGGAACCCTCCTACACTGTCGGTGGGAATGCAAGCTGGTGCAACCACTCTGGAAAACAGTATGGAGGTTCCTCAAACAGTTGAAATTAGAGCTACCGTTCAATCCAGCAATTGCACTACTGGGTATTTACCACAAAGATACAAATGTAGGGACCCGAAGGGGTACGTGTACCCCAATGTTTATAGCAGCAATGTCCACAATAGCCAAACTGTGGAAAGAGCCAAGATGCCCATTGACAGATGAATGGATAAAGAAGAAGTGGTATATATACACAATGGAATAATATGCAGCCATCAAAAGGAATGAGATCTTGCCATTTGCAACGACGTGGATGGAACTGGAGGGTGTTATGCTGAGTGAAATAAGTCAATCAGAGAAAGACATGTATCATATGACCTCACTGATATGAGGAATTCTTAATCTCAGGAAACAAACTGAGTGTTACTGGAGTGGTTGGGGGTGGGAGGGATGGGGTGGCTGGGTGATAGACATTGGGGAGGCTATGTGCTACGGTGAGCACTGTGAATTGTGCAAGACTGTTGAATCACAGATCTGTACTTCTGAAACAAATAACGCAACATATTTTAAGAAAAAAGAAAAAGAAGAAGATAACAGGAGAGGAAGAAAAGGGGAGTATGTCAGAGGGGGAGACGAACCATAAGAGATGATGGACTCTGAAAAACAAACTGAGGGTTCTAGAGGGGAGGGGGTAGGGGGATGGGTTAGCCTGGTGATGGGTATTGAGGAGGGCACGTTCTGCATGGAGCACTGGGTGTTATGAACAAACAATGAATCATGGAACACTGCACCAAAAACTAATGATGTAATATATGGTGATTAACATAACAATAAAAAAATAAAAAAAAAAGTAGATGGGTCAGTCTTGTGCTAGCTATTGCAAGAATTTTGTATTTGGCATAACACTGGATGACTTATTTAGAACAAAGAATTGATAGCAAAGTTTATGCAAAGCTAAACTTGCAAGTGGGACAGTTGGTATGCGAAAAGGAACTTAATGAAGAAGTGTCAAGAGCAAGAGTTTTGACCAGCACAAAAGGTTGAAAGATAAGATGGGACTTCTTGGAAGCTGGTGGATTAAAAAGAGGCCCCAGGTCCCTCCTCCTGGCTACTGTAACAGAAAAACAGTAGCATTGTCTGATAAAAGAAAATCAATACCCTCTCAGTGTAGGCTTAGGAAACAATGAACAAATCTAGTAAATCCAGTGGCCCTGATTCAATTAAGCAATTCTGCAACACTACCTGAAGAAGCTACTAGAGAGGAAAGGCAACTCCTGAAGGAGGTTTGACTGAATTGGAGAATTAAAAAGAAAACAATAATGATTACCAAAAATGAAACAAGTTACACAACCAGAGAACTGCACAAAATGTGGCAATAATGTAAAGGTAAATAAAGGTCACAGGAGGCTAAGAGCAAATCAAGTACAGAAGCCGAGAAACTCAAGGATATCTAAATATCCTCAGAAAAGAGATAGGAACCCATGTAAATGGAGGAAATTCATGAATAAAAGGGGCATGAAAGGAAACAGGACAGACCAATCCTGAAACAACAGATTCATTACATGAAAGAAACTCCATCACGCGAATCACAAAGGTCCAGAGAGTTCCATTTAAGAATAGTCCTCAAAGAAAGATCCCTCTTTCTTTGAAAGACAAATTACCAAGAAAGAAAACTAAAGAAATGGCAAGACAACTTGTAAGTTTATCCTGAGAACTGACATTTAAAGGTGTTGGAATAAGTCTGACTTTATTACTTCAATCCTCAGATTCTGAAGAAGAAAAGTACTTTGAAATAGCATGTGTGTTTGTGTGTGCTCATGTAGATACCGGAACCTGGTTTGAAAAATCTGTATAGAGCAAAATGTAGAATTATTGAACTGTAGTCATCTCCCTACTTACGCATTTCATGTCTCTTTTTGAGGGTTGAAGAATAGTACTTCACATGTAAACCCCAAAAGAAAATGGAGTTTTGTCCTTTTGCCCAAATTTAGAAAGAAAAATGGTTTGTGTGACTGTGCTTGGTGTGTGGGGGTGGGAGGAGGTGTTTGGGAGACTTCTTGTTTATATGAGTTTCCTAACAAATCATAGACTGGGTGGCTTAAACAACAGAAATTTATTCTCTCACACTTCTGGAGGCCAGACATCTGAAATCAAGGTGCCAGCAGGGCCGTATTCTTTCCAAATGTCCTAGGGATGAGTCCTCCCTTTCCAGTCATGGGATTGGGGTCCACCAAATCCAGTATAATTTCATCTTAACTTGATTAAATCTGAAAATACCCTATTTCCAGATACTGTCACATTCACAGGTTCTAAGAGGACATTAATTTGGCGGTGGGGACATTACTTAATCCAGTACACTGCTCTTGAGACATTTTAGAAGAATCTTAATTCCTTGGACAAGGGAGCAGCACCAGTGGTACTCCATGACCTCTGGTGGAGGAAGTTATGAGCAACAAAGTGAGTAGTGAGGACATGCCATTAGGACAAGCTAGGATGGTCAAATGGATCTCAGCATTTGCTCCCAGACAAGACGACTAAAGGTGGGGCAAATTGGGATTTCCAATTCCATTTCTTTTTGCCCACTCAAGAGCCTCTAAATTGACAGTGTCCTCTCAACCTCCTGAATCTTGAATTGCTTCCTTTCTCCAGGCTCTTTTGCATCAAAATGGAGATATAATGTAACAAACAAAACAAAACAAAACTACATACATATGTATGTGTTTTGTGCATGTGTATGCATGCATATTCAAAACTACAATGCCATGTTGTGGTTAAGAGGGCAAGTGTAAGAGAGATCCGAACTGGAACTATGATTTTGGCATTTGCTTGTTATGTGACCTTGGGAAAATTACTTAACCTCTCTGGGCCTTAGTGTCTTGGCTTTTAAAAGGGGAGTAAAGATAGAAACTCCCTCAAAGGGTTTTTTGAGATTTAAAAAAATTACATAGTCACCTTAAAAGATTTTAAAGGGGAAGTTAATAAAACTTGACACAAATTTTGTATTAAAAGGAAGAAAAATTAGGAAGTTTTTTTAACATGACAAAGAGTATTATTTAAAATAAGGCACCGAGGCCAGGAAAGCCCCATTCTGACAAATCACATGCCTATGTCAATTAAAGAAAATAAAAGAAATATGTACATTATGAACGAGGAACATGACAACAGGTTACATATACTTTTAAAACAATAAACTGGATACTTTTCTGGTCCAATATTAAGTGATTACAATTTAGCTGATTAGAGGTAGACAACCTTAATAAATTAATAAGTATGAAAGGAGAGGAATAATTTTTATTATTTGCAGGTGATGACGGTCTCTTTGGAAAACCCCAAACAATCAAACTGTTAGAACCATTACACATTCAAAAAAGTGGTTTTTAAACTTAATTCTCTGCATGGCTCTTATTTATATACCATACAAAAACATCAATAGCTTTCCTATAATTCAACAATGACTAGTTGAAGGTAGAATTTAAAACAGGCCTGGGCTAGAGTGGTAGCAGAGAAGGTATTGATAAGTAATTGTACTCAGGATGTATTTTGATGGAAATGTGATAAAATTTATTGGTAAACTGCATGGGGGAAATGGGGCAAAGTATAATCTCAATAGGTGACACGTTATATAGTACCATATAGACTGGACAGTACCAAGGACTCCTTTTTGAAAACTGTCAATTCTCCCCAAATTAATCTAGTATAACTTTTATAAGAAAAATATTATTGTAATGTTCACATGAGAACTCTAGTTCAGGTAACTAATCAGAGGCATTGACCTCTCTTTCTTGCCAATGCTTCATTGAAATAACCCGGAAATTACGCCAGTCCTACAAAGAATCCTACAAGACGGCAAGAGCACGTTAGAAAATTAAGAAATTACTGTAAAACATAAAACAAAAAAATTCAAATTGATGGCAATACCCAACAGAGTGAAGGAATCTACAACTGAAGGCAAGAGAAAAAAGATTTCTAAAATAGTATATCCAGAAAAAGTTCCAGATGATCAGAGATAGTGGGGCCAAGAGCAGAAAGCAGGATATTTACTTACAGAGTTACGAATGACTGCTCTTTGTTCCCAGAATGTCTGGTTGTAGCATCTATCATTCAGTTAAATCCATGAGTGAAATTCTTTAAACAATATGGGAGATTTTCTACTGTAGATGTCAGGAGTGGTTATTAAGGCTGGAGAAAACAGCAAGAACAGGCAGCTGCAGCACATGAGCTGTCATAGAACCCCTGTGTCTTCAGGCAAAGTCAGGGCAAGAAAGGAGGGAGTAACTCTGAGGGGCTGAGTGAGCATGTGCAGTACCTATTCCCAGTCTGGCCCATCAATAGGCATACCCTACTGCTGTGTAGAAGAGTTAGTGAGAGGGAAGGAGAGAAGATAGGAGTCACCACAAAGGAAATAATATTTATTTGAATAAGTAAAAAAAAACTGTGAAGGGCAAAATACAACATATAGGAGATTAAATGCCAGGGAAACCATTTTTCAAACATATGGCACAAAGGGTTAACACTTAATTACATCAAGATCCTACACACTGTTGAGAGAAAAACAAGCAATCCTTGTGGTTCCCTCTGCCTGCAATGTGCTTCCTCTGGTCATATATCATATAGCAAACTCCCCTCCCCTCAGGTTGCAGCACAAATGCCACCTTCCCTGACCAATCCATCTAAAGCATCCAATCTACTTCTGTTACACCACTTGTTTTAATTTTCTGCATACTTCTTACCATTATCTGGTATCTTTACATACTTTACCTTTTGTGTTTTCTGTTAGAAGAGTTTTATGAGGGTGGGAACATTGTTTTGTTTACTACTGTTTCTCCTACACCTAGAATTCTTTACCTTGCCAAAATGTTTCTAAAATGATGGTATGATGACTTTTTCAGATGTACAAAAACCCAAAGAATTTTTCAACAGCAGACTTGCATTATAAAAACTGTTGAAGTCTTTCAGGCAGAGAGAAAATGATGTCAGATGAAAATCTGAATCTACACAAAGGGATGAAGAAATGGTAACTATATGGATAATACACTGTTTCCTTATTATTTAAAGCTCTTTAAAAATAATAATTTAGGGGAGGTTGGTGAGGGGATGGGGTAATTGGGTTATAGACATTAATGAGGGCATGTGATATGATGAGTATTGGGTGTTATACACAACTGGTAAATTACTGAACACTACATCTGAGACTAATGATGACTATATGTTGGCTAATTAAATTTAAATAAAAAAGAAACAAAAAATAATTGATAATTTAAACAACAAAAAAATGAAGTATGGGGAATATAACATTTGTAAAGTAAAATGTATGAAAAATAGGACAGTTTGGGAGGGAAAAGGGAACTATTCTTTCATAAGGTTCTTATACTAAATGTGAAGTGGTATAACATCATGTGAAGGGAGACTGAAATATTAAAGACATATAATAAAAACCCAAGTGGTTTTTGACTTGGACAATTTTGACTCACTCTTTCCTTGGGGAGCATTTGGCAATGTCTGTAGACATCTTTGATAGTAATGAATGAGGGAGTGCTTCTGGCATCTACTGGGTAAAGGTCAAGGATGCTGTTAAACATTCTATAATGCATGGGACAGCACCCCACAAGGAATTTTCTGGTTCAAAAGGTCAATAATGCCAAGGCTGAGAAACTCAATTAATTCAAATTAAATATTATTTATTTGATTTCAATTTTTAGAATCTATAAAAGGCAAAATTCAAACTATTATTTTTTTATTTGTACAATTGTGAAGTAACGGTAAAACAAAAAAAATTTAGGGAAGGAAGGGGGAACAGAGGTTGAGTCTAGTGCAAGAGCATTAATTTCATCACCCAACCTTAGGGGTATTAAGAGATATTCTCTAACATACAGATGGCCGACAGACACATGAAAAGATGCTCAACATCACTTATCATCAGGGAAATGTAAATCAAGACCACAATGAGATATCACCTGTACCTGTTAGAATGGCTAAAATCAAGAAGACAAGAAATAAGTATTGGTGAGGATGCAGAAGGAAAACACTTATGCACTGTTGGTGGGAATATAAACTGGTACAGCTAGTGGAAAGCATTATGGAGTTTACTCTAAAAATAAAAAAAATAGAAATACTATATGATCCAGTAGTTCCACTATTGGGTATTTACTCAAAGAAAACTAAAACACTAATTTGAAAAGATATATACACCCCTATGTTTATTGCAGCATTATTTGCATTACCCAAGATATGGAAGCAATCCAAGTGTCCATCAATAGATAAATGGACAAAGGAGGTGTGGTGTATATATGATAGAATATTACTCAGCCATAAAAAAGAATGAGATCATGCCATTTGCAACAACAAGGATGGACCTGGAGAGCATAGTGCTAAGTGAAATAAATCAAAGAAAGACAAATGCCATAAGATTTCACTTATATGTGGAATCTAAAAAGCAAAATAAACAAAAAGCAGAAACAGACCCATAAATACAGAGAACAAACTGACGGTTGCTCGTGTGAAAGGGTGAATGGCCCAAATGAGTAAAAGGGAGTGGGAGGTACCGTCTTCCAGTTGTGGGAAGAATAAGTCACAGGGATGAAAGGTACAGCATAGAGAATACAGTCAGTAGTATTGTAAGAACGTTGTATGGTGACAGATGGTAGCTACACTTATGATGAGCATAACATAAGGTATAGAGTTGTTAAATCACTATGCTGCACACTTGAAATTAATGTAAACTTGTGTGTCAACTGTGCTTCAATTAAAAAAACCACTATAGTTTAAATAAATGTAATACACAGTAAAATTAAATGCATCCCCAAAAAAGGAAATGAAAAAAGAGAGAGATACTGTCTAAAATTGATAAAATAAGAAATATAAACTAATGTATATCTTTTAAAAGTTATGCAAGTACAGGTAGTTCTCACTTTGCATGGTAGTTTGGGGCCAAAGAAAGGTCTGTGCAAACTGTAATCATACACAGTGATCTATGATTGGGCGCCTGGGTGTCTCAGTTGGTTAAGTGTCTGCCTTCGGCTCAGGTCATGATCCCAGGGTCCAGAAATCGAGTCCCACATCGGGCTCCTTGCTCAGCGGGGAGCCTGCTTCTCCCTCTTCTCCCTGCTCATGCTCTCTCTTGCTATCTCTGTCACTCTCTGTCTCTCTCAAATAAATAAAATCTTAAAAAAAACCCAAAGTGGTCTTAATTATCAATGGGAAAAATTACATTTGTTTCATGATCTCTTAAAAAGTTTTACTGTTGTTTATAAATGTATTTGGAAATAAAAATGATAAAATTTATGTTTATTTAGACACTACAATTTAAAACATTAGAAACACTGAGAAATGTTTTATTTCTTTTTTTAAAAATTGTCAAGAAGTTTGAATAGTTATTGCCTTCTACTTCCAATATGAAGTGAGGACCTTTTCTATGTCTTGACAAAATGTCATACTCCTTTTTAAGTTGAATCAGCTTCCAACATTTTATCCTTTCACTTTTGATGTCATGAAATATCTCTGAGAGTTCCTTTAATGTGAAGTTTTTGCTGTGATCTTCTGGGACATCTTCATCCTTTTCATCACAAACACCCATTTATATCTGTTAAGTTTGCCTTCATTAAGTTCTTCAGGCAGCATATCTAGACTTTCTTGAATGGCAGCAGTGTCAACATTCCCATGGTCAGCTATTTCTTCTATAATTGCTTACATTTGATTTGAATTTCATTTCCAGTGTTACCACTTTTCATTACTTTGGTTCATTTTTGTTTTTGTTGGTCAAATTCCTCTTTGGATTTTCTTTTTCTTTTTTTGTTTTTTAGACCTAAGGACACCTACAGATTGAAAGTGAGGGGATGGAGAAGCATTTTATCATGCAAATGGTCTCAAAAGAAAGCTGGGGTAGAAATACTTTTATCAGACAAAGTAGATTTTAAAACAAAGACTGTAACAAGAGATAAAGAAGGGCATTATATCATAATAAAGGGAACAGTTCAACAAGAATATAACAATTGTAAATTGTAAAAATTTATGCACCCAATATAGGAGCACCAAAATATATAAAACAGTAACAAACATAAAGGAACTAATTGATAATAACACAATAATAGTAGGGGACTTTAACACTGCACTTATATCAATGACAGATCATCTAAGCCGAAAATAAATAAGGAAACAATGGCTTTGAATGACACACAGGACCATATGGGCTTAACAGATACATTCAGAACATCCATCCTAAAACAGCAGAATACACATTCTTTTCAAGCGCACATGGAACATTCTCCAGATTAGATCATGTATTAGGTCACAAATCAATTCTCAACAAATACAAAAAATATTGAAATCATACTATGCACCTTTTCTGACCCCAACACTTTGAAACTAGAAGTCAAGCACTGGAATAAATTTGGAAAGACCACAGATAAATGGAGATTAAGCAATGTGGACTAAACAATGAATGGGTCAACCAGGAACTCAAAGAAGAAATAAAGTACATGGAAACAGATGAAAATGAAAACATAATGGTCCAAAACCTTTGGGATGCAGCAAAAGCGGTCCTGAGAGGAAAGTGTATAGCAATACAGGCCTACCTTAAAAGAAGCAGGAAAAATCTCAAATAAACAATCTGATCTTAAAGGAGCTAGAAAAAGAACAACAAACAAAGCCTAAATGCAGCAAAAGGAAGGAAATAATAAAGATTAGAGTAGAAATAAATGATGTATAAACCAAAAAAAAAAACAATAGAACAGTTCAATGAAACTAGAAGTTCTTTGAAAAAATTAATAAAATTGAAAAGAGAAAGGACCCAAATAAATAAAATCACAAATGAGAGAAAGAAATAACAACCAATACCACAGAATACAAACAATTATAAGAATATTATGAAAACTATATGCCAACAAATTAGACAACCTAGAAGAAATGGATAAATTCCAAGAAACATATAAACTACCAAAACTGAAACAGGAAGAAATAGAAAACTTGAACAGACTAATAACCAGCAAAGAAATTGAATCAGTAATCAAAAAACTCCCAACAAACAAAAGTCCAGGACTAGAGAGCTTCCCAGGCAAATTCTACCAAACATTTAAAGAAGAGTTAATTACCTACTCTCAAATTATTCCAAAAAACAGAAAAGGAAGGAAAACTTTCAAATTCATTCTCTGAAGCCAACATTACCCTGATACCAAAACCCGATAAAGACTCTACAAAAAAAGGAAAAAAAAAAAAAAAAGATTCCTCTAAAAAAGAGAACTACAGGCCAATACCCCTGATGAACATGGATGCAGAAATTCTCACTAAAATACTAGCAAAACGAATCCAACAATACATTATAAAACTCCTCTTTGGACTTTCCATTTTTGTTACATGTCATAGGTTTATCATTGAGACAAGAGGAGGCAATACAACTATATGCTTTCTTGTCTGTGTGTGAACAGTGCATTGACCAGTCAGATTTTGAGAGAATTGATGCACTAATTATGTAGAGATTTGTGGACTGAAGAGCAGCAGCTATGTTTGTAGTCCATGCAATTACTTCCAGGCAATATTTAAAAGGCAGTGATTAAGAAAATTAACTTGGTTTGCCTCGTTTTCCCCCCTTGCTTGCTTGTTTTCTTTCTTAAATTCCACATATGAGTGAAATCATATGATATTTTTCTTTATCTGATTGATTTATTTCACTTAGCATTATACTAACTCCATCTGAGTTGTTGCAAATGGCAGCATTTCATTCTTTTTTATGACTGAATAATATTCCATTGTATATATACACCACAACTTTTTTATCCATTTATCTATGGATGGACACTTGGGCTGCTTCCATAATTTGACTTTTTTTTTTCTTAAGGAGGCTCCACGCTCAGTGTTGAGCCCACTGTGGGCTTGAACTCACAATCCTGAGATCAATACCTGAGCTGAGATCAAGAGTCGGATGCTTAACTGACTGTACCACCCAGGTGCCTCCATAATTTGACTCTTAACCATAGAGAATATTCTGATGTTTACCAGAGGGGAGGTTGGTGGGGGGATGGGTTAAATAGGTGATGGGGATTGAGAAGTGCATTTGTTGTGATGAGCACAGTGTTGTGTGAAAGTGTTGAATCACTATATTGTACATCTGAAACTAATATTACACTGTAAGTTAACTAACTGGAATTTAAAAAAAAAACTTTAAAAAAAAGAAAATAATCTTGGGTTGTAACCAAAAAAAAAAAAATTAACTTAAGTCCAGTTTAAAATTCTTTTCTGCCCTTTCTAGTCAATCCTCAACTCCTGCTTTGCAGACTCAACCATCATTCTGAATTCTATCACCATAAATTAGTTTTTTCTGTCCTTTAAGTGCATATAAATAGAATCAAAGAATGTGTATTTTTTTGTGTCTGACTTCTTTCACTTAATATGTTGTTTTGGGAGATTCATCCATGTTGTTGCAAATATCAGTAGTTCCTTTAATTGCTGAGCAGCATTGATACATGATTAAAAATTAAAACATGTTCATAGTGAGACATTTCTGAGGTATAAAAGTAAAAAAATTTTCTGAATTCTGCCATTTATACTCTTCACAAGAAACCATTATTAATAGCTGCTTATTTCGATATTTTCCCTGGATACATGGACTATTCTAATCCTTCCAACAACCCTGGACACATGACTAATGATTATTTTCCTTATTCTTTTTAGAAAATGGAATAAACTCTTTTTTTAAAAGATTTTATTTTTAAATAATCTCCACACCCAACATGGGGTCTGAAACTACAATCCCAAGATCAAGAGTCACACACTCCACTGAGCCAGCCAGGTGGCCCTGGAATAAACTCTTGATTAACTTGCTTGATAATAGAGAACTCAGTGACATTTCCAAACACCATACTCTACTTTCCATTCTTTCCCATCTTAGTTGTTGGCAACCAATCCTTCTAACTTATTAGGCCAGACATCTTGTGATCATCTTTGACTCCTCCTTTTAGATACTCTTCAGTATACTTTGTCAACCCTACCTTTAAAATATCCAGAATCTGATCATTTTTCACCTATTCTACTACTACTACCCAGTCCAAACCATCATTATCTTTTACCTGAATCATTGCAACCTCTTCCCAAAGTGTTTTCCATATTATTCCTCTTCCCCTCTCCTATACAGTCCATTCTCTAAAAAGCAGCCAAGCAATCATGTGAATACCTAAGTTAGGTCATGCCACATCTATGCATGAAACACTCCAAGGACTTCCCATCTTCGAGTACAAGCCAAAGTCCTCCAAATGTCATACAAGACCCTACATGATCTGTCTCCTCCCTTACCTCTCTGATTTTATCTTCTATTATTCTTTTCCTTACATATTCCCTGTTAGCCACACTGGTATCTGTATCTCTCAAAGACTCTAGACAAGCTCCCACTTAAATCCCCTCCCCCAGATACCAAAAAACTTACTCCCTAATCTCCTTGAGGTTTTATTTTGCTCAAATGTAACCTTTTCAGTGGGGGCCATTTTTGACCATCTCAATGAAAATTGCAACACCCTCCTCAGAATGTTCCATTGTCCTTCCTTGCTTTATTTTTCTCTATAGCACTCAGTGCTACCTAATATTTATTTTACTTATTTGTTTATTGTGTCTCCCTCTGCTGAAATGTAAGCTCACAGAGTAGGGAGTTTTGTCTGTCTCATTCACTGTTGTATATCCAATACTTAGAATAGTGTTTGGCACATAATACGCACTCAGTAAATATTTTTTGAAAGAATATATGGTGGTTGATTAATTATAAAAGAGCCAGGGACTTGTACAACAGTTTTTCTTTAACCTACCCTTGGAGTTTAGAAAGTTGCTTCTATATAAAGTTGCTGCTTCTAATTTCTTGCCAGAAGAATATATTATCTACTTGATTCCCTAGTGCTAACACTTGCATCATTACATACTCTTGGCTTTTGTTCTGTTTAACAAGCCTCAAGAAGAACAGAAACAATATCAAGAGTCAACAAAATATCTATGTATGGGCAACTCTTCCTCTTTCACTTACTCGAACTCTCATTTATGCCTTTTATTTTGTTGAAATAGTTTGGATTTGCAAATTATGTCCTCTGGATTTGAGTCTCTTTATGCTTCTTAAAAAAAAAAAAAAGATTTATTTATTTATTTTAGTGGGGAGGGGAGAGGCAAAGAGAGTCTTAAGCAGATTCCACACAACTCGGGGCTCTATCTCATGACCCTGAGATCACGACCTGAGCCAAAACCAAGAGTCAGATGCTTAACTGACTACATTACCCAGGCACCCCTCTCTTTATGCTTCTTTGTCTGCAATTCTACTGGTTGCCATAAGTGAACAATGAAATTGCTTGAGATAGTGCTTCTCAAGCCGGAATGCATATTAGAGTCACTTGCAGGATCTTTTAAATCTGTTGAATCTGAATTTCTCAAGGTAGAGCTTGAAAATCTCCACATTTGACAAGTTCTCCCAGTAATTCTGAGGCAGCCAGCCTAGCACCTAGACATAGACTGGCTCTGGGGAGACCCCAGGTTGTGTAGCAGTTGTCTACTGTTAGAATTGCTATTTGAGAAAACTGAAGGTAGTGAGGGATGCCCTCAAGTTCCACTCATATCTTATTTTCTAGATAAATATAAACGATGTTTAAGAAATTAAAATCCTAAAATTTATATGGAATCAGAAAAGACCCCGAATCACCAAGGAAATGTTGAAAAAGAAAAACAAACCTGGGGGCATCATGTTGCCCAACTTCAAGCTATATTACAAAGCTGTGACCACCAAGACAGCATGGTAATGGCACAAAAACAGACATGTAGACCAATGAAACAGAATAGAGAGCCCAGATATGGACCCTCAACTCTATGGTCAAATAATCTTCAACAAAGCAGGAAAAAATATGCAATGGAAAAAAGGCAGTCTCTTCAATAAATGGTGCTGGGCAGCCACATGCAGAAGAATGAAACTCAACCATTCTCTAACACCATACACAAAAATAAACTCAAAATGGATGAAAGACCTCAATTTGAGACAGGAATTCATCAAAATCCTAGAGGAAAACATAGGCAATAACCTCTTTGACATCAGCCACAGCAACTTCTTTCAAGATACATCTCCAGGGGCACCTGGGTGGCTCAGTCGTTAAGCATCTGCCTTAGGCTCAGGTCATGATCCCAGGGTCCTGGGATTGAGCCCCGCATCGGACTCCCTGCTCGTCGGGAAGCCTGCTTCTCCCTCTCCCACTCCCCCTGCTTGTGTTCCTGCTCTTGCTATCTCTCTCTCTGTCAAATAAATAAATAAAATCTTTAAAAAAAAAAAAAGATACATCTCCAAAAGCTAGTGAAACAAAAGGAAAAATGAACTTTTGGGTCTTCATCAAGATAAAAAGCTTCTGCACAGCAAAGGAAATGGTCAACAAAACAAGGAGGCAACCCACAGAATGGGAGAAGATATTTGCAAATGACACTACAGATAAAGGGCTGATATCCAAGATCTATAAAGAACTTGTCAAACTCAACACCCAAAAAACAAATAATTAAGTCAAAAAATGGGCAGAAGACATGAACAGACACTTCTCTGAAGAAGACATACAAATGGCTGACACATGAAAAAGTGTTCAACATCATTAGCCATCAGGGAAATTCAAATTAAAACCACATTGAGACACCACCTTACACCAGTTAAAATGACAAAAATTGACAGGGCAAGAAACAACAAATGTTGGAGAGGTTGTGGAGAAAGGGGAACCCTCTGACACTGTTGGTCGGAATGCAAGTTGGTACAGCCACTTTGGAAGACAGTGTGGAGGTGCCTCAGAAAATTAAAAATAGAGCTACCCTATGACCCAGCAATTGCACTATTGGGTATTTACCCCAAAGACACAGATGTAGTGAAAAGAAGGGCCATATGCACCCCAGAGTTCATAGCAGCGATGTCCCCAATAGCCAAACTGTGGAGAGAGACGAGATGCCCTTCAACAGACGAATGGATAAAGATGTGGTCCATATATACAATGGAATATTACTCAGCCATCAGAAAGGATGAATACCCAACTTTTGCATCAACATAATGGGACTGGAGGAGATTATGCTAGGTGAAATAAGTCAAGCAGAAAAAGTCAATCATCATATGGTTTCACTTATTTGTGGAACATAAGGAAGAGCATGGAGGACATTAGGAGAAGGAAGGGAAAAATGAAGGGGGCGGGAATCAGGGGGAGAAATGAACCATGAGAGACTATGGACTCTGAGAAACAACTGAGGATTTTAGTTGGGAGGGTGGTGGGGGGATGGGTTAGCCCAGCGATGGATATTGAGGGCACATATTGCATGGAGCACTGGGTGTTATACGCAAACAATGAATCATGGAACACTACATCAAAAACTAATGATGTGATGTATGGGGATTAACATAACATAATAATAAAATAAAAATAAGTTCTACAAGGAAAAAAACTAATGATGTATGGTGACTAACATAACATAATAAAATTAAAAAAATACATTTAACTACCAAAAAAAGAAAAAGAAATTAAAATTATTTATGAAATACCATACCCGCATTTCTAAAGGAACACTTCTTGAAGGAAGATTAATGAAATAAAATGCATAATTACCTAGTTCAAACCACAGCAGTCACAGTCCTAGAGATTTACAGATGCTGCCTCTCTAACTGACATTTCTCAAGTTTATCATTCAGTGCATACAAATGTTGCAGAGGGGGCATGGGGAGCATCAGAAATAGAATGGTCCCCCCTGCCTCCACTCTAGACTTCACTGGGTTACCCAAGCCCAGAAGCAGAACCATGGGCTGTTCAGTTTTGCACAGATTTCCTGAATGAAGCTCCTTCAGTTCCTTTCTCTCACCACCCTCCAGACCAGCCAGGGAACAGAGACATCTTAGCCCATTATCCAGGCCCACCTGTTCTTCTCCCCAAGGATTTTCTGCACTAAAAACCCCTTCCTCCTCCGGTCTCTGCCAACCAAATGCAGATCTTCTTCATGGGCAGCTAAAGAACATAAATTATACTTTGGTTAAGAAAGTAAATAATTCTGAAAGAAATAAAAATTTCCTAGCATTTCTCAGATTTTATCACAGCCTCAATTCTGTGCAAGTATGTATTTGCCTAGGAAATTTTACTAACAACATGTAGTTTTATATCATCTATAAGCCCTTTGTACTTAGTAGTAATTTTCCTGTTGAGAGTCTCTCTCTCTCTCCCCCGCATCCCTAAATGTTATCTTTACATTTTTCCTAAGTTATAAAAGACAAATCCCTCATTTGCTGCCCATGTTAGGCAGGATGAGAAGACATCATTCTGAGGTATAATGTCTTTAAAAAATAAAATTTCTAAACACAAACAAAAAAGAACACCCCATTCCATCCCATTTAATCATATTAATCAGATATAATTATGTTCACTTTACAGAAAAGAAAACTGAGGTTGGAAAGAGGTTGGGAAACTTGCTCAAGTTCAGCAGTACAGCAGGATTCTGACCGAGGGAGAAGAGATTCCAGAAATGAACCCTCAACTCTATGGTCAACTAATCTTTGACCAATCAGGAAAAAATATCCAGTGGAAAAAAAGATAGTCCCTTCAATAAATGGTGCTGGGAAAATTGGACAGCTACATACAGGAGAATGAAAATGGACCATTCTCTTACACCATACACAAAGATAAAATGTATGAAAGACCTCAGTGTAAGACAGGAATCCATCAAACTCCTAGAGGAGAATATAGGCAGTAACCTCTTCAACATCGGCCACAGCAACTTCCTTCAAGACATATCTCCAAAGGCAAGGGAAACAAAAAAGAAAATGAACTTTTGGGACATCATCAAGATAAAAAGCTTCTGCACAGCAAAGGAAATAGTCAACAAAACTAAGAGGGAATCCACAGAATGGGAGAAGATATTTGCAAATGACACTACAGACAAAGGGCTGATATCCAAGATCTATAAAGAACTTCTCAAACTCAACACCCAAAAAACAAATAAGTCAAAAAATGGGCAGAAGACATGAACAGACACTTCTCTGAAGAAGACATACAAATGGCTAACAGACACATGAAAAAGTGTTCAACATCACTAACCATCAAGGAAATTCAAATCAAAACCACACTGAGATATCACCTTACACCGGTTAGAATGGCAAATATTAACAAGGCAGGAAACAAAAAATGTTGGTGAGGGTGCAGAGAAAGGGGAACCCTCTTACACTGTTGGTGGGAATACAAGCTGGTACAGCCACTTTGGAAAGCAATATGAAGGTTCCACAAAAAGTTAAAAATAGAGCTACCCTATGACCCAGCAATTGCACTGCTAGGCATGTACCCCAAAGATACAGATGTAGTGAAATGAAGGGGCACATGCACCCCAATGTTCATAGCAGCAATGAGATGAGCTGAGATACCCTTCAACA
This sequence comes from Eumetopias jubatus, assembly GCF_037043125.1. Taxonomy (NCBI): domain Eukaryota; kingdom Metazoa; phylum Chordata; class Mammalia; order Carnivora; family Otariidae; genus Eumetopias; species Eumetopias jubatus. The sequence goes on along the minus strand of NW_028274807.1, from coordinate 122,758,874 downwards.
ACTGACTGGATAAAGAAAATGTGGTCCATATATACAATGGAATATTACTCAGCCGTCAGAAAGGATGAATACCCACCATTTGCATCAACATGGATGGAACTGGAGGGGATTATGCTAAGTGAAATAAGTCAAGCAGAGAAAGACAATTATCATATGGTTTCACTTATTTGTGGAACATAAGGAAGAGCATGGAGGACATTAGGAGAAGGAAGGGAGAAATGAAGGGGGGTGGAATCAGAGGGAGAGATGAACCATGAGAGATTCTGAGCTCTGGGAAACAAACTGAAGGTTACAGAAGAGAAGGGAGTAGCGGGATGGGGTAGCTGGGTGATGGGTAATAAGGAGGGCATGTGTTGTGATGAGCACTGGGTGTTATACACAACTAATGAATTGTTGAACTAATGGTGTAGTAGATGCTGGCTAACTGAAAAGAGATTCCATAATCCAGCACGGCATGGCATTTCCTTCCCCCTCCAAAAAGAGGTGGAAACATGCTGAGGTTAAAAGTGATTAATAGGGCCTTTCCCTTAACTTACATGGTAACTGCTCTCCATTTATGATTATTTCCTTGTCACTGATTGCTGACACTCAAACTTCAACCCATCTGTCTCTGGTCTAAGAGCAGAAGTCTCTGATTGAGATGCTCCTGCTATGTGGCAGGACTTGAGTTTTTGTGACTCTTTTCCTAAACACAATCCCTTCAGGGCCTTTTGTTCCTGTTGGATGACTACCTCAATTGATCTGTTTACAGTGTGGCACTTATGGATGGATTTTATGGAACCCTTGAATTGGGTTCTTACTGCTTTGAGCCTTGTCTGTTTCTGTTTCTTCAGTCTGCTAGTTCCTTCCAGTACTTAAAGAAGCCAGTTTGTTTTTCTTCCTCAGCCTTTTTAATAGCTCAGATAAGAACATCACCAGAATTATTCTAAGCTTTGGAGTTCTCTGATGACTATAAGATGGAAAGGAAGACCATCCCATCCAGGAGCAAATTCATAAAAGTGGACTCTATCTGAACTTCTACTATAAGTCTATGAATATTCTGTTTGCCTAAATGGACTCTTTTCTTTTAAACCAAGAGTTCCACTAAATAAATGATTATGCTTTTAAATTTCTGGGTATCATACTTCCCAGGGAGTGGTTTATTAAGATAGGCTACTTTACGCAGCAGTAACAAAAACAGCAAAAGATTAGTGGTTCCTAGGATTAAGTATCTTTTTCATGCTCATTCTACAGGCCCATTGTTGGCTGGGGGCTCTACAGCACGTCACCTTACTTCAGGGCCCAGGCTGATGGAGTATCTACCATCTTGAATGTTGCTGCTAGTCAATGGCTTTGGAACCAGACAGAGTCCATTCCATGATTTATTAGTTGTGTGAATCTACTGCTTTTTCTGGGGGGCAGTTTGTGGCGGATCATGCCATCCCCTAGCAACCCCAAAAGCCTACAGTTGTATCCAGAGAATAGCTGTTTTTTCACTGGGTCCCCATGGATTCTTTTTTTTTTATTGTTATGTTAATCACCATACATTACATCATTAGTTCTTGATGTAGGGTTCCATGATTCATTGTTTGTGCATAACACCCAGTGCTCCACGCAGAATGGGCCCTCTTTAATACCCATCACCAGGCTAACCCATCCCCCCACCCTCCTCCCCTCTAGAACCCTCAGTTTGTTTTTCAGAGTCCGTCGTCTCTCATGGTTCATCTCCCCCTCCGACTTACCCCCCCTTCATTCTTCCCCTCCTGCTATCTTCTTCTTTTTCTTTTTTCTTAACATATGTTGCATTATTTGTTTCAGAAGTACAGATCTGCGACTCGAGAGTCTTGCACAATTCACAGTGCTCACCATAGCACATACCCTCCCCAATGTCTATCACCCAGCCACCCCATCCCTCCCACCCCCAACCACTCCAGCAACACTCAGTTTGTTTCCTGAAATTAACAATTCCTCATATCAGTGAGGTCATATGATACATGTCTTTCTCTGATTGACTTATTTCACTCAGCATAACACCCTCCAGTTCCATCCACGTCATTGCAAATGGCAAGATCTCATTCCTTTTTATGGCTGCATAATATTCCATTGTGTATATATAGTTGGGTCCCCATGGATTCTAAGACTGAAATTCATGTTTTGCAGAGACCAGCTGGTTGTTAACATAAATGTTTTCTCTTTATCTTGGCCACACAACCATACTCTACACAGTTAGATGTGGCCATGTGACTGAGGTCAAGTATAGAAATTAGAGTGAAAGTGATGTACATATACCCAGGTTGGACTATTTTATCCTCTGCCCCTCCTTCTTCTACAAACCTAATACAGACAAGCATTGGTGGCCTTGGAAGCCATGTGTTGAGGACAGCAAAGTCACAAGATGGAAGGAGCCTTGGTCTTTAAATCATTGCTTGGAGGAAAGCCACCTGCCCATCAGGAATAGTCATTTTGGACTTTACTTGCACATGCACACATGCACACACACACACACACACACACACACACACACACAAACTTCTAACATGTTTGAGCCATTCTTATTTTTAGCCTGATTATTATAGCAGTCAGCATATCCTCAATGAATACAGAGATCTTTGACAAGGTCTTGGTGAACTGGCAAAGAGGTCCTCCGAGGAGACAATTTGCATGCAGATTTTGGCAGAAGGTTCTATAATTATAGAAAAGGGTGGTAGGAGAGAAGGACTTGAAGAAGAGCAGAGGTTCTCGTCTGGATACCCAGACCCCGGCCCAACTCTGCAGAACTTGGAGAAAGATTGATACTCTAGAGTGAGGAAAGGGATTCTTCTCACTTTGTATGAATAGGGTCTTAGGCCCTCTGAAGAACCTCAGTGCCTTAGTGACAGTGAGCTGAGGGGAGTGAATGTACAGGCAGATATAATAGCCTTCAAAATTTGGTCTGCCACATTTGGAAATCTCCAGTCCTAGAGTAGTTCCTTTGAGCTTTAGCAATGATTCCAAAAGATTCTGTTAAATTGGATGTCAATTATGAAAAAGCATGACTAATAAACCCAAAAGCATGGTTTAACTAATGGGCGATGTTCAAAATAATGAGAAAGCCAGATATGAACTGGGAGGAAGTGGGGCCCAGCAAGCGTATCTGGGAACCTCAGTTTCAGTCCTGGCCTGGCCAACTTAATGTGTTACTTTAAGGAAGTCCTTGGTAGCTCCATTCTCCAACTTTTTCTTTTCATTCTTTGTTTCTTTCAAAGACTCAGCCCTGATGTCACTTCCTCCTGGAAGTCTTCCCTGATTGCAGCCAGGGTAAAATACCCTGGTAAGGCATGTGCACCTCCTCCATGCTCCCACAGAGGAGCACTGCACCATAGCATAGCACTGTGACTGCGTTTCCCCAAATGGACTGGATATTCTCGAGGGTAGGAACTGTGTCTTACTGGTGGATCCTCAGCATGTGGCCCAGGGTTTAGCATACCAAAGGTGTGTTGAATACATGAGAAACTCATTCTGCTGGAGGTGTGTATCCGACATAAAGAAGAGATCAGGGCCGTCTTCATCCAAAGACAGAATCTGAGTTGGAGCCTGAAGGAAGCAGGAGACAAGGGGACAGGAATGCCGAACGGAGGGAACCATGTGGCAGGGACTAGCACTGGTTCCGGAATAGCCTTCACAGGGCAGTGGGATGGGCAAGAGGTCCCTTGACTCTCAGGTGGTGTAAGCCTGTTGCCTATTCATGCAGATGCTGGGAAGAGGCTGGTGGGAACAGGATCCTGCACTATTGTCCCCAGGAATGCCCTGTCATCTCCCCATTGGCTGGCTGCTGTCCTCAGGCATGCCTACGCTATCATCAGTAATGCCAATGTCCAGGGGGAGGAAATAAATAAATAAAGCTATATTAATATCAGCTCCATTAGAAACACAGGAAATAAATTAATATTTGCCAAATGGGAAAAGAAAAAATCAATAGGGAAAGAAATATTATTTTTAATCTTCTGAGAAGGTTTTTATAAACAACAGAAAGGGAAAAAAATAAAAACCATGGAAAAGAATCTGCCATTATCCTTTTAACTTTTATTTATTATCACTCATTCTACATCATCCCGAACTGCATGATAATTTAAAATTTCATTTTAATTTCAATGTATCATATAATTCAACCTAGCCTTTTACAGCATTTTTTTTTTTTTTACTGAAAACTTTAAAAATGTCTCAAAAGGAAATACAACCGGGGGAGGGAGGGTAAGAAGTCCTGTAACCTTCTAGAGTAGTCATTTAATTTCTGAGATTAAAAGGTCTGTGCAAAAATATGATAACACTAAAAGCAACAAACATGACCAATGTGCATGTTCCTTAATGGCGTGCTGACGCATGTGGAGTGGCTGTGGCTGGCTTCTCTCTGTGTTCTTCTAGGCTCTCATTAGAATTCAAATTAATTTAGACACTGGGCCATTCTGGTTGTTTTAGGAAAATATTTCTTCACTTGTTTCTACTACATTTGATCCATTCTGAGATGGTGGCATCTCCTTTCTGGGACATGTCCTATAGTTCCTGCCTGAGAGATTTCTAGAGTTTCAGAAAATACTGTTAGTAGCTAACGTTTATTGAGCACATACTCTGTGCCAAACACTTAGTCAAGTGTTGCAAATACTTTTTGTTATTTAATGCTCACTGCCTTATGAGACTGGAGATTTTACTGTCCTCATTTCACAGGTAAGGAAACTGAAGTTCTGAGAGGTTAAGTAAACTGCTGGAGGTCACACAGCTGGGGAGTAGGAGAGATCTGAGCCCATGCCCAGTGGATGCCAATTGTTATGCTTTTAGGATCATCAAAGGGAGCTAACAGGAACCAGAGAGATACTGGGCTTCCTTCTTCACATTGCCTCACCTAGGCTCCTGCACCAGACATACCCCTTTCCCACGACTCTGTTGGGAAACCTATTTTCTAAGAAAATAATGAGAGGGAGGATGCTGTGTGTGACCCTGGCTATGGAGTTAGGCTGAACCTGTAAAACAGTCGCTGACACTTGCACTTTGCCCTAGGTCCTCCCTCCTGAGCTCACTGTCCTTGGCCCTGGTCTTATTATCCTGTCGTCTGTGGGCAAGTCTGAGTTGGTCCGTGGTTACTGATGCCAGAGAGGCATGCTGCCAGGCTCAGCAGATCATCTGACTATTTACTGCTTTCATTCATGAATTTATTCACTCAGGCATTGTGCTAGTTGGGATAGGTTAGATTATGCTGAAATAACACACAGCTCAGGGATTTAAAATAGGAAAAATTCACTTTTTTTTCTGACATATATCCAATTTGAGTAGTCAGGGGCTTTTGTTCAGGTTCCATCTTGATGTGTGCTTCCCTGACCTCTACAGCAGGGGGACAGGAACGTGATGAATCATGCACTGGCTGTTCATGGTTCTGTTTGGAAATGATACATGTCACTTCTACTCTCATCTCATTGGCTAAAGCCAATCACATGGCCAAATGCATCTGGAAGGACATGAACGGGAGTATTTTTAAACACCCTTGATCACTGCCATGACACTACTGTAGGCATTCTGATATTATGGAAAGAAAGTGTTTATTCTAGCGGGGCAGGCAGTTAATGAATCTGTGAATAATTTTAAGCAGAACTAAGCACTATGAAAAACTGAAGCAGAATAGTAGAGAATGATGGAAGCAGTATGTAGAGGAAGCTTTTTCAGGGAAGGTAGTCAGGAAAGACTTCTCTGAGAACATGACATTTGAGGTGAGAGTTTCAGCAAAGAAATGAGCCTCAAAATCTAGGGAAAGAACATTTTAGGAAGAAGGGAACAGCAAGTGCAAAGGCCCTGAGGTGGGAATAAGCATCATATATTTGAAGGACAGCTGGGAAGACCAGCTGGCTGGGGTGTAGTGAGGCAGAGGAAGGTGGTTGTGGACAAGGGGTAGAGGGAGCCAGACCACGAGAGCCCTGTCAGTCTCATGTCCTCTTCTCTTGCCCTGGAAACCCAGAGACAAGCATGGATAGTTTGGACCTTTCTGCCCCTCAGAGCCTCTCTCCTTAGCCTCACTGGGCCATCCACAGGTGAGGCCTGGCTTGGCTTGGGTGGGGGGGGGGTACTCACAGAAGAGGTATGTGTCTTCTTCCTACCACCCATCTCAGAATTTGCAAGGGGAAAATGGCACTCATAAGCCAGATCCCTCCTGCTAATTCCAGAATATAGAAGACATGGCTGCAGGGAGTGATTCAAGTCCTACAGAACCTGTTTAGAGCAGCTGAGAGCCATTCCCACATTCGATTGCCACAATTTTTCTCCCTAATCATGCCTGAAAAATAAATTCCTTGCATTTTAAAAAAATTATACTTTTAAAAACTCCTGAACATTAATTTGCTTAATGCTGCCCTGTCACAGATGATGTGTTTCACCTGATGCTTTGGCACAAGAGATGGGCAGAAGGCGCCTCATATATTTGTGTCAGGCTTCATTGGCAATGATGTTTGTCAGGGGCTGCTTAAGTGACAGCCACAAAACACCTGATTATATACCTAGAATTACCTATTATGGTAGAGCAGCTCACATCTCTATCTGCCATCAATGATTTGTATGTTTCAGTTGAAATGGGCATGAAACAAATCTGGAAGGAGGTAGATATCCAAATGAGTTCTCTGACCAACATTTCACAATGAAAACAGGCCTCTTAGCTGAAAGTTTCTGTGTGGCAAATTTACTTGGGGCATTTGCTGTTTCTCTTCTTTCTTCTGACCACATGTAAACCTTTGGGGTCAGTTAAACCCAGGGGAGGGGCCCTAGCTGAGGCACTGCAAATGAATTTCTATTAGAAAGGATTCATTTCTATTATTTCTGAATCTACCCTAAATTGGATTTCAACCCTTAAGACCAGAAAAGAGAAATAGGGAAACTTAAAATCTGCATAAAACTCAAACATTTTCCCACTTTCCCAGATTTAAATCCGAATTAGTATGGAAACAAAAACAATGCATTAAAATAATGCAGAATAAACAAGAAAGGCAGCAAATGTATAACCCTACCACTTTCAGAAGCATACCACAATGAATGCAGGGCTTATTTTATTCTTTAATTTGATTGTTTTGAATAGGTAACATTTTTACACGTTTTAAAAATCAAAACAATATATGTTTGTACCTGAAGCAATAATAACTTCAGGTTCCATTTTTTTGTCTGTTTGTTCGTTCTGGAATAATTTTAGATTTATGGAAGAGTTGCAAAGAGAGGACAGAGTTCCTATAAACTGTTCACCCAGCTTCCCTAATGTTAACATCGTCTATAACCACAGTACTTTTGTTAAAAATAAGAAATTAACATCATTACAATGCTACTGACTAAATACAGATTTTATCCAGATTTCATCAGTTCTTCCACTAAAGTCCTTTTGTCTCCTTCAAATCTAATCCAGAATATGACTTGGCATTTAGTTACTGTATCTCTTTAGATTCCTCTGGTCTGTGACAGTTTCTCAGTATTTCCTTGTTTGCCATGACCTTGACAGTTTTGAAGAATACTGGCTAAATATTTTGTAGAAGGTACCTCATTTGGGGTCTGCCTGCTGTTTTGTATGATCATGGGTTTGGAGATAGACTGCCAGAGATGAAGTGCCATTCTCATTGTATCATATTAGGGGCACATAATATAACATCAATTAACATTGTTCATTTGATTAAGGTGGTGTCTGTTGCCCTTCAGATTTCTCTTCCATAAACTTATTATTTTTCCCTTTTTATACCCTATCCTTTGGACCTGTGTCATTGAGTCCAGCCCTAACTCTAGGAAAGGGGTCTATTTACACATATTACTCAAAATTCTTTTGTAAAGGAAATTTGTCCCTGATCCTCCCATTTATTTAGTCAATCATTTGTTTATGTAAATATGGAGTCATAGATATTTATCTCCTTCTTTAGGTTATAATCCAATACTATTGTAATTAATTTTGTTGCTCAAGGCAGTAAGCAAAGCTTGTTGTTCCAGCTGTGGCCACAGAAGCGCTTTCGGTTGGCTCCTTGGTCCTTTCAACATGATTCCATTGTTTACTCTTTTTTTTCCCTCCTAGACTAGTAGTTGGTAGTCCAACTACTTAGTCCAACTAGTAGTTGGACAGAGCTAGGAAATGCATGTTTGTATTCATGTACACAAATCTCTCTCAAAATAAGTAAGAGTTCACACTGGTATCTGTGCCTCTAACCCAGCACCACAGAATCTATTCTAGCCTTTCCTTCTTGCTTATTTGTCACTCCTTTCCATAACAGTGAGGAAACTGGCCCCTATTGTCTGCAGTGTCTCTCCTTATTTGTTCAGTCCTGGAATACATGTAGTTTCATGATTGTTAACCTATATGCCTATCAGAAATAAATTTATCAACTAGAGTACAGTATTTATGTACAATTCTTTGTCTCTAGCCTTAGTGTCCAGTCCAGACACCATTTCCAAAGCTACTTATGGCAGCTCCTTTTTACTCCACCCCCTTCAGTGAACTTGTGCAAATGCTAATCACACAGATTCATCTGTCTCAGTCTGCATTCTATCTTGGGATCCCCCAACAACCTATTTTATTGTTTATTAATTAGCACACAGTGAGGTTCACACTTTGTGGTATACAGTTTTATGAATTCTGAAAATGCACCCACCACCCCGGTACTACACAGTCAAAATGCCCCTGCATGGTCCTTTGTAGTCAGACCTTCCCTCTCCTCCAATCTATGTCAACCACTGATTTGTTTTCTATCTATCCCTATAGGGATAGTTTTACAGATACTTAAAAAAAAAGTTTGTCTACTTTAACATTTAGGTAGCTTGTTGTTATGTGCCTTAGATGTATCACAAACCACACCCTCTTAATAAGTGCATGTGCGAGTAGCTACCCCGCCCACAATAGGAAAAGAGATGGAGCTCAGGGTGGGCTGCAGAGTTAACCTGCTGGAGCACACACCCAGCTCCTGTGCTTACTATCTGTGAAGGTGGAATCAAGTTACTAAATATTTCAATGCCTTGGTTTCCATTTTTCTGAAATGGGGATAATAGAAGAGACTGGGAAGATGGCAGAGTAGGAGGACCCTAAGCTCACTCATCCCACAGATACTACTAGATAACACTCACATTGGTGTAAATAATCCAGAAAATGAACTGAAGAGTGGCAACAAACTCCACAACTAATGGTAGAGAAGAGGCTACGCTGAAGAGGGTAGGAAGGACAGAGATGTGGTGGGGAGCTAGCCAGACTTCAGGCAAACCACATTATGGCTGTGGGTTCAGAGGTGGGAGAGAAACAGACCCTCACCTGTTCAGGGAGCCTGTGCAGGGAAGATGAATCCCCATAACATTTGGCTTTGAAAACTAGAGGGGCCATATTTTGTGAGTTCTTACAATCAGTGTTCTACTGGAATTTTTTAAAGCCTGGAACTTTAAAAATCAGTGGGCTTAGCTCTGGGAGAGTCTGGAGGGTGAGAGGAAACTGAATGCCCACCCTTAAAGAAACAGCACAACAAACAGCCCAGTGGAATTACAGCATAAAAGCAGCAGTTTGAAAAATGTCTAGAGCAAATGAGAGGGAGAGTTATTTACTAATCTCAGAGCATGTGCGGCAGGGGTAGAGATCTTCGGGAGACTTCTTCGGAAACAAAGGAGCTGGTAGGCCCCATTTCCCAGTTCCAGCCCCCCTGCCTAGACACACAGCCACCTGCAGGAACCAGCACTGGGCCAACACTCACTACCTAAGTTGCTAACACCAAGCCCTGTCCCCTGGGCTTCAGGGATCTGTCCCCTCCAGTCACACGTGCCTCAGTCCCAACACTGAGGGTCTCCTTCCCTAGAAGACTGGCACAAACCTTGCCGACACTGTGTCTTCAGACCCGTGGGCTTTGTGGGGCCTCAGTTCTGGTGGTGGTAGTGGCAGGCCTCATGGAAGACTGACACATACCTTGTTAAAATTGTGTGCTCCAACCTGGCCAGCCTGGTCCCTGTGGTGGCAGCATGTTCCTTTCAGTATACTCTTGGCTGGAGCTCATTCAGACTGGGGCCACAACCTTGGCAATGTGCAAGCAGCCCTAATAGGGGCCAGCAACACTCCAAAGTAACTTCTGCCCTGGGGTGAGGGGATAAAAACCACACATGCCAGTCAGATGATGGCCCCAGCAGTAGACTGGGGGCAGACAGCTGGTCTGATTTTAGGCCCTGCCTAGGAAAAAAAGCTTCTCAGAGGATAACACAGGGAAAGTGCCCAGTAGTTTCGTGCTACTGCATCTCTGGCAAACGCCTGGTCTGATTAAACTCAAGCCCAAGATGGCCGCAGACTGGCCCACTAACACCACAGGGACCAAACACTGCCTACAACAGGCAAAGAGATCCACTACAGATGACTGGCCTGAAGAAAAAAGTGGCCAAGACACAACAGCAGGGTGTACATAACACACATTGGGGATACCCCTGAAGCACCAAGTTCTGGTGAACAGGGGACTCTGCACTGCAGGGCACGATAGGACTTCTTCTTCATAAGGCCACTACTTTCAAGAGCGAGACATAGCTGACTTTCCTAACACAGAGAAACAGACACAGAGTTAGGCAAAATGATGAAACAGACGAATATGTCACAAATAAGGAAACAGGACAAAATCACTGGAAGAGACTTAAGTGAAACAGATATAAGTAATATGCCGGATGGAAAATTTAAAGTAATGATCATAGAGATACTCACTGGACTTGAGAAAAGAGTGGAGGACATCTGTGAGACCCTTAACAAAGAGATAAAAAAAAACCAATCAGAGATGTAGTACACAATAAATGAAATTAAATATACTGTGTAGAATACATAGCTGGCTAGAGGAAGCAGAGGTATGAATTAGTGACCTGGAGGACAGAGTAATGGAAAGTAATCAAGTTAAGCAGGTGTGAGAAAAAATTCTGCAAAATTAGACTGGAACTCAGTGACTCCATCAAGTGTAAAAACTTTTGCATTAAGGGATCTCAGAAGAAGAAGAGAGAGATAAGGGGGCAGAAAATTTATTTGAAGAAATAATAGTTGAAAACCTGCCTACTCTGGAGAAGACAACAGATATCCAGATCCAGGAGGCACAGAGAGCCCCCAGTGAAATTAACCCAAAACTCCCAATGAACAAAACTCCAGGACCAAAAATCTTCACAGGTGAATTCTACCAAACTTTTAAAGAAGAGTTAATACCTATTCTTCTCAAACTATTCAAAAAAAAAAATAGAAAAGGAAGGAAAACTTCCAAATTCATTTTTGAGACCAGAATTACCCTGAGAGCAACACCAGGTTAAGACACCACCAAAAAAGAGAACTACAGGCCAATATGTCTGATGAATACAGATGCAAAAATCCTCAGCAAAATAGTAGCAAACCGAATCCAATAACACCCTAAAAAAATCATTCACCATGATCAAGTGGAATTTATTCCTGGGATGCAAGCCTGGTTCAATATTCACAAATCAGTTAATGTGACACATTACATCAATAAGAGAAAGAATAAAAACCATATGATCATTTCAATAGATGCAGAAAAAACACTTGACAAAGTACAACATCCATTCATGATAAAAAAAAAAAAAACCTCAACAAGGTGGGTTTAGAGGGAAGATACCATAACATAATAAAGACCTTATATGAAAAACCCACAGCTAAAATAATACTCAATGGAGAAAAACAGAGCTTTTTCTGTAAGGTCAGGAACAAGACAAAGATGTCCACACTCACCACTTTTATTCAACATTGTGCTGGAAGTCCTAGCCACAGCAATCAGAAAACAAAAAGAAATAAAAATCATACAAATTGGTAAGGAAGAAATAACACTTTCATTCTTCGTAGATGACATGATACTATACATAGAAAACCCTAAAAATTCCACCAAAAAAACTACTAGAACTGATAAATGAATTTGCTAAGGTCACAGGACACAAAATCAATATACAGAAATCCATTGCATTTGCATACAATACTAATGAAGTAGCACGAGTAGAAACTAAGAAAACAATCCCATTTATAATTACATCAAAAATAATAAAATACCTAGGAATAAACCCAAGCAAAGAGGTGAAAGCCTATACTCTGAAAACTATAAAAGCACTAATGACAGAAATTGAAGAGGACACAAAGAAATGGAAAGACATTCCATGCTCATGGATTGGAAGAATAAATATTGTTAAAATGTCTATACTACCCAAAGCAATCTACAGATTTAATGTAATCCCTTTCAAAATACCAATAGCATTTTTTCACAAAGCTAGCACAAACCATCCTAAAATCTATATGGAACCACAAAAGCCCCAAATAACCAAAGCAATCTTGAAAAAGAAAAGCAAAGATGGAGGTAGCACAATTTCAGACTTCAAGTTATATTACAAAGCTGTAACAATCAAAACAGTATGGCACAGAAACAAAAATGGACACATAGATATATGAAACTCAACAGAAAATCCAGAAATAAAACCATGATTACATGGTCAATTAGTCTCTGACAGAAGAGGCAAGATTATGCAATGGGAAATAGTCTCTTCAACAAATAGTGTTGGTAAAACTGGACAAAAACATGCAAAAGAATGAAACTGGACTTTCTTCCACCATACACAAAAATAAACTCAAAATGGATTAAACACCTAAGTGTGAGACCTGAAGCCACAAAAATACCAAAATAGAGCACAGGCAGGATTGTCTCTGACATCAGCTGTAGCAACATTTTTCTAGATATGCCTCCTGAGAAAAGGGAAATAAAAGCAACAAGAAACTATTGGGACTACATCAAAACAAAGATCTTCTGCATAGTGAAGGAAACAATCAAAAAAACTCAAAGACAATCTATGAGATGGGAGAAGATATTTGCAAATGATATATCTGACAAAGTGTTAGTATCCAAAATATATAAAGAACTTATACAACTCAACATTGAAAAACCAAATAATCCAATTTAAAAATGGGTAGAAGACATGAATAGACATTTCTCCAAAGGAGACATCCAGATGTCCAACAGAAATATGAAAAGATGCTCAATATCACTCATCATCAGGGAAATGCAAATCAAAACTGCAATGAGATGTCACCTCACAACTGTCAGAATGGCTAAAATCAACAACTCAAGAAATAACAAGTGTTGGCAAGGATGTGGAGAAAAAGGAACCCTTGTGCACTGTTGGTGGGAGTGTAAACTGGTCCAGCTGCTGTGGAAAACAGTACGGGGATTCCTCAAAAAGTTAAAAATAGAACTACCCTATGATCCAGCAATTGCCCTACTGGGTATTTACCCCCAAAATACAAAAACACTAGTTTAAAGGGATACATGCACTCCTATGTTTATTGTATCATTATTTACAATAGCTAAGATATGGAAGCAACCCAAGTGTCCATCCACAGATGAATGGATAAAGAAGATGTGGTATATATATATATATATATATATATATATATATATATATATATATATATATATATATTAGAATATTACTCAGCCATAAAAAAAGAATGAGATCATGCCACTTGCAACAACATGGATGGACCTAGAAAGTATAATGCTAAGTGATATAAGCCAGTCAGAGAAAGTGCCATATGATTTTACTCATATTTGGAATTTAAGAAACAAAACAAAGGGGAAGAAAAGAGACAAACCAAAAAACAGACCCTGAACTATAGAGATGGTTACCAGAGGAAAGGTGGGTGGGTGGATGGGTGACATATGTGAGGGGGATTAAATGTATGCTTATCATGATGAGCGCTGAGAAATGTATGCAGCAATTGTATCACTATATTATACACCTGAAACTAATAAAACACTATATGTTAACTACACTGGAATTTAAAATTTTTTAAAAGTAAAAAAAATTTTTAGGATTATTTTTCCAGAACTTTGAAAAATGTCATTGGGATTTTGATTGGGATGGCATTGAAGGTATAGATTGCTCTGGGTAGCATAGTCATTTTAACAATGTTTATTCTTCCAATCCATGAGCATGGAATGTTTTTCCATCTTTTTGTGTCTTCTTCAATTTCTTTCATGAGTGTTCTGTAGTTCCTAGAGCATAGATCTTTTACCTCTTTGGTTAGGTTTATTCAGAGATATCTTATGGTTTTTGGTGCTATTGTAAATGGAATCGTTTCTCTAATTTCTCTTTCTATAGTTTCATTGTTAGTGTATAAGAAAGCAAATGATTTCTGTGCATTGATTTTGTATCCTGCCACATTACTGAATTGCTGTATGAGTTCTACTAATTTGGGCGTGGAGTCTTCTGGATTTTCCACATAAAGTATCACGTCATCTGCAAGGAGAGAGAGTTTGACTTCTTTGCCAATCTGAATACCTTTTATTTCTTTTTGTTGTATGATTGCTGTTGCTAGGATTTCTAGTATTTCTAATACTATGTTGAATAGTAGTGACAAAGGGGGCATCCTCTCGTGTTCCTGATCTTAAGGGAAAGGCTCTCAGCTTTTCCCCATTGAGGATGATATTCGCTGTGGGTTTTTCATAGATAGATTTTATGAAATTGAGGAATGACCCCAAATTGCCAAGGAAATGTTGAAAAAGAAAAAACAAAGCTGGGGGCATCACGTTGCCTGATTTCAAGCTATATTACAAAGCTGCAATCACGAAGACAGCATGGTACTGGCACAAAAAGAGACATGTAGACCAATGGAACAGAATAGAGAGCCCAGATATGGACCCTCAACTCTATGGTCAAATAATCTTCGACAAAGCAGGAAAAAATATGCAATGGAAAAAAGACAGTCTCTTCAATAAATGGTGCTGGGAAAATAGGACAGCTATATATAGAAGAATGAAACTTGACCATTCTCTAACACCATACACAAAGATAAACTCAAAATGGATGAAAGACCTCAATTTGAGACAGGAATCCATCAAAATCCTAGAAGAGAAGATAGGCAGTAACCTCTTCGACATTGGACACAGAAACTTCTTTCAAGATACATCTCCAAAGGCTAGTGAAACAAAAGCAAAAATGAACTTTTGGGTCTTCATCAAGATAAAAAGCTTCTGCACAGCAAAGGAAATAGTCAACAAAACAAAGAAGCAACCCACAGAATGGGAGAAGATATTTGCAAATTACACTACAGACAAAGGGCTGGTATCCAAGATCTATAAAGAACTTCTCAAACTCAACATCCAAAAAACAAATAATAAAGTCAAAAAATGGGCAGAAGACATGAACAGAAAATTCTCAAAAGAAGACATACAAATGGCTAACAGGCATATGAAAAAATGTTCATCATCATTAGCCATCAGGGAAATTCAAATCAAAACCACATTGAGATACCACCTTACACCAGTTAGAATGGCAAAAATTGACAAGGCAAGAAACAACAAATGTTGGAGAGGTTGTGGAGAAAGGGGAACCCTCTGACACTGTTGGTCGGAATGCAAGTTGGTACAGCCACTTTGGAAAATAGTGTGGAGGTACTTCAAAAAATTAAAAATAGAGTTACCTTATGACCCAGCAATTGCACTTCTGGGTATTTACCCAAAGACACAGATGTAGTGAAAAGAAGGGCCATATGCACCCCAGAGTTCATAGCAGCAATGTCCACAATAGCCAAACTGTGGAAGGAGCCAAGATGCCCTTCAACAGACGAATGGATAAAGAAGATGTGGTCCATATATACAATGGAATATTACTCAGCCATCAGAGAGGATGAATACCCAACTTTTGCATCAACATGGATGGGACTGGAGGAGATTGTGCTAAGTGAAATAAGTCAAGCAGAGAAAGTCAATTATCATATGGTTTCACTTATTTGTGGAACATAAAGAATAGAATGGAGGACATCAGGAGAAGGAAGGGAGAAATGAAGGGGGGGCGATTCGGAGGGAGAGATGAACCATGAGAGACTATGGACTCCGAGAAACAAACTGAGGGTTTTAGAGGGGAGGGGGGTAGGGGGATGGGTTAGTCCTGTGATAGGTATTAAGGAGGGCACGTATTGCATGGAGCACTGGGTCTTATACGCGAACAATGAATCATGGAACACTACATCAGAAACTAATGATGTACTGTATGGTGACTAACATAATAAAATATAATAAAATTTTTTTAAAAAGTTAAAAAAATGAGAATAATAATAGTACCTGTTTCCTGAGACTGACATGAGGAAAAGATGAGCTGATAAATATAAAGAATGAGGCCTAGAACATAGTAAGCACTCCAAAACTGTCAGTTGCTAGCCTCCTCATTATTATTATTACTATTATTAAACTATAAACTAGGTGTCCTTATTAAAAATGAACAAATTCCTTTTCATTAAGGGATATTTCACCTGCTAAATTATAAGCAGAAAATTGGGGGGTTGGGAATAGAAATTTTATATTCTCTCTTGATGATTCTATTTCTCTTTTGTCTAAAATTTAACTCTCACTCACTACACAGACAAAACATACATATCCTTATTCATTTAATAAACATTTATCCATGATTTACTACCACAGTGTGGACCAGACCTCTCTTTCATTGATACTGTATCATTAGCTTCTCTAATGGTTCCTAGCACATAGTATAGATAATATGTAATTGGGGAGTGAATGCATGAGTCCTTACTACGTGCTGGTGGTACTTGGAAATGCAAAGATGAATGAGTCCCAGTCCTTTGGTTGAGTGGGGGAGGCAGGCATGTAAGTACTATAACCCATGCCTCACAGAGGAGGATTAGAAATCCACTCTGTGGACAACACAGGAAGGGTCACTCTAAGTGAGGACATATGTGTAAGCTTCTGGAGGCTTGAGAGATCTTGGGATGTTCTGAGATTGGTAAGTAGTCTGATATGACTGAGCACGGAATGCTTGGTCATTGGGGAAGCAGGAGTTGAGCCCAGAGTGGAGGCTGGGGCCAGATCTCACTGGTTCTTATGTTCCATGCTGAGGCGTTCAGACTCCTTTCTGAGAGCAGTGGGAGCCACTGAAGTCCTGAGTAAGAAAGTGTAAGTGTTAGGTGTGTGTTTGGGCGGACCCATGATGATGCAATAGTGAGAGTGGATAGAGGTGGGAGCATTTCAATGGCAGGGAGGCCAAGAGGAAGCTATTGGGGGAGTCTGGGGGACACATGGCTGTGGTCTGAACTGGAATAGTGGAAGGGGGAGAGGAGAGAGGGTTGAGAGACTTTTTAATGGTAAATTTGACAGGATTTTGAGATCAAATGTATATAGAGGACTGAGAACAGAAAGTAGGAGAGAAAGTGACAGCAAGTGTCACTTTTACCCATTTTTTGGGCAAACTGCTGGATGATAGAAACAGTCCTGGATTCTACCTGGAGGTGGGAGAGAAAGAATGAGTTCAGGTATGCACAGATGTGCCCATTACATACACCTGTGCACACGTGTGCATATATATACCATTCACCCACTAGTAATTATTGACATTAAAACAGAAAACAGAAAATCAAAAGTGACAGAGGGGGTTATAATGGTGCTTTAAAGGAACATAAAAGTAGGATGCATCTTCCCAAAAAGGTTTGGATTGAGATGAGGGCCAGGAAAGAAACTATGTGCATAGTCACTGGGTTGTGGGATGACCTAGATCTGCTATATCTTCGGTCACCTCTGACTGGCATGACCTGTTCCCTGCAATGGTGACCTTAAATAAAGTGACATCCTGTGTCTATGGATATAACACCACTACCCACTGCCCACTGGAGAAACCCTCTGAGTCCTCAGCCTCCCTGGGATGATGACATTTTCACAGCGACAGCTGGTCCCGACTACAGCTGCAGCCTGAGACCTTGGAGAAGAAGGAAAGTGAATGGCCCCCATGAGAATGGAGGTCCTGTGCCCTTGGCCTTGTTAATGGTGCTCTAATCAATGGAGCAAACCAGTCATGCCCAGCAGAGGGTGCTTTATACACCAGTCACTGCCTGCTTTCCGGGAACAACATGCCCTGTGAAGTTAAGTGCTGAAATTACACGTTAAATTCAGAGGAAGGGCCATATGTGCGAAAAGGCAACTCAGCACACAGACAGTAACAGAATGTGGACTTCTTCCTGGCACCTTTTTGAGGGGCACAGGCCTTTAACTAGGCTGAGGGTTCCCCTTGCCTGCACTGCATGTGCGCATCAGGAGCAGGAGGGACCCGGTCTGCACTCAACACTGCTGCGACTGTAATAGACAGCCTTATGGCAAGCAAGGAGGCACATCTATTACAGAGTCTCTTGCTCCAAGCTGCAGATGAGAGAAATCCTCTAATCTCACTCAGTTTTAATCCTGGATTAAGGCAGATTTGTTAATAAAACACTAGTAAAATCAAGAATAGTTTGCAATTATCTTCAACTTCTATTACATACATTTTATGGTTTTAAAAACACATACAGATGAAGTAAAGTATATTTTAAATTCCCTGCACTTCTGAATACGAGTTCCAGGAAATTAAGAGTTCTAATGATAAAGTGACTGCTGGAAAACATGAAGAAGTATGAAAAGAGAGGAGAGAATGATTAAGATAGTATTTTTATTGTTTACCTAACAGGCTAATCCAATCAAAATGATGACCCCAAACAGTGCTGGCGTGGAGGGTAACAGTGAGATGCATGTTGTGTGTGTCAAGCTCAGCCAGATTGTCTCTCCTACCTAAAGGAGAGCTGTATTAGCTATGTAGACTAGTATTTCTGGCAATGCAATGAGAATGAGCTCTCCTGCCTCTTCCGCTCTGCACCTAGGACTCCGCCAGACATGGCACGATCCCTGGGGAATCTGCGAAACACTGAAGGGGAGAGCCCCATTACACTGTGCAGAGTCTGGGTCTCCAAACAGTCTGTGCTGCAGGGGAGCCTCAGGTAGCGGCCTCTTTTCTCATTTCTGGAAGTGGGACTACTGGTGGTGTTAAGACAGTGCAGTCAGGGCACAAGGTGGCCCTGCTCCTCTGAACCTTTAGGAGGGCACTTGGGTAGCACAAGCCTGTGAGAATGAATCACTTTCTGCACATGCTTTCTGTGCAAACTGGTGCCCATTTGTGTTAGCCTTGTTTCAGTGTTTGTTGTGCCCAGACCCTCTCTTCCCTTGGGACTGATGCACAGGTGGGGAGGATCCAGAGAAATAACTGCACCCCCCGCCCCGCTGTCCACAGGTGGGGTCCAGCTCACATGTATGTTTTTGTTCAGCACAGAGTTAGCTCATACAATGCTCGGATGGCGGAAAGAGTACACTTCACATAACAAACACATTCCTGGCTTGTGACAAATTTGAGAGATGTGGTAACTCTGCACTGCTTTCCACCTGGTGACAATCCTCAGGAGAGAAGGGGTAGCCATTCCCATTAGGTTAGTTGGGTACACACACTGCTCACCACAGGCCACACCACTCCCTGGATACCACTTTTCACAGGGGCTGACTGTCCCTGCCATTCATTGCTTATTCTGCTCGTGCTGCTATTCATCTTACAGTAAAGAAGAAATGGACTCTTTCTTGCTCCTGTGTCTCTCTTGGGGGAAACAAGAGGCCACAAGGGCTGCATGCTTCATCAGCCTGCCTCACTCGTTTATGGTGCTTGCCTGGCCCCTGTGGGCATTTGTTTTTGTAATCCTTTCAAGTCCAGGCATATAAAACTGGCCAAAGCCATATTTACACAGAACAGCATGCACTGTTACAGACAGAATCTTGGATTTGACCAGATGCCATGGATCTTTGGGAATGCCAACTTTCCAATTCATGAATGTCAAATCCACAAATCTTGATATGATGAGGAGAAAAATTTCCTAGAATTAAGGTATAGCTTTAGGAGGTTCAGAACACCCTGAAATTGTATGCAAAATCTTAAATGAATAAGAGGATTTTTTCTTTTTTTTTTTCTTGAGGAGACAGTTAACAACTTTCATTAGATTCTTAATGACTGAGCCACCCAGGTGCCCTTTTTTTTTTTTAAATATTTTATTTATTTGACAGAGAGAGATAGCGAGAGCAGGAACACAAGCAGGGGGAGTGGGAGAGGGAGAAGCAGGCCTCCCGCAGAGCAGGGAGCCCGATGTGGGACTCGATCCCAGGAACCTGGGATCATGACCTGAGCCGAAGGCAGACGCTTACTTTCATTAGATTCTTAAAATAGTCCATGTTCCAGAAGAGTTAATGATTTAGTAAACTGTACATGTTTATACCCTATCTTATTCCAAATAATTTGAGATTTACAAAGATGTCTAGAAGTTATAAATTAGGACCAGGCATTAAAAACCATCAGTTGGTTCAGCTGATCTGGCTATTTGGGACAAAGCTCCCTTCCCCATGACCTTGTCATAAGTCTCTCTGGATCATTCATTATTGAGGCTCTTGATCCCTAACAAGGCCTCAAAAGAGAAGTGACTTTGGGAAGGCCCCAAGTCCCTGGAGCATGTCAAAGAGAGGAGAGCTAGTGGAGGATTCTTTCTCAAGAAGCCCATCTAGGAAATTGTATGTATACATAAGTATGGATATATTTATGTGTATGTACACTAGTGATGGGTGTGTGGCCATGTATGAATGTGTGTATGTGACCTTGAAAATATGTGTGTGGATATACGGTGATGTGCTCAAAATTACATGTATGTATGATCTTCATCACGTGTTTGTGTGTGAGTCTGAGTATGCATACAGATATGTCCCAGTCCAGAAATACACAGAACATGGAGGCTGGGATAGAGCAAGGCCAAGGGGAAACATAATAGGTAAAGAGGGAGGGAAGAATTCTCTGGGAAGATCGGGGCGTAGTTTTTAAGCAGTGATGAGCATGAACACTATTTCAAGATATACTCAGTGATCTAAACGTCTGTGAGTTCTATGGGTGGTAAAGTCACAGGTACTGCTAATACTACTGTAGTTTGTTGCCTACACTAATAATAGAAGCAAACATTAAATTTCAGTTTCAGCTAGTGAAAATGAAGATGTAATTTTTCTATTAAAATGTATGAATCCTTGGAAATATATTCATAGCCCCAGTGAAAGAACCTATGGACCCTGTGTTAAGAACCTCTGATTGAGAGAGCCATGTCCTACATTTTGAAGGAAAATTTAGCATAGAGCAGAATGGAATAAAAAGTATCTCACATAGGAAGAGGTATGATATTAAATATTTTGTTACAATTACTGTGTGTGCCTGTGCACAAGTGTGTGCATGCTGGGTCATGATGTGAAACTAGGGAAAACAGTTAGAAAAATGTTGTACCGGGGCATGAGTTTTAAATAAATTCTAAACCTTCTGGAATGCCAGAGAAGAATTTTAAGTGCAGGAGCACCTGACTAGGGCTCAGTTGCAAAAACCTTCCCCTCCTACAGCTGTGAGAAGCATGGACCAGAGTGGGGTGAGGCAGAGAGAGGGCAGCAGTTAGCAGGTCACCGATTCTGAAGAAGCAGAAGAGCAGGAGAATGTGATGGTGAGAATGGAGGGGAGGGACAGATTCTAGGACATAAGGAGGTGGAACCTAGGGATTTGGTGACCCATCAGATGTGCAAAGGAAGGAGTCTTGCTTTAGGCCCCTAGGTGGATGGACATGCCAGTCTGAAATGGAGCTCACAGGAGCAGGAACCAGTCTGAGGGGGACTGAATGTGATTTTTGAAATGTTGAGGGGCGCCTGGGTGGCTCAGATGGTTAAGTGTCTGCCTTCGGCTCGGGTCATGATCCCAGGGTCCTGGGATAGAGTCCTGCATCGGGCTCCCTGCTCGGCGGGGAGCCTGTTTCTCCTCTGCCTCTCTCTCTCTCTCTCTGTCTCTTATGACTAAAAAAAAAAAAAGAAAGAAAGAAATGTTGATTTTTGGTGCTCTAATTTGGGATGTCACTAATCTCTCTCCAGATCTCAGTTTTATCATTTCTGAAATGTAGCATTTTTATCTGAAAAGAGATTTTTTTGAAACTTATTATATTTAAAGATTTACCTCATGAAGCTATTTATGTGATTACCTTAAATGAGATTGTATACATGAAAAGGACCTTCTAAACTAAATATTAAAAATCTTTCTACAAAGAGGAAAGAGCCAAGATATCCATCGACAGATGAATGGATAAAGAAGAAGTGGTATATATACACAATGGAATATTATGCAGCCATCAAAAGGAATGAGATCTTGCCATTTGCAACGACGTGGATGGAATTGGAGGGTGTTATGCTGAGTGAAATAAGTCAATCAGAGAAAGACACATATCATATGACCTCACTGATATGAGGAATTCTTAATCTCAGGAAACAAACTGAGGGTTGCTGGAGTGGTGGGGGGGGTGGGAGGGACGGGGTGGCTGGGTGATAGACATTGGGGAGGGTATGTGCTATGGTGAGCACTGTGAAGTGTGCAAGACTGATGAATCACAGATCTGTACCTCTGAAACAAATAATGCAATATATGTTAAGAAAAAAAAAAGAAGAAGATAGCAGGAGGGCAAGAATGAAGGGGAGTAAATCGGAGGGGGAAATGAACCATGAGAGACGATGGACTCTGAAAAACAAACTGAGGTTCTAGAGGGGAGGGGGGTGGGGAGATGGGTTAGCCTGGTGATGGGTATTAAAGAGGGCACATTCTGCGTGGAGCACTGGGTGTTATGCACAAACAATGAATCATGGAACACTACATCAAAAACTAATGATGTAATGTATGGTGGTTAACATAACATTAAAAAATTTAAAGTAAAGAAAAAATCTTTTTACAAATAATAGTTATCTAATATATAAGTAAAGTCTGTTTTCTTTGCAAGGGACAAAAACCTAAAGCAAACTGAACTGAGTGCAAAGGGAACACTTCAGCTTATTTAAATAGAAAGTTTGTTTTAAAAAAAAGATTTATTTATTTATTTTAGAGAGAGCGAGTTCAGGGTGTGCCTGAGTGGGGGGAGGGGCAGAGTCTCAAGCAGATTCCTTGCTGAGTGCAGAGCCCCACGAGTAGGGCTTGATCCCAAGACCCATGAGATCATGACCTGAGTCCTGAAGCCAAGAGTCAGATGCTTAAGCAACTGTGCCACCCAGGCACCCCTAAATAAAAAGTTTAGAGAAACGTCTAGCTTTAGGTACAGCTGGATCCAAGGATTCCCGATTTTGCTCCAGTTCTCGGCTGGGGTCTTCTCTGCTCTGTGTAATGGCTCTATTCTCAAGGAAGCTTTCTTCTTGAGGGGATCAACTTGGTGGCAGCAGCTCCAGCCTCCTAGTCTTCCAGAGTCCACACCGGAGAGGATTTTATCATTAGTGTAGGGCTGTGCATAGAGGAGATGCAGAGCACACTTCTGGTGAGCTGGACATCTGGGGTCCATGGTTGAATGCACGAGCATTCATAGAGCTCTTAAGATTCAATGCTGCTTTTAGAGGATTGACTGGGATGAAAATTCAAAAGCCCTGATAACTAGGAAGCCGCTCCATTCAAGGGAGGGAAGTCAGGATTTAGCAGGTGAAGATATCCAGGAGAATTATAATTCTCTCCTGGATTATTAAATTGAGAGGTTCTAGGACTTCTGTGTCCATCGGACAAGAATCTGGGGTCCAGGATCTTCCAGGGCCTCTGCAAAAGGAACCACACGTTCCTCCCCACCCCAACCCCGAGCCTCTGCTTCCAGAGCCTGGAGCCTGCCTGGCTGAGATTTCTTTGGGCCAGGTTCCTCAGGATAGGCAGAGGGGCTTAGAGATGTAAGTTTGTGGTTAGCACTTTAGCTCTGGGCCAGTTGATCATAAATAGATTTTTACGGTGCACATAAAGTACTCCAATTGCCCACACACACCTACAAGTGGATTTGCACATGTGTGCGTGTGTATACAGACACACACCTGCGCACAAGCACACACCTCAAAAAGCAATTTTCCCCCCAGAGAATCAAGAAAGTTCCCTTTCCACTTAAATGCTTTTCCAAATAGTCTTATTTTATTTTATTTTTTTTATTTATTTCTCTGCCATATCCTTTTCAATCTGGAAAGTGACTTGGCCTCTTTTCCCCCATCTATTTTCTGCCTTCCCGCTATTCAGTTTAGGCATGAAACACAGAACTAGATTGAAAGCATTCAATGGCTATTCAATCGGAGAAGAAAAGAGCCCCTTGGAGCTTTATTAGATATGAAGATCCACAATAAAAATCAATTTCTGCCTCTTTATGCAGTTTAAATGACAAAGCACCCACCCATTCTGCAGCCATTGTGCCGGGGAAATGTAATTCAGTCCCCGAGCTGGGCCCAGAGCACCGCAGACTCCCTGACCTGCACTGACAGATTCCAATATGATACAGACCTTCGGAGATAATGACAGCCACTTCATCTCACTGCAAGAAAAAAGTTATCTGATATCTTTGAGGGTTAAAAGGCTATGTGGGCAGCATTTTCAATAACCCACTAAATCAGCATCTTAAAAAATACCTAAGCTTTGTTCCTTTAAAAAAAAAATTTGCCCCTTACTCCTAACTCCATTTCTGAGCCCCAGATGACAGTGTCACAAGTGTCTCCTGCCAAACCTATTGAGCCTTCTTCAGCACAGAAAGGGAACCTCCTAGATAATTAGTCCTAAGGAAAACAAGGTGAGAGAAATGTCTTTATTCCTCTAAGGAATACAGATCTTCAGGTGTCCAGGTCTGGACAAAATAAGTGAAGTGAAACCAACTTCAAAACAAAACAAAAAACCCCTGGTCCCAGACCTCTTCTAAAGAGTTTAAAATGTTACTATAAAAAGTTTTCTTAGTAGGAACAGACACAGTCCCTTTAACAGAAAGAAGCTTGTGTTTGGAGAAAGTTTGTAACAGAGTTGTTGCCAAGGGAACCCCTGGAAATACTGCTGCTGGTCATTAGTATCCATGGGTAGAAAATGATCCCTAGAGAAGGGGAGAAAAGCTAGGGAGTGAGAGGTGTATTTCTCCTTTTGTTTAAGGTGAGTTGAGGATGGTTTGCTTGCAGGGAAACATGTAAAGGGAAATCAGTCCTGGTGGTTCACATTCTGAGCCTGGAGAGGGACACACCAATGTGAACTTCACTCTCTCACTCTGATCAGGGCAGAGAAGGGTATAGAGATGGTGAGAGAGAAACTGCATCCATTCTCTGGTCCCTGGGAAGAACGCAGAGATGGAGAGGGCTGCGGGATGATTAAACAAAGACTGAGGGAAGGACGTCGGGTTCTCAGTTGAGAAAAGAGCAGGATGTTACAAAACCACCTGGTCACAGTCTGTAAGTCACCTGAGGGATTCGAATGAGCCAGACTGACGAGGCATTTTGCTGGGGGTGCGGTGGGGAGAAGTGGGGGTGGGAGCTCTGGGTTCAAAGAGCTCTGTGTGACTTTAGGAAATCTTCTCACTGCCTGGGCCTCATCGCTCTAGTTGATAGGGTATGAGGTCTCTGCCAAACAGTCCTTAAAGTCCCTTTCATTGTCCTCATAATCTATAGTTTGATCCCCAAATACAGTTATTTGATATATATGATATATAATATTGTTATGTATGATATATAACTATACAGTTATTATCCTTTGATTTTAGATTTTAAAAATGCTTTGCAACTAACCGTTCTAATAAACATTCTTTAAAAAGTGGAAAATCTCAATTTCGCTCCGTATCTGAGAAAACATGACACTACTAACTCAGGCCTGTCATGGCCAACAGGTTTTGTCTTGTGTGCCCACTCTGACTCACAGGCAATGGCTAGCTGGAGCAGTGCTGTCTGATAGAAATACGGGAGACATAAAAGTGAGCCATGTTTGTAATTTTAAAAAATGTGGTAAAAAACACATGCCATAGAATGTACCCTCTTAACCATTTTAAGTGCACAGTACAGTAGTGTTAATTATATGCACCTTATTCTGCAATAGTTCTCTGGAACTTCTTCATCTTGAGAAACTGAAACTTATGCCCATTAAACACTAATTCCCTGTTTCCCCTCCTCTGGTCCTTGGCAGCCTCTTTTCTACTCTCTCTTTCTATGATTTTGATTATTTTAGATACTTCCTATGGGTGGAATCAGACAGTATTTGTCCTTTTGTGATTGGCTTATTTCACTTAGCTTAAGGTTCATGTGTGTTATAGCATGTTGACAGGATTTCCTTCTTTTTAAAGGCTGCATATTATTCTATTTTAATGTACATATCACATTTTCATTATCCATTCATCCACTGATGAACATGTGGGTTGCTTCCACATCTTGGCTATTGTGAATAATGCTGCAAATGAACATGAGTATGCAGACACTTTTTTGAGATCCTGCTTTCAATTCTTTTGGATATATACGCAGAAGTGGGATTTTAGGATCATATGGTAATTCTATTTTTAATTTTTTGAGGAAACTCCATATGTTTTCCATAGTGGGTATACTATTATACAATACTACCAATAGTGCACGAGGGTTCTAATTTCTCCATATCATCTTTAATATGTGTTCTTTTCTGTCTTTGTTTGTTTGTTGACAGTGGCCATCCTAACAAGTGTGCGGTGATATCTCATTGTGGCTTTGATCTGCATTTCCCTGAGGATTAGGGAAGTTGAGCATCTGTTACATGCTTGTTGGCCATTTGCATATCTTCTTCAGAGAAAGTCTATTCAAGTCCTTTGCCCATTTCTTAATGTGTTGAGTTGTAGCAGTTCTTTGTATATTCTAGACATTAACCATTTTTCAGGTATATAATTTGCAAGTATTTTCTCCCATTCTGTAGGTTGCCCTTTCACTCTGTTGTTTCCTTTGCTGAGCAGAAATTTTTAAGTTTGACGTAGTCTCATTTGTCCAGTTTTGCTTTTGTTGCCTGTGCTTTTGGTACCACATCTAAGAAATCATGGGAAAATCCAATGTCATGAAGCTCTCCTTCTCTGTTTTCTTCTAGGACTTTTTCAGTTTCATGTCTTACGACTGTCTTTACTCCATATTGAGTTAATTTTTGGATGTGGTATAAGATAAGGGTCCAACTTCATTCTTCTACATGTGGCTATCCAGTTTTCCTAGCACCATTTGTTGAAAAGATTATCCTTTTCCCCATTGTATGGACTTGACATCCTTCTCAAAGGTCATTTGACCATATGCTGAGGGTTTATTTCTTATGTGTAATTTTAAATTTTTCTAGAAGTCATATTTTTAAAAAAGAATTTAACTCAATATATCTGAAATCTTTGAGATACAAAATTATTAATTAAATATTTTATATATATATATTTTAGCTGTTTTCAAAATGTGGTATTTGTTTTACATGTAAGCACATGTCAGTCCAGACAGGCCACATTCCAAGTGCTCAATGGCCACATATAGCTAGTGGCTACAAAACTGAATAGCACATTCATGTCTAGAGACTTGTGTTGAGGATTGTGAGTTTCCTTGATCAGTTAGCAGTGTCTGCAATGGATAAACTTTAGGAGTGCACACATAGGATGTTACCATTTATTTCTCAGGCTGGCTTAGGTCACAGCCAGGACTGTGACTAGGCTCCCATTTGACCATAATTTTAAGTTTGGGTCTTTGTGCTGAGGCAGCATCAGAAAGATCTCAGTTTTTATTGAAAAAAAAATAATGAGTTTAGGGATTTGGGGTTTTGGAGCATGTTTTCCTTAGTAGAGACAACTTCCTACCTTTGGAGAAAAGTTTCTCTGTATTAGAAGAATCCCTCCTAAGAACTGAGGTCCACATTTCTTCTCTGTGGTTTGAGTTAGCTGGCTACCTCATCGTGACGACAGATAGTGAACACCAACCCAGCCTTCAGTCGTATAGTTGGAAGTTTAAGTGGAAGGAAAGCAAAGTGTCTTAGCACATATCCTTATTCTTGCTTACACCTCTAAATTGATCACTGTGGTATCTTGTTCTAAGCTAGAAAGAGTTTTAAAGGAATAATCAGATTCTCTTAAAAGAGGTACATCTTCCCAGGTATCTAAACCCTCATCTGAGTGTGTGACCATACAATTTTTCCAGAGGTGCCAGGGTTAATCTGTGCCTATTTTATTACAATCCGGTACAGCCAGAACTATTTTTCAAAATATGAGCAGTCATCGTTACCTTCCTTGCTGACTATCTATTTTGTTCACAGAAAACTCTCCAGAGAATAACAAAACCTAGTTAAGAGTTCCATCATTAAATTAGGTCCTTTTAGACAAAATATTAAAGAAAGGTTGATCAAATTGCTTATATGGTTCAGAGCTGACCTCCCCCTTCCACCCCAGGTGGTACAGCAAGGCCAGATGACTTCATGGAGCAATGAGATCCACAGGTGATCACAGCTGGCACTGGAAAGGTCTCTCAACCTAAAGATTCCTGCTTTTACTTACTTCACAAGTTGTGAGGTTAAAGAGATAAGACTTAGCTGGCAAAGTGCTGGAGCTAGAAACCCTATGTATTGATTCTGTGATAGAAATTTAATTTTGGTTGGATTGTCATTTGTCCAGCTTTAAGAATTGAATCATGGTTGGTCAAGCCAATGATTAGCTCTGAAGTGAGCCAGTTCTGGACAAAGAAGCTTAAAGAGGAGATTTCCTTCTTTCAAGAAGAATTTCCCTCTCCTATGAGAAATGAAAGGCCACAAAGAAAAATGCTCCTGCCCTGCACCAGCCTCTTTCCTAACTGTGGGCTTACAATGAACCAGTAGTTCTCAAAGTGTGGTCTCCAAACAACATTAGCACCATTTGGCAACTTGTTAAAAATATAAATTCTCAGAAGTTAACTATTAGGACTTCATCAGGATAAAAAGCTTTTGCAAAGGAAACAGTCGACAAAACTAAAAGGCAACCTACAGAATGGGAGAAGATATTTACAAATGACATATCAGATAAAGGGCTAGTATCCAAAATTTATAAAGGACTTACCAAACTCAACACCCAAAAAACAAAAATTCCAGTCAAGAAATGGGCAGAAGACACAAAAAGACATTTCCTCAAAGAAGACATACAAATGGCCAACAGACACATGAAAAAGTGCTCCATAGCACTCGGCATCAAGGAAATACAAATCAAAACCACAATGAGATACCACCTCACACTGGTCAGAATGGCTAAAATTAACAACTCAGGAAACAACAGATGTTGGTGGAAAAAGGGGTACCCTCTTACATTGTTGGAAGGAAAGCAAACTGGGTCAGCCACTCTGGAAAACAGTATGGAGAGTCCTAAAAAGTTAAAAATAGAAGTACCCTATGACCCAGCAATTGCACTACTAGGTATTTACCCAAAGGATACAAACATAGTGATTCAAAGGGGCACATGCACCCCAATGTTTATAGCAGCAATGTCCACAATAGCCAAACTATGGAAAGAGCCCAGATGTCCTTTGACAGATGAATGGATAAAGAAGATGTGGTATGTATATACAATGGAATATTACTCAGCCATCAAAAAGGAATGAAATCTTGCCATTTGCAACAACATGGATGGAACTAGAGGGTATTATGCTAAGCAAAATAAGTCAGTCAAAGAAAGACAAATAATAGCTGGCCTGATGACTGCTTTTCTTAGGAGGTCCTCTTTGCAAGGTGTCTGAAAACTGGATTTCAGGAGGGTTCCCATCCCTCCCTGCTCAGAATGGTTCATTATGCCTAAACTTTAAAAATAATATCATTAATACTGAACCCCTGCTTTCTGGAATTTTGGTACATACTGAAGCCTCCTTGGTCTATGACCTCAATGATAATGGCAGCACTCAGTAGTGTAGAGGATGAATCCTTCTGTTTCTGAATTAACCAACCCAGAAATTGCCTACCTTTTGACTTCTTGAATGATATAATAATATATTAACACCCTATTAAGTAAAAGAATCCAAATGAATAATACATTATTACCAAAACTCAGGGGTTGGCAAAGTTTGACCCACAGGCCGAATCTGGTCCATTCCTCATTCTTGTATGGCTTGTGAGCTAAGGATGGTTTTTGATGTTTAAATGATGGAGAAAAATTAAAAAGAATAGTACTGTATAACATGTGAAATATATATAAAATTCATATTTCAGTGCCCATAAGTAAAATTTTATTGGAACACATCCGCTTATGTGTTTTCTATGGCTGCTTTCATGCTACAATGCATACACAGTTGAATAGTTGTGATAAAGACCATATACTCCATAAGCTTAAAATACTATCTAGTCCTTCACAGAAAATGTTTGCTGATCCTTGCTATAATTGATTGATCCTCTTCACTTTTTTAGGGCCCAGAAAAAAAAAACCTACACCTTTTCAATTTTTCCTGTTATACATGTACCATTTGGCTCTTACGAGCAGGTCTGCTGTCTCCCTTCCTAAGACCTTTCTCCCTTCCCCAGAACTGTCCAACAACCTTGAGGAGTAAGTCCTACTTTTAATCTCCAGCAGAAATGAACTTGGTAGTCTGTCCATTGCTTCTGTCCCTGGTGGTCCTTGTCTGCCACTGCCTTGATTCTCTTCCTAGTACAGATGCCACACAGTCCAGGATGGTGAAAGTCCTCTCCATGTCACATGCACATGGTAAATGTTTTATTTTCAGAGCAAAACTGTCATGCCAGGATGGCTGGGTCCAGAGGGGCTGCCAGAACCACCTCTTTCCTCCAAACCTATAGGATCATGTGTGGCCTGGGTCATTAGTCCTGATGCCCCATCCTATCAGTTAGTTCCTCCCTAGGGATCATGTTGTTTTCTTTTCCTAGTTTTTTATTTTTAATTAAAATATAGACATATTTTTTGCAGGTGATTTGATAATTATAAGTATTACAAAATTCCCACCATTATAAATATAGTTATCATCTGTTATCAAAGTTATTATGATATTATTGACTATATCCCTTATGCTATACTTCTCATCCCTGTGACCTATTTATTTTATAACTAGAAATTTGTACCTCTTGACCTCCTTCGCCTATTTTGCCAATCCCCTCCACCACCTGCCCCCCGGAAACCATCAATTTGTTCTCTATATTTACAAGTCTGTTTCTACTTTTGTTTGTTCATTTGTTTCTTAAATTCTATATATAAGTGAAATCAGATAGTGTTTGTCTTTTTTCTGACTTATTTCACTTACCCTCAAGGTCCATCCATCTTGTCACAAATGGCAAGATTTCATTCGTTTTTTATGACCGAGTAATATTCTATTGTGTATATATACAACATCTTCTTTATCCATTCATCTATAGATGGTCTTGGTGTCCTTTTCTGTCCATAGACTTTGACCAGAATCACTGTCGTCCATTCCCACAGTCTCTGTTAACTGTGCACCATACTTCCAAGAGAGCCCCTGGGTTCTTTATACAGATTTATCTGGCCCTTCTTCAGAGCTCTGGATATCAAGAAGTGGGATAGATTTTGCTAAACCATGTGGAGGAAGAAAGACCTTCTTTCCATTTCTTCTCCCTACAAAGTAAGGGTGAAGACCTCCCAAATGACTCTTTTCAGAACAAAGAGAATCTGTTTTAAGGTAACTTGCTCCTCTCTAAAACATGGAATTAGCTGATACAACTGTTTCCCGCAGCATAGTAAAATTCATGGCAAATTCTTTGACACCCCTCTGATTACGAGGGGACGCATCTGCACTCCTCTTGAATCTGGGCTCACTTGTATCTGCTTTGACCCACAGAGTATGGCAGAAGTAATGCAATGTCAGGCCTGGGCCCAGCTTCTAAGAGGACTGTCAGGTTTTGCTTCCTTTCTTTGTGCCCTGAGCCACCATGGAAGGAGCTCAACTACACCAAGGCCACCACGTTGTGAGGAAGCCCAAGCTAGCCATGTGGAGCTAGAGATGTTGATCCAATGGACAGTCCCCAATTGCTTCAGCCCCTGTCATGTGAATCTTGTAGCTAAGGGCCTAGAAATCATGAAGCAGAGAGGAAACTATTCTCATTACACCTTGTCCAAATTTCCTCCCCACAGAATCATGGGATGTAACAATAAAGAACCGTTGTTTAAACTACTACGTTGCTGGTAGTTTGTTATAGAGCAACAGAGGGTGATAGAACTTTCCTATGATGCTGAATTTTGCTGTTATCAGAGCTTAACACTTATCAGAGGGAGGCTAAAATCTGCCTTAAAAAGAAATTTCCTTCCAATAATGTCTGTAGTTTAGTTAATGGTGTGATACCAATACCAACGTGAAATGTTAATTCCAATGTGAATTTCCTCCTTTTGATAAATGTGTGATTTTTGTATTAGTTGTTAACATTAGGCTGGATGAAGGATATAACTGAATTCTCTGAACTACTTTTTGTAACTTCTCTGTAAGTCTAAAATGATTTCAGAATGAAAAAACATAAGTCTTTTTCTCTATGCCTTGTTCTCTTTTGTCTTGGAGGTTGCATCTGTGATGTAAGCTTTCTCACAGAAAATTGCCAGAGGCAGTTGTATGTGGCCCTATTTAAATCTCAGAAGTCTTGGAAATGCCATCAAATAGGAAATGGATCTTTAAATTTCTACCTGGGCTGTGTCCATCTCAGAACTCTGTGCTCAGGGCTTGAAGAGAATTTCTGAGACTTCTCTTCATGGCTCTCAGTGGCCCTGCCTAAAGGGGTCCTAAACAGATATGAGAAAAAACTAAAGCAATGGGGGGTCACTTACCTTGTAAAAGGGATGAGAACCAGCACACCCACTGCCATCAGTCATGCCATCACAACTGCCGAATGTCTGACTCTTTTAACTCTTCCTTCTTTGCTCAGAACATTGCTTTGTTGGCATCATCCCTCATCTTGAGAAAACAACTAACCTAAAGACTCACCCTCTTCTGATATCCCACCCTAAGGACTTCCAAGCCCAACACATAAGCAATAAAAACTGTGCACCCAATTTTCATCGTGAGACCCCATTTCAGAATCACCTGTGTGCTATTATTCCCCATTGCTGCAGTAACTCAGTAAGACTTCATTATTCTATTACCGGGTTTCTTTCTTTGAGGAGGGGCCTCCATGCAGAAGAGTGAAGGAGATTGAAATTGAAGCTTCTCTATACAGGGAGATTTTGAGGTGGGTTGCCAAGAAGGATTTTTTTCTCATAAAAAAATAGATTAAAAGTGTGAATCATGAAAAAAGGGCAAGTGCCATTTACTCATTTCATTTTTCATCTAAATATGCCAAGTCCTGAGGATTCAGAGGATAAAAGGATGTCTCTTTTTGTGATGCAGAGACAGATGTATAAACACTCTGGGACAAACAGCAATGGCCTCAGGGACAGAAGAAAGCACAGAGGCCTTTGGAGCACAGGGGTTGGGGAGCCTCACTTTTCTGAGCCCCATATTAGGCACACTTTCTTGCCCTCAGTTAGCTGCAGCCACCCTGGCCTCTCTGTTCTTCTTGCAACATGCCAGGCTCAGGTTCTACTTCAGTCTTTGTACTAGTTGTTTTGTCTGGAACATTCTACTCCCAGGTATTCATGCAGTTCACTTCCTCACTTTAGGTCTGCGCTCAAATGTCACTGTAGCTAAAATTTCAACTTTCCAATGCCCCCTCCCCCCGCTTCAGACTTTAATTTCTTCTTAGCATACATTATACTTGCCTTGTTTATTGATACTTTCTCCTAGTAGAATATAAACTCAATGAGGGCATAAAATTTGTCTGCTTTTTTCATTGTCGTATCCCCGGAGCCTAGAATAGGGCCTGGTTCTACTAGGTGCTCAATTAACATTTGTTGAATGTATGAATGAATGAGACAGGAGGCCCTTTCTTTTTTTTTTTTAATTTTTATTGTTATGTTAATCACCATACATTACATCATTAGTTCTTAATGTAGTGTTCCAGGATTCATTGTTTGTGCATAACACCCAGTGCTCCACGCAGAATGTGCCCTCTTTAATACCCATCACCAGGCTAACCCATACCCCCAACGCCCTCCCCTCTAGAACCCTCAGTTTGTTTTTCAGAGTCCATCGTCTCTCATGGTTCGTCTCCCCCTCCGACTTACTCCCCCTCATTCTTCCCCTCCTGCTATCTTCTTCTTTTTCTTTTTTCTTAACATATCTTGCATTATTTGTTTCAGAAGTACAGATCTGTGATTTAACAGTCCTGCACAATTCACAGCACTCACCATAGCACATACCCTCCCCAATGTCTATCACCCAGCCACCCCATCCCTCCCACCCCCCCCACCACTCCAGCAACACTCAGTTTTGTTTCCTGAGATTAAGAATTCCTCACATGAGTGAGGTCATATGATACATGTCTTTCTCTGATTGACTTATTTCACTCAGCATAACACCCTCCAGTGCCATCCACGTCGTTGCAAATGGCAAGATCTCATTCCTTTTGATGGCTGCATAATATTCCATTGTGTATATATACCACTTCTTCTTTATCCATTCATCTGTCGATGGACATCTTGGCTCTTTCCACAGTTTGGCTATTGTGGACATTGCTGCTATAAACATTGGGGTGCATGTACCC
This sequence comes from Eumetopias jubatus, assembly GCF_037043125.1. NCBI lineage: Eukaryota > Metazoa > Chordata > Mammalia > Carnivora > Otariidae > Eumetopias > Eumetopias jubatus. The sequence goes on along the minus strand of NW_028274807.1, from coordinate 122,724,701 downwards.
CTTCGGGTCCCTACATTTGTATCTTTGTGGTAAATACCCACTAGTGCAATTGCTGGATCGTAAGGTAGCTCTATTTTCAACTGTTTGAGGAACCTCCATACTGTTTTCCAGAGGGCTTGCACCAGTTTGTATTCCCACCAACAGTGTAGGAGTGTTCCCCTTTCTCTGCATCCCCGCCAAAATCTGTCATTTCCTGACTTGTTAATTTTAGCCATTCTGACTGGTGTGAGGTGGTATCTCATTGAGGTTTTGATTTGGATTTCCCTGATGCCGAGCAATGTTGACCACTTTTTCATGTGTCTGTTGGCCATTTGGATGTCTTCCTTGGAAAAATGTGTGTTCCTGTCTTCTGCCCATTTCTTGATTGGATTATTTGTTCTTTGGGTGTTGAGTGTGATAAGTTCTTTATAGATTTTGGATACTAGCCCTTTATCTGATATGTCATTTGCAAATATTTTCTCCCATTCTGTCGGTTGTCTTTTGGTTTTGTGGACTGTTTCTTTTGCTGTGCAAAAGCTTTTTATCTTGATGAAATCCCAATAGTTCATTTTTGCCCTTGCTTCCCTTGCCTTTGGCGATGTTTCTAGGAAGAAGTTGCTGTGGCTGAGGTGGAAGAGGTTGTTACCTGTGTTCTCCTTTAGGATTTTGATGGACTCCTGTCTCACGTTTAGGTCTTTCAACCATTTGGAGTCTATTTTTGTGTGTGGTGTAAGGAAATGGTCCACTTTCATTCTTCTGCATGTGGCTGTCCAATTTTCCCAACACCATTTGTTGAAGAGACTGTCTTTTTTCCATTGGACATTCTTTCCTGCTTTGTCAAAGATGAGTTGACCACAGAGTTGAGGGTCCATTTCTGGGCTCTCGATTCTGTTCCATTGATCTATGTGTCTGTTTTTGTGCCAGTACCATACTGCCTTGGTGATGACAGCTTTGTAATAGAGCTGCAAGTCCGGAATTGTGATGCCGCCAGCTTTGCTTTTCTTTTTCAATATTCCTCTGGCTATTCGGGGTCTCTTCTGGTTCCATACAAATTTTAGGATTATTGGTTCCATTTCTTTGAAAAAAGTGGATGGTATTTTGATGGGGATTGCATTGAATGTGTAGATTGCTCTAGGGAGCATTGACATCTTCACAATGTTTGTTCTTCCAATCCATGAGCATGGAACGTTTTTCCATTTCTTTGTGTCTTCTTCAATTTCTTTCATGAGTATTTTATAGTTTTCTGAGTACAGATCCTTTGCCTCTTTGGTTAAATTTATTCCTAGGGATCTTATGGTTTTGGGTGCAATTGTAAATGGGATCGACTCCTTGATTTGTCTCTCTTCTGTCTTGTTGTTGGTGTATAGGAATGCCACTGATTTCTGTGCATTGATTTTATAGCCTGCTACTTTACTGAATTCCTGTATGAGTTCTAGCAGTTTTAGGGTGAAGTCTTTTGGGTTTTCCACATACAGTATCCTATCATCTGCAAAGAGTGAGAGTTTGACTTCCTCTTTGCCGATTTGGATGCCTTTGATTTCTTTTTGTTGTCTGATTGCTGTGGCTAGGACTTCTAGTACTATGTTGAAGAGCAGTGGTGATAGTGGACATCCCTGCTGCATTCCTGACCTAGGGGAAAAGCTCTCAGCTTTTCCCCATTGAGAATGACATTCGCTGTAGGTTTTTCAAAGATGGCTTTTATGATATTGAGGTAGGTAACCTCTATCCCTATACTCTGAAGAGTTTTGATCAAGAAAGGATGCTGTACCTTGTCAAATGCTTTCTCTGCATCTATTGAGAGGATCATATGATTCTTGTTCTTTCTTTTGTTAATGTACTGTATCACGTTGATTGATTTGTGGATGTTGAACCAACCTTGCAGCCCAGGGATAAATCCCACTTGGTCGTGGTGAATAATCCTTTTAATGGACTGTTGGATCCTATTGGCTAGTATTTTGGTGAGAATTTTTGCATCCATGTTCATCAAGGATATTGGTCTGTAATTCTCCTTTTTGATGGGGTCTTTGTCTGGTTTGGGGATCAAGGTAATGGTGGCCTCATAAAATGAGTTTGGAAGTTTTCCTTCCATTTCTATTTTTTGGAACAGTTTCAGGAGAATAGGTATTAATTCTTCTTTAAATGCCTGATAGAATTCCCCTGGGAAGCCATCTGGCCCGGGCTTTTGTTGCTGGGAGATTTTTGATGACTGCTTCAATTTCCTTAGTGGTTATAGGTCTGTTCAGGTTTTCTATTTCTTCCTGGTTCAATTTTGGTAGTTGATACATCTCTAGGAATGCACCCATTTCTTCCAGGTTATCTAATTTGCTGGCATAGAATTGCTCATAATATGTTCTTAGAATTATTTGTATTTCTTTGCTGTTGGTTGTGATCTCTCCTCTTTCATTCATGATTTTGTGGATTTGGGTCATTTCTCTTTTCTTTTTGGTAAGTCTGGCCAGGGGTTTATCAATCTTGTTAATTCTTTCAAAGAACCAGCTTCTAGTTTCGTTGATCTGTTCTACTGTTCTTCTGGTTTCTATTTCATTGATTTCTGCTCTAATCTTTATTATTTCTCTTCTCCTGCTGGGTTTAGGCTTTATTTGCTGTTCTTTCTCCAGCTCCCTTAGGTGTAGGGTTAGGTTGTGTATTTGAGACCTTTCTTGTTTCTTGAGAAAGGCTTGTCTTGCTATATACTTTCCTCTCAAGACTGCCTTTGCTGTATCCCAAAGATTTTGAACACTTGTGTTTTCATTTTCATTGGTTTCCATGAATTTTTTTAATTCTTCTTTAATTTCCTGGTTGACGCATTCATTCTTTAGTAGGATGCTCTTTAGCCTCCATGTATTTGAATTCTTTCCGACTTTCCTCTTGTGATTGAGTTCTAGTTTCAAAGCATTGTCGTCTGAAAATATGCAGGGAATGATCCCAATCGTTTGGTACCGGTTGAGACCTGATGTGTGACCTAGGATGTGATCAATTCTGGAGAATGTTCCATGGGCACTGGAGAAGAATGTGTATTCCGTTGCTTTGGGATGGAATGTTCTGAATATGTCTGTGAAGTCCATTTGGTCCAGTGTGTCATTTAAAGTCTTTATTTCCTTGTTGATCTTTGGCTTAGATGATCTGTCCATTTCAGTCAGGGGGGTGTTAAAGTCCCCCACTATTATTGTATCATTGTCAATGTGTTTCTTCGCTTTTGTTATTAATTGCCTTATATAATTGGCTGCTCCCATGTTCGGGGCATAGATATTTACAATTGTTAGATCTTCTTGTTGGATAGACCCTTTAAGTAGGATATAGTGTCCTTTCTCATCTGTTATTACAGTCTTTGTTTTAAAATCTAATTTGTCTGTTATAAGGATTGCCACCAGGAGGCCCTTTCTGATCCCCTTGTCTCTTCCTATCACCTTACTCAATTTTTCTTTATAACACTTGTCACCATTGTTTACTGTTTTTACCTGTTTTTTGTTTGTTTGTTTGTTTGTTTGCTGTTTCCGCTCTCTGCAAAGACAATGATTTTGTTTTATTCATTGCTATATAAACTCTGTGCCCAGAATAATGCTTGGAACTTGGTTAATGCTCAATCAAATTTTTTAAAGAATGAATTCATAAGTAAATGTATGAAGTGAGCACATAAAGAGAAGTCATTTGGTGACTGTTTCCACCCATCCTGGCTATTTCTTCAATTCCAGAGTCGTAAAGCTCAAAGACCAAGCTTCACTGAACTGTGATTTTCTGGGGTGCTTAAGAAAAAGCCAAGCTCATAAGAGCCAATAGGAGAAAGAACCTGGTAAGCAAGACCTCAGCCCAGCTGACCGAGAGGCTGGCTCCCTTGTTGCCTTTGCTAGACCCTGAAGCTGGCCCTGAACACGGGTAGAAAGGGAATGGAAACTCCTCCTTTCTTACTGCATAGAAAGTGCTTCACCCACAGACAATTCACAGACTGGGATTTCTGCTTCTAAATAAATACAACTTCCCATTTCTCTGTCCAACTAGTATCTTTGCTCTCACCCCTGTCCCCATCGTAGATGTGAGAGTGTGCAAAAGAGAAGAAAAGAAGTGCCATTGTTCATTCACAGCCCCCTGGCTTGATCAGAATATTAGAACTACCTGGACTGGAAGGAATTTGCATAACTCCCTCAGTAGATCCTCATTCCCTCTTCCTCCCTTTAATTCTAGCCTTTAGAAGCTTTGCAGGGGCTTTTAATTACAATCAAAAAAGGGCATGTACAGTAGTTAAGTAAAATAAAATAACAATGCTTAAAATTACAATTGAGCCCCAAACGATGGACAGTTTATTCTCTGCCTTAAAATAAAATAGCTTTCATCTTTTCCCCCTTACAACAGCCTCCTCCGCCTAGATAATGCATTTCGTTAGATTTATTTGCTCAACCCCGAAAACTTGACACTAAGGGGATTATTTAGTTTTAGATTTGCTGTAGTCCATAGTAATAGCCAACAGGGAAGGGAATGAAGCAGCAATATTAGCAGGGCGATGGGAGGGGAGGGGGCCAGCGAGGGGGCTGTGCAGTCTGCGGCTAAGCAAAACTGCTTGCATAAACACCATTAAGAAGATTTAGACATCGCTTTCCTTATCATCAGCACTCCTGGAAGAAATAAAAAAAAAAAAAGAAATAAAAAAAAAGAAAAAAGGGAAAAGGGACAGGCTTTGACTTGCTGTGTATGCATTTCCATTAAAGTTCAATAGGAAATAAAACCAACTGAGAGTCCAAATGCAACGACACTACAGACCCATCCACGCTGCCTCATCATGGTCCAAAAGAGACATTTGTTCCACATGTTACCAGAAGGAGCAGCTGGATAGAGGACAAAACACCCGTCGCCCCATCTGTGGTGAGCATAGGAAACAAGAAGGCTACTGCCCAGGTGGTGCTGCGCTGCCGCATGTCACACCCTCACCTCCTTCCCACACCCTCCACACACTCACACCCCACATCCTGGGATCAAATATTCCTGACTGTCCACACTCCATCCCAACTGCTCATTTGCAGGCTACTGAGGACAGGAACTGGTGGGAAATAGAAGAAACTGTAGTGACAGAAAGACATGCCGGCCATGTGTGGCTGCAGGACTGAGAGGGGTGTGTGTGTGACAAAAGAGAGACAGAGGGGAGGACAGGGGAGGGAAGGACAGGGAAGGGAAGGGAGAAAGAGAGAAAAAAAGAGGGAAGGAGAGAGACAGAGAATGAAAGAGACAGAGAGATGAGGTGAGATGAGTCTGAAGAAGTAGAAAGGGGGAGAGGAGGAAACTGTGGTCATATCTCCAGAGGGCAAGTGGGAAGACATTTCAGCAGTTGGAAGCAGTTTTAAAGTAGTGCTGGAATTAAACAGGCTATTCCCAGAAGAGTGTCTGCCAGTCTGTCTTTCCGAAGAGTTCTGTATGCACCTAGGCAATGGAAACGTTAAAACTAGACATTGCATGGCTCATAGAGTACCAAGAACAGATGATAACTGGGGCACCTGGCTGGCTCAGTCAGAAGAGTGTGTGACTCTTGATCTCAGGGTGGTGAGTTCAAGCCCCACATTGCATGTAGAGATTACTTAAGTAAATAAATAATTAAACTTAAAAAAAGAGAAATGAATAGCATTAAAAAAAAAGAGCAGATAATAACTGCTGCGGGAGTCCAAAAATTACATTTGGTATTTTAAACATTGTTCCATTTTCTAGATGCATCCTTAGCAAGGCATCCCTAAATAGTTAAAAGGTGTGGGCGCACGCGTGCCCACACATGACTAGTGAAGTGTTTCTAATGATTACAGTGTTTATAATACAGATTTAAACAATTTAATTGGTACCAAATGTCATTAGCAAGGCACAAATCAACGCAAAGAAACATATTTTAATTATTAAACTTGTCCATAAAATATTGGCATCTCTGGGGCTCCACACTTTTTTTCACTCCTTCCACTCACTCACTGGCTCTTCCATTGTGTGGGTTCATTTACCAGACACCTTAGGGGCTACTGAGAGATGTGCCCAAAAACCTTCCTGTTTTTTAGAGGCTAGTGATAGAATGGATCCTGTGTCCCATGGCAAATTGAGGGCAGCTGGCCACACTCTTCCCACACTAACACTGAATCAGCAGATACCACAGACAAATCAGAGGGAAGGAAGGATTCCATGGGCCTTACTTCATATGCCAATGGGTCAGTAATAATAATATAAACATAATTTCAATTTATTGAGTTCCTATTATTTGCCAGGTTCTATAACGAGCACCATCATATACTATCTCATTTCCTTACAGATGCAGAAGCTGATGTGTGGAGGAATGAAATAAGTAGGCCCAGTCACTCAATTAGAAAGTGACAGTCCTGCCTGTTTCCTAAGCCTGTGCTCCTAACAAGAACTGTACCACCCCAGTAAGATGAGGGGCTGATGTGTTCAGGACTGTTCATTCTCAGTGCCAAGTAGATCATCCATTCTTTTCGATCAGTCTTTCTTAGGTTCATTAACCTCTCACACAGATGAGAGGGTCAGAGTGGGAAATCTTAGATCTTAGACTCTCATAACTGTGAGCTAAGGGGTGGGAGAGAGAGCTGCCTGGACAGGATTGCAGTTGTGATGTGAGGCCATAGGTGCACAGGACAGGGACCGAAGCTGACCAGCCTAAGGGTCACCTTCATGGCCATCTATTCAACAGGAACCAGGAAGATCTGACTCATTCATCTGGGCATGCTGAATGGGCATATTCATGCATAGGCTCCCAGCCTTGGGGCACAACTACCAGGTATCCAAGGTTCAGTATAGAAAACATTTAGTCAGTCACCCATGGTTCTCCATGGCCTTCAACCTCCTTGCACCCCAAAACCCCTTGGCCCCCCAGGATACTTGGCTCTACACCCTGAGCTCACTGAGGGCAGGGCCTATTTCTGGTTCAGCTCTGTATCCCCAACACCAGTACTTTTTGGCACAGAACAAGAACTCAGGACACAGTATTGAGTAACACTGTCCATTCACTTCATCCACAGGCTGCTGGATATCGTCCTTTGTTTGTTCACTACCATCAAGTGGGACAAACTTAACCACTGCAGATAGGCAACTAGCTCTGCTATTTTATAATGTTTTCTAGTAAGAGAATTCTCTACCATCCTTAATAACACATTACAGCATTTAATAACCCCCTTGTCAGGAAGTTCTTCCCATTAGGCAACTTCTCTCTCCTGTGGAATGCCAAACCTACTTCCACTGTCTGTCCTCTGTAGAGATGGAGAATAATTAATGATACACCATTCCTTATGTAATAATTCTTTATCTGCTTGAAGGTTATTTACTGATCTTATAAAAATTGTCTTTCTATTGCCCTAGTCCCAGGGTGCTAGTATAATGTAATGATAGAGAAGTAAGGACTGACACAAACCCTAACCTTCAGTTCTTTCCTGCCATGATTTTAATCGAATGTCAAACGAAAAGATGGGCAAGTAATGAGGGCCGAGGTCAATACCCCTCTGAGATGTCCCACCGTGCAGTGTTGTTTCTGTGCAGCTGTAGCTCATGCTGACATTCTGCAAAGCCTGCCCGCCTCCTGCCCCTGGGACTCAGAGCACATCCACCATGGACAGGCCCTTGCCTTTTGGAGGGCTGCAGCCATTATCTGGGATCCCTGAGTCCAACACAAATATGTTGAATGCATATGCCCATAGCCAGATTTTTGAGTACCTATGCAAAAATGCTCTAGGCATTGTTCCAAAAGCTTTATACATATCATCTTTTCTGACCCTCACTACTGCTTACAAAGCAGGTTTTATTATTATCCCCATTTTACAGAAAAGAAAATGAAAGATAAGACTGGTTAGTTAACTCGTCCCCAGTCCTGCAGCTTATAATTGGTAGAGCTAGGGTCTGAACCCTGACAGTCTGATTCCAGAGTCTATGCTTATGACCCAACAATGTGATGCCACCAATGCTGAGTGCACAGGACATGGGACACAGCAGGTGCCCAATATATGTCTGGTGAATTTCAATGGGATGGGTGATATATTTCCTAGGGATCTGTTTATCCAAGGAAATCTTTCCAGCAAGCTTCAGCTTTCCTTTGTAAACATTATTCTGCCTGTCAGATAGTCAAAAGCAAAACTCCCAGAATTCAAGAGTAGCAGTGATGCAGGGAACATCAAATCTTCAAAGTCAAAGGATCTCTTATTGTAATAGAGAGGAATGAGTTTGATTTAAGAAAGAACATAGAATAGTTTTCAAGGAGAGTAAACCCAGTATATTTTAGGTATAATTCACATGATAAGCAACACATTTACAAGCACTAAATCAAGCATCCAATATGAACTGATCCGGGATCTAGAAGAAAAAAAAAACAAAAGCCATGGCCACTGACCACAAACATTTTACAAAATAAGTACAGTGACAAAATGACTGCAGTAGAATCTTGGAAGAGGAAAGAACCATAGGGTCTTCTGTCCTTCCTTGCAGGGGCTCAAGGCCCTGCATAATTACAACACTGCTGGCCTCTCCCCGTCATCAGTTGCTCCAACCCCAATGGCCTTCCTCCTGTTCCTTGAATATGATGAGTAGGGTCCACCTGAGACCCTTTATAATAGCTGCTTCTTCTGTCTGGAAGGCTCTCTCCTATTCTTAACATGTTCTCCTTTCATGTCACTCAGGTTTCAGCTCCAATATGTCTACCTCAGAGAAGCCTTCCCTGGACTCTGAGGCTGAAGTAGACTTTCTATACACACACACACACACACACACACACACACACACACACACACACACACACAGAGTTTTAGGGTACCTCCTATTGAAATTACTTTATCTTCCTTGTTTATATGTTTATATTTTTTTACTTTAATTCTAGTATAACATACAGTGTTATATTAGTGTCAAGTATACAATACAGTGATTCAAGAATTCTATACAGTACTCAGTGCTCATCATGGTAACTGTACTCTTAATCCCTATCACCTATTTCACCCATCCCCTACCCACCTTGTTTACATTTTATGATCTGCCTCCTCCACTGAGTTTATATCCCTGGACATATTTTGACTGTGTTCCCAGCACCTAGATTAGAGTTTGGCACTATTATTGAGTAATTTAATTGCTTTTTAATCAGCCTTTTTTGGAGGGCATGATTTACATTCAAAGAATTCCTCTATTAAGTATATAGTTCAGTGAGTTTTGATAAATGTGTAAGTCATGTAACCATTACCATAATCATGATGTGGAACATTTCCAGCATCCCAAACTTCCCTTATGCTCTTCTACAGTTAACTCTACTCCTCACCCTGGCCCCTGGCCACCATGGATCATACATTCTGTGTGTGTGTGTGCGTGTGTGTGTAAAATTTCTCAATGTAATTTTGAAATATTTTAGTAATTCTCTTCATTCAATTTTATTGGGTAAATGCTCCCTAGTTAGCTTTTTGTTTTAACAGATTTATTGAGATATAATTGACAAATAAAATACACATATTTAAAATGTACAATTTAATGGGTTTTAACATATGTGTATACCCATGAAACTACCATCCTAAGCAAGACAGTGAACGCATCACTCCCGAAGATTCCTCATGCCTTTTTGTAATCACTCCCTCTCACCCTCCTCAGCACTCCTTATCCCCAAGCAACTGTAATATAGTTTGTTTTTGTAATATAGTTTGCATTTTCTACAGTTTTCAACTTTATAGAAATGGAACCATAAAATATATGCTGTTTTTGCCTAGGTTCTTTTACTCAGTGTAATTATTTTGAGATTCACCCACATTTTAGGTATTTCAATAGTTTGCTCCTTTTTCTTGCTGGGTAATATTCCATTATACAGACATATCACAGTTGATTTTTCCATTCCCCTGTTGAGGGACATTTGGACTATTTCCAGTCTTTGGTTACTGCCATGAAAATTCATATACATGTCCTTGAATAGATAATATGCTTTCATTCAGAGTGAAAGAAGCCAGACAAAAAAGACAACCATACTGTATGATTGCATTGTATAAAATTCTAGAGAAAGCAAAACGCTCATCAATGGTTGCCCAAGGATATAGGTGGAAAGGGGAGGGAGGGAGAGATTATAAAGAGACATAAGGAAACTTTATGTTCATCATCTTGATTGTGGTGATGATTTCATAGGTATATAAGTACATCAAAACTTATTAAATTTTTAACTTTAGTTGTGAGCAGGTTATTGAATATCAATTATACTTCAGTATAAATGTTTTAAAATATTGGTCACTCAGAATTAACTTTAAAAACTGTGGTGCTGGAATTAAAATTAAAACTTAATAAATAAAAAAAAATTTAACTCCTAAAACTGTGCTGCATCCAAAAATGGAATTCTACTCAGCAGTAACAAGGAACAAGCTACTGATACATACAACAATATGCATGAATCAAGAAAGCATTATGTTGAAAGAAGCAAAATAGAAAAGACTACAAAATAATGTGATTTCATTTACATGAAATATTAGAAAAGGCAAAACTATAATGGCAGACAACTGTTTCCAACCAAGAGGGAGCAAGAGATTACAGATTTACCTTCTTGCCTAAAATAATTTAAAAAACCCCAAAACCAAAAAACACAACAGATAAAATATATGAAATGACAGTTTCATAACTGATAAACAAACCTTTTTGCACAGTATATTTAAATATTTATCAAAACAGATCTAGTTCCTTAAAGAAAGGCAATGGTTTTCTAGCCACTCAGAAAAAAAAGTCAAAGTCTTTCCAAAGCCTTGCCAGGCCATACAAAACTTGTTGCTCCTCCTGTGTCCCCATTATGGTCATATTACTACATTCACTTCACACCAGCAATGCTGTCTTTGGTGTTTTTTTTCTCAAATACTCCAAACCACAAGTCATTCTGGATTTCTGCATTCTGGCTGGATGGGATGCCAGGACTGCTGACCGATGCACATCTAACGCCCTCACATCCTTCAGACCTCTGCTCAAACTTCACCTTCCAGGGAGGTCCTCACTTACATTCTACTTGAAACTGCAGCACCCTCATCCTGAGCTCTTCTGATTCACCTTCCCTATGTGGCTATTCTTCATAGCATTTATTATGATCTCTGACATGCTCTACATGTTTATTTATAAACCTGCTTATTTTTTAGTTAGTCTCTGTGTCCCTCTCCTTGAAGGTAAGCTCCACGAAGACAAAGTCCATTTTCTTCCCTGTTTTCCTTACTGCTCCTTTCTCAGTACCTGGAAAAGTGCCTGGCCATACAACAGGCACTCAATAAAGATGGACTGAATAAAGGAATGAAACATTCAAGCCAGGATAAATGAGCACATGAACAACACTTACATCAGGGTATTATTGAGAGAATTAAATAAGATGAACTTGAGGTGTGCCCAGCAGGAAAGCAAATGGTAAACTGTATCACTAGTCTGCTTCTTGTCCTACATGTGGGAAATCATGGTAGTGGTGGTGACAATAATAGTAATAATGGCTAATATGTATTATACATTGTGTTAGACACTAATTTAACTGTTTTCTCTGCATTAACTCATTTAATTCTCACAACAATTTTATGAGATAGGTAGGATTATCACACTCATTTTATGGATGAGAAAACTGAAGCAGAGTGTGTTAAGTAAATTTCCCAAGATTAAGGGCACAGCTGTGACTCAAACCCAGGCAATCTGGTTCCAGAGTCTATGCTTATGACCACCATGCAATACCATCTCCTGAAATCCTGAAACTGAACATTTTTCCTTCCATCTAAAGCTTTCTTTGGCTTTTCTATTAGAAAATAGTGCAATTTAAAGAAGCTAATATTCCCAAAGCTGACTTTTGATACAAACTCTGAGTTTATTTTCCATTAATAATAGGGGGCTGAGACAGTTTCTCCATCATTGGTAGCATGGCTCGAAGAATTGTTCTGCCAGTAGTATGGGTCAGACTGATCACTGTGATGCCTGACCACGGGGACTGGGCAAGGCCCACAGGTGCCGAGTGGCATTCTTCTGCCTCTAAACAAGCCCCTGCAGCCCCAGTGAATATATCAAAGACAGCAACATCTTTGCTGCTGCCATAAAGATTTCTAGGATTGTGAAGATCCACATTCTCCAGTAAGCTTCCCAGGTCTGCATGCTGCTTTTTTTCCAATAATGCCAAGGGCTGACTTTTTTAATAGCCAAGAATGCTTAGATCCATAAATGCATTGACAAGAAGCAACTTTAGTCTCAGCTGAAATACTGCTTCACCCAAGGTCAGGATTAATTTATACTCCTGAACTGGCCTCAAGTTAAGAGACGTGTAGACAGCTTTATTGGCCTGATTTTCATCCCTTTATAAAGTCAACCACACAGAACTCTACAGTGGACTTATCCTAGACTTTAAGGGGAAGCCGACATTTGAATTAGGGCATTTGTGCAGAAGATGAAATGGGATTTATAGGCATCATATTTAAGTTTATTGAGTATTTGCAACACAAGAGCCTACATGTAACAAAGTTAAATGTGAATGGAAAATAAAAACCAGGATGAAAATATATTTTTGAATAGCAGAGGATAAGGAATCTGGGACTGACTTTATCTGACTGAAACATCTCCCAGTTATGATCTAGACTGGCAAATCTATCCCAGAGGCAGTCATGCACATGATAAACCATTTCCTGATGACAGTCTCCTTCAGATAAGACTTCACACTTGGGACACAAGACAACTCCACCAACATCCCCCTGCCATAAATTCATTTTCAAGAATTCTGAATTCAGAGTATTTTTTACTTTGATGTAAATTCACATTTTCTATATCTATCCTAGCAAGACCATAGCATAAGACATGCTCTTAAACTTGCCCAAGGAGCAGCAGAACTCAGAGACCTGAAAGAATGGTTTTAAAGCTTCTAAAACCTTCTCTGCTTACCATGTGACAACCATTTAGATTCAATTCTAAAAAAAGGTTTTGTCTGAGAAAATAATGAGTCTTAGGGATGTAGATATCATCTGTCACTGTGGGCTTGGGTCAGAGGTGGGATAGAATAGAATTGTGGAAATGTGTGAGACTTCTTGAGAACCTGGGGGCAAGTAGTGAAGGGATAAAGAAACTCCAAAATGGAAACAGCTATGAGGCCACATCCTCATGCAAACCCAGGCTGTGAACCCCAGATCTACCTTAGGGAAATCTGCATGTGGAAATCATTGGGACAGTACCATTGTGCAGTATAGGATTGTGTTTCCTTAGCCATGAGAAGTTAGCTGTGGCCAAGAGATTTGCTTTTCTGAGTGAGATGTAAGCAGAAATGGTAAGATCATTGTGTGCTTCTGCTTTTCATCTGGCATGGTAAACAACAATTTTTAAGATGTGGCTGTTCCAAAAGGCTGGGTCCCAGCTGATCTACAATGGACAGGTAAAGTAAAGAGAAAAAAAATTCTTTGTTGTTTTAAATCACTTAGATTTTGGGGGGGAGATATTTGTTATTATGTATAACCTAACCAATGCTGACTGATACATCAGCAGAGCCAAATGTTGAAATACTTAAGCAGAAAATATATTTGGAATTAAAATAGGCCTTGGGAACAAGATACTCAGAACTTCATTTCCTATTAGGAAAGGTATTTCTGGCTCTTCTGTAGGAAGTCAGTTGACAATAACACAGGAAATTAAAAAAACAAAACAAAACAGAAAAACCTTCCATATTAGATGAAACTCATAAACAGACACAACTCTGAACCAAAGCCATAAAATGTGGCTGCCAAACATCTCAAAAATTGGGACCGAGGTAGAGGAAAATAACATGCCTTTGCAGATCTCAGACAGTACTTGGTGCTCTTTAAAAGAGGTGGCCCATCCCACAGAACCAACATCTTCTCCCTTCCTTGGAACAACAAGCTCAAGTGTGCAGTCAGTCTGTAGTGGCATCGCTAGATGGTGTCTGATGCATAGGTTGAGGGCAGGAATGACTGGAACAAGGAAGCACAGATACACTGCGCTTGCAAGAAGCATGCAGAAAGGGAGGCAGGTGATGTTGATGTTATGGTGGCTGATCTTGTTCAGCTGAAAAGAAAGTTTAAATCAGCGATTCTCCAACTGGGTTCCCAGACCAGCATCACCAATATCACCTGGGAACCCGTTGGAACTACAAGTCCTTGGGCGCTGGCCTGGGCCTACTGAATCAGAAGAGTGAAGCCATTATAATCTGGGCTTTCATAGGCTGACCAATGTTCTGATGCAACTCAAATTTGAGAACCACTGCTCACAGGGTTTTTCATATTCAGAATTTCACTTGAACCAGGCAGACCTGTCCCAAGACAACAGAATGAAATCTACACTGCCACTGCTCCAGCTTACTCTTCTGACCCTCCTTCACACTCTTCTTCAGTAAATATCAGGTCCCAATTTCAAAGTCTCTCCATACAAAACACAGAAAAAAAGAAAAGAAAAATGACCAATAAAACATAAAAATATAATTTTCACCAAAAAAATTGTACCAGAAGCAAGTGAAAATCAGAGATAGTTTCTCATGAAAGTAAAATACAAACAGAAAAACAAAGCAACAACAAAAGAACTATGGCCTCTCTAAAATAAGAACTTATAAAAATATCTAGAGAGGTATGTAATGCTAGTCTCTAAGAGAGTGACATATTTACTTTCTTGGCATGGCCTGGAAAGACAGTGGGCTTCTCAGATAATTACCATACACTGCATGGTGATGTATACACATTGTGCTGAGCAGTAACAGAACAGAACCACTGAGGGAGATGCTAGTCAAGATAGGCTTAAGACAATGCACTTACTTCCCACCTAGCCCTACAGCCAAGGTCTGCGAGTGTCAGTGTCAAGTGTTGGTTAGATGATCTGGAAGTTCCCTGCCTGGTGGGTGGGTGTGGAAGATACAGAAAATAACTAAAGGTATTGATTGGTGAGCCCACCATTATTAACCCAGGTAAATAATGGTGTCACAAAATATGAGCTAGCATAAGACAACCCAAGCCAGTAATCAACCAAGAATTCTGGCCATTTCTCAGAGGATCAAAAGTGTGGGAGGTGGCTTGAAGTCCATGTAAATAAATGGGCAGCACTGGATTTTACTTTGTCAGCAGAAAAGACCATAAGGAACACCAGCTGGGAATACTTTGGCAGCAGGATGCACTGAGGATCAAAAGATGGCAGGAGAGTAAGAGGCACTCTCCCTGACTTTTATCACACAGCAGAGGACCTAGATCAACTCTGGGAAGAAGGAAAGGAGAAGAAAGCAGAAGAATTTCCCAATTAATTGAGCTTAACACTAGAATCCTATGATTAATTATCTGAAAAAGATAGAATTATATATCTAATTGACAAAACTTTTGTTTGCCTCATATCATTGGGAATGGAGGAATGAAGGCACAGTGAAATCAGCCATGTGCAATAAATAAAGCTGGGTTCTTTGCACACATTCATTACAGCAAGTAAATATAAATTTCATCACACAAATGCCACCAAATAACTACAACAAAAAAACTAAACAGAGGGCTTGTTAAAAGCAGAAAAGAGAAAATTAAAAGAAACAAGACCAATTATACCTATTACATCAATAAACATAAGCAGGACAAAACCATCTAATAGGAAAAATACTCTAAGATAGCAAACCAAAAGCCTCTTGAATAAAAAGAAACATCAAAAGAAAATCATAAATTCCCTGCTTAAGCAGAATTTAAACTTTCCACTGATAAAAAATAATACACTCTGGAAAAATTTTTTAAATATTTAAAACACTATTTGAAGATATTGGAAAATAACAAAAAGTAGGTAGAAACTGGAGAATATATGACACCTGAAAGAAAGAAACCGAACTGGTTGACTACATTTATTTGGTACCTCCTCCTCCCAATGGCGCTCCCCAGTTCATACAGTAGAAGGATCAGAGAGAGCACTAAAGAAGAAAGCAGGAGTCTTACTGAGCTGGGGAATCAGAATTTATAGTCTAGAATGATTGAAAGTTGAGGGGGAGATCCCAGAAAAGTGGGAGCCACAGAAGGGTGAACTCCAAAATCTTCATATAAATTTTCCCCAAATTTTTGCATGACTCCTGAAATGCACATGCACAGGGTTAGCCAGCAAAGAGCCCAGCAAAAAGTGACAGCTGGATCATGGAAAGAACTGAGCAGAGATTTTGGCAGCCACACACATTCCCATCAGGTTAAGTATCTTGGGATTTCCACTGAAACTCTAGAAAGTTCACACCTCAAGGATAACTCATTCTAAAACTATGAGTATGAAATAACAGAAAATACATATATTGATCTCTGTCCCTGTGCCTGGCACAGGGCTTCTAAGTCCCTTGGAATTTCCTGCGTAACAGGAATGCCTTTTGTTCTAATAAAACAACTCTTGTTGGGCTCCTAAATAGCTTCAGGAGGGGGGCTGGTGACCAGAAAGGTAAAGCCATGATTAGAAGCTTAAAACTTTCAGCTCTATCTCCATTGTCTGAAAAGAGCAGAGGGGCTAGAAGTTGAGTTAATGATTAAATATGTGTATGTGATGAAGCCTCCATAAAAACCCCCAAATTACCAGGTTCAGGGAGCTTCCAGGTTGCCGAACACATGAAAATTTTGGGATGTGGCACAATGGTAAGGGCATGGTCACCATGAGAGAGGGATGAGGACATGAAAAGAGTGCATTGGCTTTTAAACTACCCTCACCCCAAAAAGCAAGGTACATCACTTCTACTCACACTTCATCATGCAAAGCAAATCAGATTTCTACACTTAATTTGGATGACTATGGAGAGATGCAATTCTACCACGAGCCCACAAGGAGTGCATTTTAAAGCTTTTAAACATTTTAACACTATAGGCAGAATTCAACGCCAGAAGTTATCAAAAGAGTAACAACAATAACAAAAATTAAGCAAAGCAGACTGATATGATCAATTAGTAACAAAACAGAAAGAATAACAGAAATAAATACACATGTCTATTGCAGACTCTGTCTCCCCCAAATCGAATCCTCTTTCTTTCCTAGCAATAGCGTTTAACTGGGTGCATGACCGCCCTGCAAAGACCACAACTTCCAGTCTTACCCATAGATCTGTGGGTCATGTGATTAAACGCTCACTAATGGACGTGAGTAGAAATGATGGGCGTCCCTTCTATGTTACTAATTTTAAAGGAAATGTCTTGTTTGGGGTTTCCTCCCTTTTCCCTTCCCCACTATGAAACACAGACTTGGCAGTGTCCATCCCACTCTGGTCAAACAGATGAAGAAAGTGGGAACTTCCCACACAAGTTCTTCTTTGGGTGGGAAGAACTGCAAGAGAGGAAACTCACTTCTTGAATGACTTTGTGAAACAGAGCTCTGACCACCCCGGGGCAGCTGAACTTCTGTGTGACAGAGAACTCAACTTCATTCTGCATTAAGCCACTGTACTTTGGGCCCTTTTCATTATGTCAGCTTTTACCCAAATTAAAATTATCTAAAAGCCAATCTTTTAGGGGTGCCTGCCTGGCTCAGTTGGTACAGCATGTGACTCTTGATCTTGTAGTGTGAGTTTGAGCCCCATGTTGGGTGTAGGGATTACTTAAAAATACAACATAAAAATAAATATATAAAATATATTACATATATATAAGTATTTATAAAAAATAAATAAAGCCAATCTTTTAAAAAGAGTATGAAATACATGGAGCTAGGTAATATAATCAGGTAAACTGGAGCCAGCACAAAATGAGGGTTGGGAACTAGCCTCAAATAATGAAGGAATTCAATGACATATATCAGACACTTTCTTGACGCTATGCAAATAAATAAGACACCTGAATGAAATGATGCTTTTTCTATGAAAACATCCATTTCCAAAATCTGCCTCAAAAAAATGTAGAACTGAAATGGTTTCAGAGGTGAATGCAATCAAATAATCAAGACAAATAAAATTCCAATAGTATACAAACTATCCCAAGCCACAAGAAGACAAATAACTTCCAAATTCTCTCTGTAAAATGAGAATAATTTTGATAATAGAACTCAATCAAGATAACACAAAAATAGAAAACTACATGTCAATTTACCCAGAATATCATTGTATAAATCATAAATGAAATATTATTTGCCTTCTCCAAAATACAATTCAGCAGCACAATGAAAGTAGAATATACCACAATACAAGAATATTTTGGTACTAGGAAACAATTTAATAGAATTATTTACATTAGTAGACAAAGAGAGAAAATTTGAATGATCAAAGTATTTTTCAAACAAAACATACCTTCCTGATTTGAAATATCTTACTATAATAAAATTAATAGAAATTTTCTTGTTATAATTGTACAGATACAACTGTATGGCTCATTTTATATATATAGTGTTATGGTTAATTATACTAGAACATCTATATTAGAGTAATAAACAAGAGAAGGATGCCCCATCAGCACTTTTATTTACCATTGCTCTGGAAATTTGGGCTAGTCCAATTTAGCAAAAGAAGGAATAAATCATATAATGTTTAGAAAATAGGAGGCAAAATAATTATTTTTAGCATGTGATACACTTTTTACCCTGGAAAATCGAAGAGGATCCACTGAAAAATATTTTAAAGAAAGCAGATAATTCAATAAGGTGCCTCATTTTAATATTAAGGTCAAAAATAGCTTTTCAGTAGACAAGCAAGCTCCAAAGGTTGATGGGAAAATGTTATTTAAAATAATACAAAGCAATATGAACTACTACAAAAAACTCTGAAAAATGTGCCATATTTATATGAAGAAAACTTTTAAATTTTGCTGAAAGACACAGAAGACTAGACTAAATCAGAAGATTGACTGCATTGTTGACTTAGAAGGACTCAATATGATAAAAATGTTAATTCTTTCTAAATTAATCTATAATTTCAACAAAAAACAATAAAAAAGGAAAATAATTTTTCTTTCAGACAAGAGTATTCTAAATTTCAGATGAAAAATAAATATTGGAGTTTAGCCAGAACAACTCTGTAAAAGAATTATGAGGGGGCACCAAGCCAAGTAGTAAAACATATGATAAACTTACAGTAATTAAAACAATCTGATACTGGCACATAAATAAACCAGCCATTGGAAAATAGAGTTCAGAAATGGATCCAAGCCCACATGGGGATTTAATTTACAGAATGTGGCATTATCATTCAGTGGGAAAATGATACTTAGCAAATGATGTTGTAGCAACTGGCTAGCTATTTGGAATGAAATAAACCCTGATCAGTGCCTTATTTATTACGTCAAAAATGATTTACTTGCACCAAATTTTAAACATAAAATGAAATCTTTGCTTTCCTTTTTCAACATTCCTCTGGCTATTCGGGGTCTTTTCTGGTTCCATACAGATTTTAGGATTATTTGTTCCATTTCTTTGAAAAAAGTGGATGGTATTTTGATGGGGATTGCATTGAATGTGTAGATTGCTCTAGGTAGCATTGACATCTTCACAATATTTATTCTTCCAATCCATGGGCATGGAACGTTTTTCCATTTCTTTGTGTCTTCCTCAATTTCTTTCATGAGTATTTTATAGTTTCCTGAGTACAGATCCTTTGCCTCTTTGGTTAGATTTATTCCTAGGGATCTTATGGTTTTGGGTGCAATTGTAAATGGGATCGACTCCTTAATTTCTCTTTCTTCTGTCTTGTCGTTGGTGTATAGGAATGCCACTGATTTCTGTGCATTGATTTTATAGTCTGCTACTTTACTGAATTCCTGTATGATTCTAGAAGTTTTGGGGTAGAGTCTTTTGTGTTTTCCACATACAGTATCATATCATCTGCAAACAGTGAGAGTTTGACTTCTTCTTGCTGATTTGGATGCCTTTTATTTCTTTTTGTTGTCTGACTGCTGTGGCTAGGACTTCTAATACTATGTTGAAGAGCAGTGGTGATAATGGACATCCTGCCGTGTTCCTGACCTTAGAGGGGAAAGCTTCAGTTTTTCCCCATTGAGAATGATATTCGCTGTGGGTTTTTCATAGACAGCTTTTATGATATTGAGGTATGTACCCTCTATGCCTATACGCTGAAGAGTTTTGATCAAGAAAGGATGCTGTACTTTGCCAAATGCTTTTTCTGCATCTATTGAGAGGATCATACAGTTCTTGTTCTTTCTTTTATTAATGTATTGTATCACACTGATTGATTTGTGGATGTTGAACCAACCTTGCAGCCCAGGGATAAATCCCACTTGGTCGTGGTGAATAATCCTTTTAATGTACTGTTGGATCCTATTGGCTCGTATTTTGGTGAGAATTTTTGCATCCATGTTCATCAAGGATATTGGTCTGTAATTCTCCTTTTTGATGGGGTCTTTGTCGGATTTTGGGATCAAGATAATGCTGGCCTCATAAAATGAGTTTGGAAGTTTTCCTTCCATTTCTATTTTTTGGAACAGTTTCAGAAGAATAGGTATTAATTCTTCTTTAAATGTTTGGTAGAATTCCCCTGGGAAGCCATCTGGCCCTGGGCTCTTGTTTGTTGGGAGATTTTTGACTACTGCTTCAATTTCCTTAGTAGTTATAGGTCTGCTGAAAGGGGCCTCTAAGCAAAGAGAGAGCCTAAAAGTAACATAGACCAGAAAGGAACAGAGACAATATACAGTAACAGTCACCCTAAAAGCAATACAATGGCACTAAACTCATATCTTTCAATAATTACCCTGAATGTAAATGGGCTCAATGCCCCAATCAAAAGACACAGGCTATCAGATTGGATTAAAAAACAAGACCCATCGATACGCTATCTGCAAGAGACTCATTTTAGACCCAAAGACACCCCCCAGATTGAAAGTGAGGGGGTGGAAAACCATTTACCATGCTAACGGACACCAAAAGAAATCTGGGGTGGCAATCCTTATATCAGACAAATTAGATTTTAAACCAAATACTGTAATCAGAGATGAGGAAGGACACTATATCCTACTCATAGTGTCTATCCAACAAGATCTAACAATTGTAAATATCTAAGCCCCGAACATGGGAGCAGCCAATTATATAAGGCAATTAATAACAAAAGCAAAGAAACACATTGACAACAACACAATAATAGTAGGGGACTTTAACATCCCCCTGACTGAAATGGACAGATCATCTAAGCCAAAGATCAACAAGGAAATAAAGACTTTAAATGACACCCTGGACCAAATGGACTTCACAGATATATTCAGAACGTTCCATCCCAAAGCAACAGAATACACATTCTTCTCTAGTGCCCATGGAACATTCGCCAGAACAGATCACATCCTAGGTCACACATCAGGTCTCAACCGGTACCAAAAGATTGGGATCATTCCCTGCATATTTTTGGACCACAATGCTTTGAAACTAGAACTCAATCACAAGAGGAAAGTTGGAAAGAACTCAAATACATGGAGGCTAAAGAGCATCCTACTAAAGAATGAATGGGTCAACCAGGAAATTAAAGAAGAATTTAAAAAATTCATGGAAACCAATGAAAATGAAAACACAACTTTTCAAAATCTTTGGGATGCAGCAAAGGCAGTCCTGAGAGGAAAGTATATAGCAATACAAGCCTTCTCAAGAAACAAGAAAGGTCTCAAATACACAACCTAATCCTACACCTAAAGGAACTGAGAAAGAACAGCAAATAAATCCTAAACCCAGCAGAAGAGAAATAATAAAGATCAGAGCAGAAATCAATAAAATAGAAACCAGAAGAACAGTAGAACAGATCAACGAAACTAGGAGCTGGTTCTTTGAAAGAATTAACAAGATTGATAACCCCTGGCCAGACTTATCAAAAAGAAAAGAGAAATAACCTAAATAAATAAAATCATGAATGGAAGAGGAGAGATCACAACCAACACCAAAGAAATACAATTATAAGAACATATTATGAGCAACTCTATGCCAGCAAATTAGATAATCTGGAAGAAATGGATGCATTCCAAGAGATGTATCAACTACCAAAACTGAACCAGGAAGAAATAGATATTATTTTCTTTTATTCAGAGTTGGTGATGCAACAGTTTTTAGAAAGCCCTTCATTATTACTTGTATTTTTTATTCAATGTTGTGGCTGTCCATTGTGCAAAGTTTGATGCTGATGTCTTCTTGATCTTACCATAATGTGTTAAAGGAAGGTTTTCTGATGAAAACAAGGACTCATTTTCCTTCCTCAAATGGCTCTTAAATCATTTGCTGATTAAAATGTTAAGGGGATACA
This sequence comes from Eumetopias jubatus, assembly GCF_037043125.1. Classification (NCBI taxonomy): domain Eukaryota; kingdom Metazoa; phylum Chordata; class Mammalia; order Carnivora; family Otariidae; genus Eumetopias; species Eumetopias jubatus. The sequence continues at coordinate 122,702,614 of NW_028274807.1, read as the reverse complement.
GTTATCTAGTCCCATCATTAGGACTATCCACCAAGTTTGTACATGCACAGGCCATGAGAACACCATCATTTTTGGATGTCAATGTGAAAATGTGAAAAATATGCCTCTTAGAATCAATAAAATACAGTGCTCACTTCAGCAGCACATATACTAGAATCAATAAAATATGGTGATATGTATTTTTGCTATAACTGGAAGTCAATGCCACTTTTTAATGAAACCAAAATAATCCAAAAAAATAAGGGCTGCTCAAGAAAATACGCACATATGTATACAAACAACAAATGTGAAGTTATATACCTATGATAGTAATAGCTGACATTTGTTTGGTACATACTCTTGCCAGACACTATGCTAAGCATTTTACATACATTATTTCGTTCGGTCCTTACACAGTCCTACTTAACACACAAACCTATTTAAATCTTCATTTAATCCTTACACAATCAAAATTTGAACCCACTACCACTTTAGTATGCAATGAAAATATACCATCCATCTATCCCTAACTGATCTAAGCACTACAACCTCTCACTTAGCTGAGTAGGGGTCCAAATAGGTGGATAGAAACAGATTCAACTTGCCAGTTTCAGTATCTCACTCTCTTTCCTAGTAAAGGGCCTTGCACTTTGATGGAACTCAACAAATATCAATGGTTGAATGAATGCCAGCAAGATACAATAATAGTCCAAATTCCTATAATCTGTTGAGTGTATAGTATATATAAGGCACTGTGCTAGGTGCTTTGAATAAACATGTTCTCCCTTAATCCTTAACAAATAGCTTGCAAGGTAGGCATTTTAAAGAAGAACAAACTGAGCCTCAAAGAGGCTAAGTGACATGTCCAAATTCATACAATCAATAAGTGAGAGAACTGTATTTGTATCACAGTCAAAAACATTTTGTCTACCACCTTCCAATAGCCTCAAACAGCCTATACAATCATATGCCCTGGAGGTACATTTAATATTACCTGGGATTCCTGCATTTTCTAAGTTAGAATATAAGTCTGAGTCTGAGTTCTCACAAATCTCTGAATGTCCCAGGGACAAATGAGGATGACTCTTGCTGAGTCACCCCTACAGTGTTCATGCACCTCTTGGGTATTCAAGTGGTTTGGCAGAATTTCCATTTCTCTTTTTAAACCTCTCACTCAATCTGCCTACCATAACCTAACCTGTAATTGAATTAGCTCTTAATAAAATGACATACATTTTGAATCTGTCTTCACTGTAGCTTCAGAAATTATCCCTTGCCAATTTTTCTGGGTTAAATAACATTTTGTGTCAGGTGATTAGTGAGGAATTCTGATGTCACTCATTTTACTCTGTATGTGCCTCCCAGAAAAGGGAGAATTGGGATATAAATGACTGTGCTATAGAAACATATATTAGTTTAGCTTTATAAAGTTGTACTAACACATCTTTAAGGCCCAGTTCAAATCATTCCACCTCCAAGAAAGCTCAGATTCCCTTATTTCTCTCATTTCAAACTCTCATAGCAACTTGCTCATAGTTCAGTACTTAACACAGTCTACTCTCTTTTCTTTTCATAGTCTACTTTCTATTAAAATTATTTATGTGCTGCCCCCCCACCTAAATCGTGAGTCCCTTGTGCCCTCTTACTTATTTTTCCTTGGGTCCCCTATGGCACCATTTTTTGTATATGGAATTTGCTCAACAAATATTTGTTGAAGTGATCCAAATGTTCAATATTGAACACTTTTATTCCAGTTTTGATTTTTTTATCATGATCTGATTAGTATAATTAGCTGTTTGAAATAATAGCCTAAGAAAATTCCATTCTTTCAGTTTCTACTTTTTAAAGTAATACACACACAATGAAAACAAATCCCAGAGCCTGGCATCCTTCCAAGTACACCAATAGTTGCTTTGCCTTTTTTGGTGGCATTGAACTCAGTCAATCAACTTAACCCTTCACAAAACCCAGCGGTAAGAAGTGAGTAGAGTTTGGTGAAGTTATGGAGATTATTGACCTATAAATGCTCCAACTTTCCCATGATGAGCTTTCTCTTGCTTACTGTGATTTCTGGAAATTCCTTACCTTATCCGCCCTTGGCACAATGTGCTCTCTAGTAGGTACTCAATATTTAATGCATTGAGTTGAATTACTCTTAGTTCCTAGATTCATTTACCAGAATTCAAACTAGTGTGTCTTAGAAAATTCTATGATAATGGGTTAATCACTCAGCAAATAGCCAGAGAAGGCTTCTAATTTGTGACCAATCCCACGCTGAATGTAGGGTCTGAAAAGTCTTCTTTAAAACTGCAAATTAAGCCATATTGGCATGGTTCTGTTTTGCTACAACTTAAACCCATATTTTCCACATACTGTAAAATTCCTTCTAAATCTATATGACATTCAAACATTTTAAAAATTAAAAAAGTCATAATTAAGCAACTGAAAATATTCTTGGTATGTATTTGGTATCTAAATAATTACTAGAAGGACTTTTCAAAAAAAAACCTCAACCAATATATTTGGGAATGATTATGGTCCAGTGGCTTAGGTAGATTTGACAGTGACCTACTAAAATGTCCTCCAAATGCTCCTATTGAAAAATGAAGCAGCGATGTACACCTGAAGAATGCAGTTAACTCTGATTCAATTTTTTTCATTAACATTTTCTGTGGCTCTTACCTGGCTCCTAACTTCACATACTTGAAGAGTTGTCATGGGCAATATTAGACTTGTCTGTGTAGACCCAGGACTAAAACAAGAACCAAATTAGTGGAAATTACAGAGATACAGTTTTGGGTTTAATATCTTACAAAAGATTTAATTATTATAAATTATATAACTACCAAAAATTTATTTATACTCATTGACTTTTTTCTACTAGTAAATATAGAACTTTGAGCATGAAGATGGAAAATTTTTTAAAAGTCATTCATAGTCCTATGAAGAATCACCATTATCTTTGTGACTACCATATATATGCTATTTTAAGAAAACAATTTTCTCTCCTCAGAACAATGGATTGAGCTGTATGGGAAGTTGGAGCACCCCGAGTTTGGAGGTGTGCAAACAGTAGCTGACCTCTCTGTCAAGGCTTTAGGTGGAGAGTTGGACACATGAGCCCTTCTAGAACTATGCCTTGGGGGCCAAGGCCATGACTGTGAGGGTCTTCTGTTTCATATGTATACATATTTCTTTCACATTCACCGGTTTTATTACTACTTTCATATGGATGGTCTCTCCTTTTACAGACTTTTTTTAGCCTTATTGAGGTAAAATTGACAAATAAACCTGTATGAGATCTAAAGCATACATGGAGGTTATTTGATATTCATATACATTGTGAAAAGATTCCTCCCATCTAGTTAATTAACACATTCAACACCTCACAGATTTATTTTGTGTGTGTGTGTGTGTGTGTGTGTGTGATCCATATTTATTTTTATTTGCTCTTTCAATGAATGCTAAGAATTCACATTGCTAACATTAAAAGTGGCCCTAGGGGCACCTGGGTGCCTCAGTTGGTTAAGGATTGGACTCTTGATTTCAGCTCAGGTCATGATCTCAGGGTCATAAGATAGAGCCCCACTATGGGCTTTGTGCTCAGCACACAATCTGCTTGAGATTATCTCTCTCTCTCTCCCTCTGCTCCTCCCTCCCCAAATAAATAATAAAAAAAAAAAAGTGGCCCTCATCCTGGAAAATCTAGGAAGTAGAAAACTAGAAAATCTTTAAGACCCCTTCCTCCGTGCAGGTTTAAGGAAAGAACTGGATGTTTTTCTTCCTTGCGCAGTACTCATCAGCATAAGAGCTCTCCCATATTGAACCCTGAAATGAACCAGCCCTTCCTATGCTGTACCCCACACAACAGCCCTTTGACTAGGCACTACTTTATTTTTCAGTGGGGGCATTATAGATGAAGAACCAAGATTTAGGGAAATGAGGTAACTTATTTGCCTCATTCCACAGAGGGAAAACAAAAACAAAAACACCCTGTCCCTCCCACAATTGTGCATACTCCACCTATGACTCTGAAAGTAAAAAGGCTGCAGTGGTTTTGGGTTTTGCACGTGAACGCCCAGATGCATGTGTCAGGTGTCCTGACAGTCTGCAGCGGCCTGGCCAGAGTGAACCCTGCCCGCCCAGGCTCGCTCAGTCCCGGGTCCTGATTTTCAGGACCAGGGACACCGCCTAGGCTTTCCTGGAGCCGGGCGAGAGCCATGTTCCCAGCCCTCTCTCACCCAGGCTCTTCTGTCCATCTTCCCAGAAACATCCCGTTATAGAGAGACCTCGAATGGTCTCCAGTCCTTCCCAAAGGTGAGTATAGTCTTGGCGCCTCAAAGTCACAGAGCTTTCAGGCTGGGCGCCCACGTGCCTGGTAGTTCTGAGCTGTGAGTCGGCAACATTTTCCGGCTCACATCATGGCGGAGAGCAGACAGACCTGGGAATGGTTATCGGCCAAAAGCTTCAGGCGAACAGCTAATCCAGTCCTGGAAGGGGGCACTGGTAGTTAAGCCCTTTAATGGCCTCAGTCCTATGATAATTAGTCCTGGCCTGGAGCTAGCGAATAGCGAGCCCCTCTAACCTGAAACGGAGCCTCATCCACTGCTCAACGCTAATCCCTTGCACAATGAAAGCCGAACTAATTCACTGGGTAAACACCCTCTCCAGTTACTTACAAGCTGTCTTATTTCAGCCCCAAACCAAATAGAGAGGCGGCCAGTGACTGGAGAGAAAATAAAATATTAAGAACTCATTTTGCCTGAACCGCCCCCCCCCCCCCCGGATGCTTGCCTATCACAGTATTTTGTTATGGCAATCCGCACCGACTAATATAGATGGAGATAATTTCATTTTAGAAAAATTCTTCTATACTTATAAACCTGATTTTTCATTTACTTGTAAAACTGCTTCACAAATATTCAGGAGTGGTCTCCTGGATGCCAGGCGCTGTTCTAGGCATTAGGCATAAGAGGAAGAAAAGCCGGATATGCTTCCACTCTGAATTCTATGGGCAAAACAGTGGGTGCTGGGTCTGCACAGAACTCAAACACTATGATATGCACATTTGTGGGTCAGGCAGGAGTTTTCCTGCGGACAGAGTTGCCCGAATTAACCAGCTAACTACATTTAGGAAACATACACCATTAGCACAGCCCCATTTTAAGTCTAGTAGAAAGACATTAAGAAAAATAGAGAAAACTGTTCCTGGACATGAATGCTACTAATTGCATTTTCTCAGTCCCAAGCACATTGCCTTTCAGAAACAGCAATAACAACATCCTAAACTTTCAGTAGAAGGTGACATTATTATAGAAAAGAAGACTGTCCGGGAAGCCAAGATGAAAGCTCCACATCTCAGTTTATACAGCAAAACATAAGAATTGTTCTCCTTTGAAAAGTAAGAAGATTCAAAGTATCTATATTCCTGTGCTTGAGGCAAGCAGAGAGTTCTTAAATGCTGACTATGTTTACTGTGTTTTAATCTGAAAAATTCTTAGAAGAGTTGCATTGGAATCTCGGATTTTTATGTTTCACAAATTTAGCAAAAGGGAAAGAAGTGTTTTTGCTAACCATCATCAGCACAGAAGAGTCATTATCTTTCAAAAAGCAAGCCATTTGCACAAAAAGAATCAACTCTTTCCAAAGATGTTTTCTACGGTGCCTTCTGCAGATTTTTGGGATTAAACTGCAATTGTTAAACTCCTTCTGGACCTGCTCTTGATCTGATTTTGGGTTTCTTGAGAGGATGAACAAAATGCATCATCTCCTGGACACAAATGTGGTCTCCAGTGGATAGTCCTGCATCAATCAATGCTTACTAAGCTCCACTGGTGCCAGGCAGTTATCTACATCCTAGATGTAGACTGCCTAGAGGCAAATGAGACAGACCCCTGCCCTCCAATGGTTTACAAGCTAACACTCAAGACAGGCAGGCAGACAAACATGAGTGGGTATCATTGCATAGCATTAATGGGGAATTCATACATACTCATCACAGAATACAGAGAATCATGGAACAGGCATAGGTTTTCAGGCTGAACTTGGTTTGGATTCTAGCTGCTTTCTAGCTTTGTGAGTTGGTGCAAATTATTTAATTTCTCTGAGCCCCAGTCCCCTCATCTGTCACATGGAAGACCAATGTCCAAAGGCACTGGGTAGTTATATAGATTAAATGTTAAATTCTAACCAGTTGTCTAGCATATTGCCTGGAACTTCCTGGAAGTCCAATAAATGTTTGCTCTGTCTCTTTCAAATAACTGTCAATATTATTTGTATAAATCGCTTATTTTATCTGAGCTATATATGATTGGCTTCAAGTGTTCAGAAATCCAAATTTATTCAGAAATCAGAAATCCAAGTGGGCTATGGTATGGGCAATTGAGGTATTTCTTATACTCCCAAGAACTTGGTTTTATGCTCAATATTTGCTTGATTTTTCAGAAAGCTATGCTTCAGGATGTGGGCCTACCATGAATCCAGCAGAGATGGAAGATGCCTTTTTCCAAGCCAGGGAGCGTCTAAATCAGGAGGTAGCAGGTCTCCCTTGTCAAGAGAGGGTAGATCCTGGTGTCAAGAAGTCAGGAGGTCTATAGCAGTCTTCACCACTCAGTCTTCTGACCCCAGCTGGAAATCTGATGGGTACAGGTGACCCTGGGTCCATGGGACAGGGGTGGAAGAGTGGAAGAGAATAGGAATCCCACCAAGAAAGGGTTAGAGACTGCAGTGACACTTAATGACAGTAGAGGCTCAGGTGCCCGAGGACCATGCAGGAAGTACAGGTGCCACCAAAGCGTGTCAGGTCCATTAACAGTAGGGACCAGGAAGAGAAGACAGGCTGATGGCCTGCAGCTGGATCCAGCCAGCTCTCAACATGCTACCAGTGATTCCCTTTGAGGGCCTGTGGCTCTCGCCATTGTACTGTAAGCTGTGTCATACCCACCTGATGCTAGAATGTCCACTACCACCTGCATTCATTCTGGGACTCCTGACTTTGGTTTCCAGTTTACCCAATCTGCCTTTTTTCTGAGACTTCTTTCACTTCCCAATTTTAGTTTCTGACTTGGGTTGCCTACTTTGAAACTCTGCTCAGCTTAAACTCCTACTTCAGTCCAGGAGGCTGGGATCTTGAGCCCTGGGGGCCTGGACTGGGCTGGGGTTACCTGATTCTTGTTGTGGGTGTGGAGCCAATGATAATCTGAGAGAATGTGTCTGGGGTGAAACTGAAGGGAAAACAAATCACATAATCCACCATGGGAAGGGGTGCAGCTAGAGAGGAGGCGGCAAGCAGAGAGTATTTTTATGGCAGCCCTCAACCCTGAGAGAGGAAGAGTTGTGATAGGCACCAAGCTTGGACACACCCATAGCCCCATCATCTCTGATTAGGAAATTGTGCCAGGATGGATTTTAACAGTACAGAGTCACTATTCTACTTCAGGGTCCTCAACTAAGCTGGTTCTGGCGTTACAATGCTTTTCCTACAGCTATAGCTTGGCCCTAGACTGAGCTGACACTATGGATGCAAACAGCCTTCTCTCAAGATTTCCACCCTCTTAACTACCAAGAGCAGGTGTTTTAAGGGCTCACATTCTTGGGCGGCAACCACTGAGACTCTCCTTGTTCACTGGGATCATGGGGTTCGATTTTCAAGGCCCACTGTTTGAAACTTTGCACATGTGAACACGTGAACACCTTGAACATTTGTCGAGGAAGTGGCATATCAGGATACAAGAAGCTTTCTGTTCATGTGTTTCTACCTTCATGTCACAATGCTCAAGCTGTGTGGAGACCACTTTCATCAGAAGGCAATTGAGGATCTAGTCAATAATACTGTAATAACATCCTATGGTAACAGATGGTGACTACTTATTGTGGTAAGCACTGAGTAATGTATGGAATTGTTGAATCAATATGTTGTACACCTGAAACTAATATAATATGGTATGTTAATTATACTTAAATAAAAAATAAATAGTTATAGATAAGGAGAAAAAACAAAACAAAAACTGATTCACAGATACAGAGAGCAAACTGCTGGTTGCCACAGAGGAGGGGTATGAGGGGATGGATGGAACAGGTGAAGGGTATTAAAAGGTACAATATTTCAGGTTTGAAATAAATAGGTCATGGGGATGTAATGTACAGCACAAGGAATATAGTCAGTAAGATGGTAATACGTTTCTACAGTGACAGATGGTAACTAGATGTATACTGGTGACCATTTTCTAATGTATATAACTATCAAATAACTATGTTGTACACCTGAAACTAACACAATAGTATATATTAATTATTCTTCAACAAAAAAATAAATAAAAGCTGAAAAAAATGAAGGCAATTGAAGGAGGTACTAGAGGTTTTCCCAAATCACTGATATTCTGCATCCTCAACTGTGAAATAGAATATGTCATTCCTAAGTCACAGGGGAAGAATAATTGTGGAGTCTATACTGCTGAGTCCCTATTGAATGTTTTCAGGATAGAAAGAGAACACTGGGGTCACACCAGTTAAATTTTAGCAGTTACCAGGTAAATCTGAAAACTATGGTCACCAGTGAAAACAGGACAGTCACCCCTACCTTTGGAATCTGTACACCCCATGATCTGAAAGCACAGATAATTGAGTTAAGATGACAATTCTAAATCTTGACCACATTGGTGAGCTTTCTCATGTTTCCCCAGATTACGTGGGAGCCTAAGGGAGACAGGCCAGAGTTAAGGGGAGGGCCTGAGGGTTTCTGAACACACCTCTCTGTACTTCCCCAGTCTGGTCCCTAACTTCTGCTGATTCCCAACTTTAGACATGTGCCTCATAAGCTCCTGGATTCTCAGCTTCATCCTTTGTGAGGGAGATGGAACTTATGTGACTGACCTTGTTTTAGGGTTATGCTGAGGATCAAGTAACATAATGGACAGAAAGAAGTCTTGTAAAGTACCACACACGTGCAAGGTATTATATTTAAGTAAGTGCTTAATAACTAATTTTACATGAAGATAACAATGTTTTTTAATACTTAAATTTTCTCAGCATTTTCCAGATTTCTGTGTTTGACAAGTTAATCCTCAATTCTATGTTATCTACTTTGTCAGCCAATAGACAATCTTGGTCTCCTCAGGAAATTTAGTGAACAATGAAACAGATATAAAGGCACAATTTGGAAATTTCAAGTTCAAAGACTTGTGTAAAGTATTGACTTCTTATAGAGAGCTTAAGTCAGGTGTAATCATATAAGATCTTAGGTGTCGTGGAGACTTTTTTTTCAGCTTATAATATAGGAATGATAGGCTTGGGGGAAAATAACTTTTATTATTATTGATAGAAATGCAAAGTTATTATATACAATGTTGGTTTTCTGGCATTTTTCATGTGCGTGTTTATATCTAGCTATTTACCAGTTTTTGAGTCCATTAATTGGTTCTTACCTAATAGTCTTCTGAGAAGGTGCCCACCGGATCAGAACTGAACCCTTCTGAGGAGCTCAAAGCCAACAGTCCCTTTCCTAATAAGGATGGTCCAGAATATTACAAACTAAATACTGGAGGATCTGTGGGCAGCAAGGGCCTGTAATTAACAGGACTTTACAGGTACTTGGTGGTGCCAGGACATTTATAGCTTTTGGAAGTGCTTACAGACAAAAACGGCCCAGATCAGCAGCCATTGCCCTATCTCAGAGGATCATCAAACCCTCACCAGCAGAATCTGATTCTCCATCAGACTGGAATGAGCCAGGTCCTGGAGACCTCTTAGACATATCACTATGGGGCAGACAGAAAGAGTCCCTCAGTAATATAAAAGCATTTGACATTAGGGAATTCCAAGTTGTGCCATTGAGAAAGCGTGGCCTTTAGAGTCTGGAGACAGGCATTAAGAAGGGACACAAACATTCATGTTCTGATGCCGGATAGCCCCCACCTCAGGGGCTGAATAGGATTGGATTGGGGCAGGGGGTAGACGCTGGGAAGAAAGCTCAGACAAAGACCAGGCACCATGGAACAAGATTAGGGCCCTAGGGTACAAGGTGAGGATTTAGACACAGAAAACAAGGTTAGAGCTACAATCCTGGAACTGGATTTCAGGACAGAATAAAACCAGTAGCAAGTCCCATGAGACTATGAAATCTAGGAAACTGCTGGAGCCAGAGAGGTAAAGAGCAAAGATAGACCTGAGCCATAGGTGGAAATGGTTGAAAGACAGCTGGGAGGATAATTTGCCTAAGGGTAGGCTTTCGAACATCACTTGTTTCTGGAGAAATGGTCACACAGCATGAGCGTGGGCAGGTAGAGTGGGGCTGGCCATACAGTGGCTGATGGTTAGTGCCAGGATAACAATGTGGGGTAAGGTTGGGCAAGTTACGTTAGACTTGTGACAGAGAGAGCAAGGTAGGGTCCCCATGACCTGATTTGGTGTCAAGGGGACTGAGGTTTTGGACGCCTGGGTGGCTCAGTTGGCTAAGGGACTGCCTTTGGCTCAGGTCATGATCCTGGGGTCCTGGGATTGAGTCCCACATTGGGCTCTCCCTGCTCTGCAGGAAGCCTGCCTTTCCCTCTGCCTCTGCCTGCCACTGCCCCTGCTTGTGTGCTCTCTCTGTGTCAAATAGATAAATAAAATCTTTAAAAAAAAGAAGAAGAAGAAGAAGACTGAGGTTTTGTTTCTGTCATGGAGCTCTAGCCTCACCCAAGGGGGACCTTCCTCCAGGGACCTTAGTCCTAGGGTAGCCAAAGATGCTCTAGATCTTCTGGAAGAGATGATCCTCATCCAGCTAGGAGCCTTTTGTTTCCAGATTACATGGTCTTGTCCCTCAGAGCTAGGATCTCTGTCTCATGGCCAATGGCTCATTGTTACCTAATATCCATGCTTGCCTTCTAACTGACTAGCAAACTGATTTTGTTGGGACCAATGCTGTGCCTGGCTTAAAAACCAAACCAAACCAAACAAATTTCCAAGTCCCTTCATGAATATGCATAGCCTTATGATGTTCTGGTAAGTAAAGTATATAAGCTGAAGTTAATGGAGGAAGACTCCCTGAGCACTGGAAATTGCTGAGTAGAGTGCTTCTGGCAAGAGCCTTAAAAAGGGGGCTGACTTGCTGCACATATACCTTTCTACATGTGCCTCTTTACCCGTTAACCTTTTCCTTTCCTCTTCTCCTTCTTCCTTCTTCTTGCTTCCTGCCTGTACCTCTGATGTACTTGCTAGAGCTACAGTGATAATTCTGCAAACATGAGGCAACCCTGAGGATAGAAACCATGCTCTAAGGATTGCAGAGCACCAGCAAGAATGGTCTTAGATGCCAACCTTCAGGCTTCATATGACAGACTCACTCCTTTTCCATGTTACTGTAGTTGGGCATCAGTATTTCGCTGCTGACCCTGATCCTGATTAATGCATATCTCTTCTAGCTGGACCACTTATGGTGGGGATGGGAGGCTAGATGGAGGAAGGAAGAGTCTCTCTCACTTTAGGAGACCTGTTGCCTTTAGTTGCCATAGGTGGGTAATAGGATTTTCAGTGATGACTTCTTTGACTCAGTTGTCCTCTCCAGCTGGGAGACTGGGAGGAGGTGGGCTTTTGGGAGAACACAGTGTCTGGAGGACCACACAACCTGTATAGAATAAGCAGAAGCTGACACTGCCCTGGCAGCTCCATCCAGAATTCACCACCGCCCTGCCACCCTCCTCTCACCCTGCCCAGAGAAGTCTGCTGATCCAGGGACCACCAACCTGAGCTCTTAGCGAGCCTGATGAACTTTCCCACCCTGAAGGGATTTTGACAAGGCCCTTTTCTCCAAGACGCCAAAGTCTGTGTCATGTAGTCGGTCTCTTGATATTATTTATGTATTGAGGGGAAAAAATACTGGCTGATTTCTTTAAATTAAGAACTCCTGGTCTGGAGAGTGTGAGCTTTTGAGAGCCTGGTAGTCTTGATCATGTCCGTAGATCTGGGTCTTCTCAACTTTTGGAAATTTAGTTTTCTGGCCCTCAGTCTAATCCTGCCAGTTCTCCAGCAGGAAAAGTTCTGCTTTCGTGGGATTGAGGGATGATGCGGGAAGAGAGTAAGAGATACTAAAAGTTAAAAGCCTTTCTCAAAATTTCCACAAGACCTAGGTGATGCGATTACAGGAAGAATGCATTCCTTTTCTGCTTTATTCCTGAATTAACATAATTAATCATGTATAACATATATTTACTATAAATAATGTTTTTCTGTTCAGGCTATGATGCATCACTTATAGACAGCACAGCAAACCCCTTCCAGTGCTCCCACTTTCTCCCTCTCCTTCCCCACCTCAATCCCCCAAGCCCTGCGTCTGCTGAAGGCCCATTAAAGAAATCATTTCTCACCCTGCCCCCACCAGCACTGCACACCTGGTAATAAATAATATGATCATTGCCTAACAGGCCCTCGGAAGAGCCCTGTGATAAATAAAGAGACTTCTCATCTCTCCACAGGCTCTGTAGGGAGGGCTGGCAGAGGAGAGCTCGCTATTAAAGAACTCGCATAGCCACAGGCAAATTCTCTCACGCATCTCCTTGTGGAGACCTTTTCTTAAAAGCTGAGATTGCTCTGATGGTTCAAGGTGCTATTGAGCTCTAACTCCAGTCACAGCATCTGAGACGATGCTTGTGTCTGATAAGGTTGCTGGAGAATAATGTGAAGGAGAGAGGCCTGGAAATGGCTTGCTGTAAGGATGGGACAAGGCATCTTTGCCCAGAGCCTGAAGACAGAAGCACTGCTCTTGCAGGAAGGCCTCCCCTGCCCCACCCCCAAATTCTTTTCCATTTTTATTGCATTAAAAAAACACTCTCTAAACATGCACTTCAGAAATCATTTTTTTCCCCCTAGCTCCAAGCTAGTAATACTACTCACCAACTGATTTTATATCATGAGAGGTTTTGAGAATAATTCTGCTTTTCTCATTCAGGTTTTTTTTTCCCTGTTTTGTATTGAGAAAACCAAAGAGGGAACAACTGTATTTTGTGCCGTCCTTTTCTCCATTGTGTGGTTGTTCCATAGAATTTTCTACCTTATCTTATTCTTTGGCTTTCAAAATCTTTTACAAAAACAAAACAAAAAAAAGCCCACAGCCATTATTTCATGGTATTTTCTTTTTCTCTTTTCATTTTCCTATCTGTGGTCTGTGGTCTTTATGACCTCTCTCTCTCTCAATTAGGATTCTTAAAGCAACCTGGAGACAACTGAGAGCAGGGATATAGGAAGTATTTTATTAGTTTGCCTTGCTCGGTGTGGTCAGAAGCCGAGATATCCTGCCTGCAGAACCAGAACAGGTGCAGTGGAATGGTTTGGGGGCTGTTACAACAAACTTATAATTCCCCCATTCTTTTCTCTCTCACTTTTGGACTCCAGGAGATACAGCATAGGTAAGGCCTAAGAGTTCTGTGAATCAGAGATCTAATTCCTTCCAAGTGTGTATGCGTGCATGCATGCTTGCATGTGGTGGGGGGTGGGGTGGGGAGCAGCATTGGTAGATCCAGGCTGTTTTTCACTCATGCCCTTCTCTTACCCACTGTTTGAGGCCATTTCTATGGGTGAATAAGTTAACAAGAATACTTGCTCAGACTCAGAAGACATAAGTATTTGTTGCTTACTTCAAAGAACATAAGCTTGGGTAAAAATTAGCACAGGCAGATAAACAATGGATTAATAACACAACAGTGTTATAGTCAAGTTCTGGACCATGTGGTACATACACCAAATGCTGGTGGAACCCACAGTGGTGAAGGCTTGGATAGTCAAGGCCATCATTAAGGCTAAAGTGGGATTTATGTGGGCCTTGAAGGATCAAAAGATCTCTTCTTGACCATGGGTTTCCAGAGAGAAGCCTCCATTATGGGCTGTCTCCAAGACTATGTAATGCCTGGAGCCTGTTGCATAGGAAGGTGAACATATATGTTTCTATGATTCCAGCTTCCAGGTCCCATTTTGAATCTCCACGAGCACTTGCTTAGAACAGAGGGCATTGGATCTGGCATTACTTCAGTACTGATGGTTTCTGACCCACTCCCCATTAGCAGGAATAATATCACACCTGCTCTGTACAACTAAGGCTCCAACATGGGTGATGAAGTACAGGAAATTAGATGAGACCTAGAAGCCAATTCCAGTTCTCCCTGTCTATAAATCACCAGCATCAACCTAGGGTGAATCCTTTCCTATTCTCAAACTTCCACTTCCTCACCTATTCTAAAGATTTGATGAGATGGATCCTAGGGTCCTTTTGGGCTACAGCCCTCAGGATGCTGATGGCCATGTCCTGGAGGCCAGCCATGCTTATTGGCCTTGCAACAGTTTATGGTATTGACAGTTGGCAATTGCAAACACTCCCTCCTGAGTTGAACAAAGATCCAGTAGAATTTTCAAACCCTCATTTCTGGTGTGGCCAGTAGGTAATAGCCAAGCAGGCATCTAGGATTAGAGATATTTTTGTTTGTTTGCTTGTTTACTACTGGGTTTTTTTTTCCTGGCTTTTTTTTTTTAATTATGCTGTTAATCACCATACATTATGTCATTAGTTTTTGATGTAGTGTTCCATGACTTATTGTTTGTGCATAACACCCAGTGCTCCATTCAGTATGTGCCCTCTTTAATACCCATCACCAGGCTAACCCATCCCCCCCACCCCACTCCGCTAGAGATTTCTATTCACAGAAAAGAACAACAGGATTCTAAGGGAGAGTTTTTGGCATGATCGCAGTGAGCGCTGTCCTGTAATGTATAGCCTCATTTGAAGGGAAAATATGGGGATAGAGTCTGAGACTAGAATCCCTATGGTTTAAATTCAGAAGTCCAGGGCAGCATGTAAGAAATTCCAGGTGATTTAGGAAAAGAAAAATCTATAGCTTTAAGTCATTTCAGAAAAATCAGCCCCTCAAGTGGTAGACCTGAGGCGTGGATAAGCTATATAATTTGTGGAGCCCTGTGCCAAATGAAGATGTGGAATCCCTTGTTCAAAATTAAGACTATCAGGGTGCCTGGGTGGCTCAGTTGGTTAAACATCTGCCTTCATCTCAGGTCATGATCCCAGGGGCTCCCTGTTTGGTGGGGAGCCTGCTTCTCCCTCTCTCTCTGCTGCTCCCTCTGCTTGTGCTCTCTCTCTGTGTCAAATAAATAAATAAAAATCTTAAAAAAAAAATTAAGACTATCAATTGGCAACAGCAGAGCATTAAACCAGCAGGGGGCGCTCACAAGTGTGGGGGCCCCCTGCTACTGCACAGGATGCCCTCCCATGCATTTGGCTCTGCTGGGCACCTCCTCTCATGGAAGAGGTGAGAATGCTGATTACTGGTGTTGCAGAATGAGGAAAGTCCAAAAAGGTCATTTTGCTTACTTTGTACAATGAGCTTAGCACAGTATCCAGCTGACTGAGTTCCACACACAGGGTGAGTATAAGACTGAAATTTTCTAGGTGATTCTAATTTAAAGCATTCTCTAGTATTATTGCCCACTGCCTATGTTTTACTGTCTTTTTGTTGTTTTGTTGCTCGGAAAGCACAGACATCAAACATATAAAATATGTTCACTAATTCTTGGTCTCTTTATTTCAATACAAAAAGTATGTATTAGATTGTTGTTCTGTGTTATACAAGAAGATGCAAGGGGTGCTGAGGCCATTGCCCTGGCCTTCAAGGAATGATAATGCTCATCCATTCATCAGAGCAGGCCCAGATGTACCTCTCCATAGCGATACTTTGTCATGCATCAAAAGACGCAACTTTATGTATTTGGACACAACAAAATGGACTTCTTTAACAATAATTTATGAAGTGGACCTGTGACCTTTTTAGGCTTAGTACTCTGGAGTTCGATAATTTAACAGTGACCCAAAGATGCTTAAAATGTTTTAGTTGACAAACTGAGGGTTCTAGAGGGCGGGGGGGGGGATGGGTTAGCCTGGTAATGGGTATTAAAGAGGGCACGTACTGCATGGAGCACTGGGTGTTATACGCAAACAATGAATCATGGAACACTACATCAAAAACTAATGATGTAATGTATTTTGATTAACATAACGTAATAAAAAATATATATATATATAAAATGTTTTAGCTGAAACTTTTTGCTGAGACAAAAATTTGAATCAAGGCTGTAGGCTGGAGTGGAGGAGCCAGGCACTTATACTGGCCACTTGCTCACATCTGCCTTTATTTGTGGCTTTGGATTTTTTCATTTACGATTACCTATATAGTTCACGGGACTATTTCTATAATGCAGCAGTATTTACAAGGTAGAGAATTAATGAGGGACTTAAAATTTACTCTTTTAAAGTGTTAATGGATGAATAGGAGTCAAACTTGGACTTATTCAGACTAGTAATCTCGTAATTAGTTTAACACAGAGATTTTTTTGCCGAAATTCTTCTTCACTATTTTTATGCCCTGATACCCCATCTTACCCATTGGATTATATTTTCCCACTATTTTTAACATTCCTAAGGAGTCTGAACTCTTTCAACATAAGCCCTATATTTGTGTCCTTTCCTACATCGGTGACAGGGACACAGTTTTCATATGCACCAAAGGAAATTTACTAGTCAGCACATTTAAATTAAAATATTTGCATAGTTTGGGTGGAAGGATTTGTAATGAACATTTTACTTGTAAGTCCATTAAACATTTGGAATCTCAGGTACTTAATAGTAGGCTTAAAAGTTAAGATTTATGAATTGCTGTTTATCAAAACACTTTTTTCTGTATAATTCAGTTAGCCAATATATAGTACATCATTAGTTTCAGACGTAGAGTTCAATAATTCATCAGTTGCATATAACACCCAGTGCTCATCAATCATATCACATGCCCTCCTTAATGTCCAACCCAGTTACCTCATCCCCTAACCCACCTCCCCTCCAGCAACTCTGTTTGTTCCCTATAGTTAAGAATCTCTCATGGTAGGCATCTCTCAGGGTGGCTCAGTCGGTTAAGCACCTGCCTTTGGCTCAGGTCATGATCCCAGGGTCCTGGGGATTAGTCCAGCATAGGGCTCCTTGCTCAGCAGGGAGTCTGCTTCTCCCACTGCCCCTTCCCACACTCGTGCTCATGCACGCTCTCTCTTGCAAAAATAAATAAATAAAATCTTAAAAAAAAAAAAAGAGTCTCTTATGGTTTGTCTCCTCTGATTTCTTTCCATTCCATTTCAAGGCACTTATTTTTAAAGATCCATGGGTCCTCAGTGCTAGGAAACCCAAGGAATTCCATAATGCTCATCTCAGAAAGCCCCAACTCCATGCATTAAACAGACTCTGAGACCTCTATTTTATTGCCTAAGGGTCTTTAGATCAAGAGTTCAGCATGAAAGCCGTTGTAGGACTAGATACTGGTAAAGCCTGTGTTATTTAAGAAAGAATAAGCACCTGTTTCCCCAAGGGAGACATTTTCTATGTGTTCCCAAAAAGCTTTTGAATACCAGTATCATTCTCTCTCCACACAGCCCCTAAGGGAAGAGGATTTTTCAGAGTTCCACATCTTCCATCCAAAGAACCATGTCTCTTTTCAAAAGTGCATGTGCTAAAAGCCCTCACTGATTCAAGAGTTAAATGTTAGGTTCAAAATATCATTGCTAAGACCAATGTTGATGGTTTGGGAGCTTACCATCTCTGTTTTCTCCTAGGAGTTTTATGGTTTCAAGGCTTAACATTCAAGTTTTTAATCCATTTTGAGTTGATTTTTGTGTTAGGTGTAAGACAATGGTCTAGTTTCATTCTTCTGCATGTAACTGTCAAGTTTCCCAACACCATTTATTGAAGAGACTCTCCTTCCCTCATTGCATTTTCTTGCCTCCTTTGTCATAGGATTAATTGCCCATTTATGTATGAGTTTATGTCTGGGCTCACTATTCTGTTCCATTGATCTATATGTCTGTATTTATGCCAATACCATATTGCTTTGATTACTATGCCTTCGTAGTATAGTTTGAAATCAGGAAGTGTGATACTTCTGGTGTTCTTTCTCAAAATGTTTAGGCTGTTTGGAGTCTTTTGTAATTCCATGCAAATTTTAGAATTATTTGTTCTAGTTCTGTGGAAAATGTCACTGGAATTTTGATAGGGATTGCACTGAACCTGTACATTCCTTTGGGTAGTGTGAACATTTTAAAAATATTAATTATTCCAATCTATGAGCACAGAATATCTTTCCATTTATTTGCATCTTCTTTAATTTTTCTTAATCTATGTCTTATAGTTTTCAGTGTATAGGTCTTTCATCTCTTTGGTTAAATTTATTCCTTGGTATTTTATTCTTTTTGATGAAATTTGAAATGGGATTATTTCCTGAGTTTTCTTTCTGATAGTTAATTATTAGTATATAAAAACACAACAGATTTTTGTATAGCAGTTTTAGATCCTGCAACTTTACTAAATTCATTTATTCTAATAGGTTTTTTGGTGGAACCCTCAAGATTTTCTATATGTAGTATCATGTCATTTGCAAATGTGACAGTTTTACTTCTTCTTTTCCAATTTGTATACCTTTCATTTGTTTTTCTTGCCTAACTGCTATGGCTAGGAGTCCAATACTATGTAGAATAAAAGTGAGGAGAGTAGGCATCCTTGCCTTGTTCCTGATTGTAGAGTAAAAGTTTTCAGCTTTTCACTGTTGCATATGATCTATGCTGTGGGTTTGTCACATATGCCTTTATTGTGTTGAATTATGGTCTCTCTATCCCCGCTATGTTGAGAGTTTTTTTAATCATAAATGGATGTTGAATTTTGTCAAATGCTTTTTCTGCACCTATTGAGATGATCATGTGATTTTTATCTTTCATTCTGTTAATGTGGATTATCACACTGATTGATTCACAGGTGTTAAGCTATCTTGCATCCCTGGAATAAATCCCACTTGTTCATGGTATATGATCCTTTTAATGTATTGTTGAATTTGGTATGCTAATAGTTTGTTGAGATTTTTTTGCATCTGTGTTCATCAGAGATATTGGCCTATAATTTTCTTCTTAAAAATCTTCTGCACAGTGAAGGAAACTATCAACAAAATGAAAAGGCAACCTACTGAATGATAGAAGGTATTTTCAAGTCCTATATCCTATAAGGGGTTAATATCCAAAATATATAAAGAACTCACATGACCCAAAAACACAATAATCCAATTAAAAAGTAGGCAGTGGATGTGAATAGACATTTTTTCCAAAGAAAACATAGATGGCCATCAGGCATATGAAAAGATGATCAACATCACTAATCATCAGAGAAATGCAAGTCAAAACCACAATGAGATAGCACCTCACACTAGTCAAAATGGCTAGTATTAAAAAGACAAGAAATAGCAAGTATTGGTGAGCATGTGAACAAAATGGAACCCTCATACACTGTTGGTGGGAATATAAATTGGAGTAGCCACTATGGAAAAGATTATGGAGGTTCCACAAAAAATTAAAAATAGAACTACTATATGATCCAGCAATTCCACAACTAGGTAACCATCCAAAGAAAATGAAAACACTAATTTGAAAAGATGTATGCATCTATGTTCATTGCAGCATTATTTACAATAGCCAAGATAAGGAAACAACCTAAGCGTTCATCGATGGATCGATGGATAAAGATGTAGTACATATATATACAATGGAATATCACTCAGCCATAAAAAGAACATCTGCCATTTGTGACAACATGGATGGACCTTGAGGGTATTATACTGAGTGAAATAAGTCAGACAGAGAAAGACAAATACCACATGATTTCATTTATATGAATCTAAGAAAAAACCTCTAAAACAAACAATAAAACAAAACCCAGACTCATCAATACAGAGAACAAATTGGTGGTTGCCAGAGGAGAGGGATAAAATGGGTGAATGGGACTTAGAAGTACAAACTTCCAGTTACGAAATACATAAGTCATGGGGATATAATGTACAGCATGAGGAATATAATCAATAAAATTGTATTCAATTTGTAAGGTGATGAATGGTAAGTAGACTTATTGTGGTGACCATTTCACAATGCATGCAAATGTCAAATCACTATGGCATACACTTGAAAGTAATATAATATTGTGTGTCGATTATACCTTAATAAAATTTTAAAAAGAGTTTCGTTTAGGGAAGTCTCTCATGTCTTTAAAAAAAAGCAAGCAAAAGAAAAATAATTCTCAGTTTTCTAGAGTTCTAAAACTTATTTTTTAAATTAAAAATTTTTAAGCTGAGGATTTACAAATCAGCTATTAACTTTTAAGAGTTTCATTATAGTTTTAAAAAAATCATAATTACTTGAGGTACAGGAGAGGGGTGTCTACTTTATTCCTAATGGAAACTATACATATAGATGAAGTGTCTATATAAAAAATGGGAGCTACGATTATATTAATACTGTCTAACTGATATTCAATAACTCACCCTTCTATTTCCTATTGTCCATATTTAAATACTTCAAAAAGAATTCTAATCAAGTGGAAATTAATAGGGGAGGAAAGACTGGAGCCGGCAGGAGAAGGTTCTAATCCCACTATCGCTTAATATTTCAAAGTCTCTTTTATTTTCTTAATAAAAGGGCGAGAGAAAGAGAGGGAGAGAGAGAAAAGGGAATTAATCCCGTGCTCTGAACTGTCCTCTCATCTTAATGCTTTAAATAAATTCTAAGAGAATATTACATATGAGAAGGCTATTTCTGGCCAATGGCCAGGCTTTAGTTTTGCTTCTCAACTTTTTTCCATCTTTTTTTCTCCCTTCCCTTTATTCTACCTGTCTTCTCTCCCCTCTTTTCTCCATTCCCAAGATCTTTAAAACCCAGCGATGAGAGCTATATTTAAAGTCCAAGTTCCTCCAACATAATCTGGCTACACATCTCCCCCTGCCCTACTTTCTTCCCCACTCCATCACCTGGGGATACTGCTCCCTTCAACACATCATGTGCATTCTTGCCTCTGTGTTTCTGCACTTGTTTTCCCCCTCATTTTCTCTACCTCTACTTTTTCCTTTTGGCCCCAATCCTTTTTATTCTTCATGCCCCACCTTCTCTATGGAAGTATCTATATGTAGCTTCTTAAAATATTGTGATAATCAGGAAGCATTATAACTGTGAATATTATTGAACAATTCCAGTGTGCTAAGCAATTTACTTGCATTGTATCATTTACTCCTCTTGGTTATCCCTGGGAGACTATACCAACCCTGTAGGTGAAGCCTGGGATTAGGAAAGAGTTATCTCAATTCTCAAAGGATGGGGACTCTTGAGTGGGAAAGTCAGAGGTAGAGTTCTAACATCTGTTTCCTCTCTTGTTCCTGAACTGCAAATGCACTTAGAGTCAAAACCCACATGGTTTAATAATTTAAAGTTCTTTAATTATTTCATGACATCTACTTTCTTAAGCAAAATGATAAATTTTTTGAAGAGAGCAATGATGTTTTATATTTGTTTGTATCTCCCCAGGATCTCATCTGGGATAGGTGCACAGTAGATTCTCAGTGCTTACTTAATGATAAAGGTCTGGATTTTCCCTATGAATTTGGTTGTTTTCACATATGTGCTCAATCACCATATAAACTCAGTTTTACATCTTCTAGGGATGCACATTATCTTGCTCGTCCTCAAAATTGAACTAAATGACTCAATGCTGACACATTTGCTATCTAACATATATTATCAATCAATAGATCAATTAATTCATTAATCCATTTAACAAACACTTATCGAACACTTTTGTGTGCCAGACATTATCTTAGGCACTGGGAAATAGAGCAGTAAACAAAATATACCAAAAAAAATTGTGCCTTTATTATGTTGCCCATATTCTAGTTGGGCGACACAGATAAACAAAGTAGGTAAAATATATGTTAGATGGCAATAAGTATAACAGAAAAATAAAGCAGGACTGGAGACAGGGTATTGGTAGAAGAGGGGATAGTGCTATGATTTTAAATATGATAATCAGGGAAAACTCACTGAGCTTAGACTGGGAGAAGGTGAAGGAATGTAGATATCTGGGCCAATAGTCCAGGCAGAAGGAAATGCAAGTATAAAGGTGGGAATGTGCCTGAAATGTTCAAGAACCAGCAAGAAGTTCAGTGTAGCTCATTTACCTCTAATCATAGAAGGCAATTTATATCTTCTAAGTATGCATGTGTGTGGGGGGGGGGGGTGTGTGTACACGCTGGTGTACCCTGGTAAAAGTTTAATATAGACCTACATAGGCAGGCAGATCCCCAAAGTCCATATATGTATTTTGAGCAGAAAAATAGAAAGGAGTAGAAATGTGTCACTACAAAAGACAATACTGAAATAGCTAGTCAGTGTTTTAGCCCAGGTTCCCTAGAGAACAATTACCTGAGGCCAGGATTAAGAACCGAGACCTTATTTGGGAGGTAAAATCCCAGGACAAAGAGAATTGAGGCAGGAAGAAAGAGAAGCAGGACAAGTTGATGCATGACTTCTCTGGTCACTGCCTCATTAGGGGCCTGGAAGAGACAAGTAACCTTGCAAGGAAGGGCATCTGCAGGGCAGAAACTGTGGCTTAGCCCAGTCCATGGGAAGCAGAGATGAGAGGAAATTTTATTGGTGGGCTCCCTGTCATCACATGCTTCCCGTTGGTCAAATTTCATCCTACAGGTAGATATCAACCCATCCCTCTACCTGGGACTTCCAGGTTGCGAAACCTGGCTCCCTTGTCCAGTTCCCATGCCTGTGATGTGACAACTCATTGAAGTTTAGATGTAGAAAGAGACAAGAGACTAGACCTGCACTTCGTTAGCCTGGTTGCACAGTAGCTGCCAAGGGGGAGGGACCAGCATCCCCAGGCAAACTGGTTGGCCCTAGGCAGTGGGAAATGTGGGTTCTAGCTGGGGTTGGTAGGCAGGAGGCAGAGCAATGACTAAGGATCTGGAGGCGGCAGTGCTGGAGGAAGAGAGGAGGCATATAAGATGTATCTGAAATAATCAGTAAGTAATAATCAAGAGCACATGCTTACAGAACCCTCAAAAACAAATGAGACAGAAGCCCTATTTCCCCTAAGTTTGGGATAAATTATATAGATTAGTGAAGTATATATATGTTCTGTGACAAGGGGAAGAGTGAAAGATGCATTGGGAGAAGAACCACCTAAGCTGTAACTAAGAAGTATAATAGAGCATGATGTAGACTTGCTACTCTCAGGAACACAACTAGCTAAATGAAGTTACCCTAATCAGGTCAGTTTTGGCTACAAGCATGTCCCACAAAGTTAAAGCCAGTGAGAGAGTTTGGAAGCCTAGGTCAGAGGATAAAAAAATCAAGCCAATTTAACTGTTCTTAATATGACCGACTCTCCTACTTTTTAAATTGGGAAAAATGAAGCAAGTTGATGGATTTTAATCATGGCTGGAAAAAAAAATCACTGTGTGAATATTATAGGTATTTAAAATACTAGATAAACCTACTCTGCTATATATATATTTTTTTCAATTTTTAAATCATTTAGTTATTGGACAGACATATCATAGAAGAAACTCCAAAAATTTAATTTAGCAAAATGTAATATTTTTTATAAAGCAAAACAAATCTAGAAGGAACAGAAACATATAAATATATAACCAGATACATTACTAAGGCAGACTGTATGCAACACATTTTTGGTGTTTATCATGAGAAACCTCTTTATAAAGATTGAATTTAGAATTGGCTACACTGTTTCCAGGTTTTTTTATTTGTTTGTTTGGGGTTTTTTTGGGGGGGGTTGAGGGGAGGTTTGGGAGAGGGGATTTGATGTTTTCTTGTTTGTTTGTTTTGTTGTTTGCCATTCTTCCTGCCTCTGGATGTGATGCCTACACACTAGCTACATTGCCTTGGCCTTGCTCTAGTCTGCCTTCTCTCTGAAAAATAGTTTTGTAAAAATTCAGTCAGTGAAATTGGTCTGTTGAATTTTAACTTGGCATCATAGTAAGATCATGCATTTTGTAAGCCAACTCTCTCATTCAAGAGGTTGCTCACAAATTGGCAGCTAAACAGGGCTCAGAGAGTGTCTGGGCAACCCTTCATTTTACACCTGGGTAAACCAGAGTCTAAGGAGCAAAAGAGACTCACCCAATGCCTCACAACAGAAAGAAATGCCTCCTGACTTCCATGAGTATTGCATTTTTAAAAATCTAATTTCATTTCTACACACAGGTAGGAAGCATGAATAAAGAAGAAATTTAAGATTCAGTTGAAACAAATATATTTTATATTACTTATTTATCATTGCATAACAAATTACTTTAAAGCTTAGTAACTTAAAACAATAAACATTTTTGCTCACAATTTCTCTTGGTCAGGAATTCAAGAGCAGCTTAGGTGGGTGTTCCTGGCTCAGGTCTCTCATCTTGCAGTCAAGATATTGGCCGAAGCTGCACTTTTGAAAGCTTAACTGGAACCAGAAGATTTGCTTCCAACATGACTCACTCACATGACTATTGGCAGGAAGCCTTGGTTTCTTATACATAGGCCCCTACGCATAGGGCTGTCATGACTCATGACATGGAAGTTGGCTTCTGCCAGAACAAGTGATCCAAGAGGTGGAAGTCACATGCCATCGCTTGTGTGCGTTATACAAGTCATCCCTACCAAATGAGGGAGAGTCCTACATAGGAGTGTGAATGCCAGGAGGTGGGTATTATTTAAGGGGTCATCCTGAAGACTCCCATGATTCTTTTGAATCAAAACCAGGCATTCCTTAACTTTGTTTGGAGACATACTCTAGTGCTTCATAACTATCATTATCAAGAAATCCTACCTATCTTCTCTTTAATCAGTTAGGCAGCCTTTTAGTTTTTCAAACTGCTTTTCCATTTACCACCATACTATGATTCCTACAGCAGTTCTTGAATGTAAAAATAAGATTAAAATTTTTGCTTGATAAACAAAAAAGCACAGGCACACAAGGATTAAGTAATTTGCTTAAGGCCACCCAGTGGCAGAGATGAGGGTTCAAGTCCTCTTCACTGAGGCTCATGCCATTTGACTATATCGCCCTCTCTCTTCTCTCTTGGTCATCTATCTTCCTCCTGATCATTACCCATCATTCCAAAATTACTCCAGCCCCAGCTCATGGCTCAAATTCTTCCTCTCATAAGATCCAAGATGACTTCATTGTCTCAGTAGATGAATCTAGTCATTAGGCTGAACTCCTAATTTCTTGACCTTCACATCTCCAATGACCTTCTCCCCTCCACTCTAGTTAATCACATCCATGATCACTCCACTCTATCATACTGCTCTACCTCCAAACTCACTAATGCAAGTACCTGACTTTTTGACCACAATCTCTTCCTCTTTCATCACCATTTGTGATGGTTAATTTTATGTATCAATTTGGCTAGGCTATGGTGCCCAGCTGTTTGGTCAAACACCATTCTAGATGTTCCTGTGAAAGTATTTCATGGATGGCATTAACATTTAAATAAGCAGACTGAGTAAAGCAGATTACCCTCCATAATGTGGGTGGGTCTCATCCAATCAGTGAATGGTCTTAAGAGCAAAGACTGAAGTGTTCGGAGAGAAGGAAAGATGAAAGAAATAAAAAAGGAAAGAAGGAAGGAAGGCAGGAAGGGAAGGGAAGGGGAAGAAAAAGGGAAGGGAAGGGAAGGGAGAAAGGAAGAAGAAAGGGAGGGATGGAGGGACGGAATAAGGAAGGAAGGAAGAAAATAAATATCATGGCTCCTGCCCTTAGAGAACTATCAGACTAGTAGAAAAGATCAAAGCAACACAGTCTTTGAAGTACACTGTTAAAGGAGTATACAGGGAAAAGCAGGATTACAAAAAAGATCATTTCCATGGATAGGGAGGTAGCTGGGAGTGGTCAAGAAAGCTTTTATAACCTGGCATTTTGCAAGTGGGTGCCTCTTACTAAAGAGTGAGTCCTCTCTCATTCTGAGGACAACACTAGGTAGAGAGTCAAGGGAATTTTTGTCCCAAAACTATCACTGAGAAGCAATGCAACCTTGATCTACTCACTTCACCAGTTGGACCTTTAGTTGTCTCAACCAGAACAAGAACATTGGAGTAGATGACTTCTGACATTGCTCTGTTTTGCATGATTGGAGACTCCCTGTTTAACATCTCTGCTATTTACTCTGACAGGCCTCCTCAGTGATCCCAAGTAGCTTACAATTATGGCCGTGGAGGACCAAAAAAACCCAAAGTTATTGACGCTACTTTGAATTGGTTGTGGCATTTGTGTGCTTTACCTATTCAAATCAACATTTTTATGATTATTCTTGTGTTTGAATTATGCTACTGACAAGAATAAATCAAGTAAGTATTCTTTTCTACATTATGTTATCATCGGCACTCCCATTTTACAGATGAAAAAACTAAGAGTCAAAGAGAATGAAAGGCTTGCATAAGCTAACTTGATAAGTGAAAATATGCTTCAGATAAAAATCGTGCTTTCTGAGTACCTGATTCCAAAGCCAGGGTTCAGGCTGGGGATACAGGTCTTTATCACCTGGAGAAGAGAATGCTATAATTTTCCTTTCTTGTGAATTTCTTCAAAAATCATCTCAATGCAACAATGCTTGCAGAACTCTTCTTTGACACATTCTCTAGGGAACTGAGTGAGTCTTTCTCACTGATGACACTGGTCCTACTGGAAAAACAGAGTCTAAAGTCAGTTATTTCACCCTGTAACAAGTTGATAACTAGTTTAAACATTTCTTTCCCCCTCCAATGGGGAGACAATATTCTGACTTCTGGTTTCTCCTTCTGAATCACATTTTATCTAAAAACTAAAGAGTAAATTGAAAAATTTTGCTCTTTAAAATGTTTTCTAAGTCTTTGGCCCCAGAAGTTGGATGTTTGGGCTTTGCTTTTCTTCTGTTGAAGACAGAGAAATCAAACAATGACTTAAGTCTAATTTGGGGCTTAGAGAACAGTTTCCCTTCTCATAGCATTTGCCTGGACCCCAATGCCAAGACTAAGACAAAAACAAAAATTGCTTTTCACTGCTTCTACGTCTGTTTCTAGGTGTGCCATTTCCTTGGCTCAGGAACTGCTCTGGGTCATTCTCCCACCATCTCCTGTGAGTCTTCTCTACATTCAGCGACCAAAGTCTCTGTCTTCTCACCTGGATTTCAAATTTGGGGATAATTTCCTTTGGATTGGTAAATACATTTTGCTTTGTGTTTTTTTTCTCACAGTGGAACTGCTTTAAATTTCTGA
Source organism: Eumetopias jubatus (assembly GCF_037043125.1). Taxonomy (NCBI): domain Eukaryota; kingdom Metazoa; phylum Chordata; class Mammalia; order Carnivora; family Otariidae; genus Eumetopias; species Eumetopias jubatus. Next base: position 122,675,497 of record NW_028274807.1, on the reverse strand, counting down.
TTAAATAAGGGGGGCGGAGCAAGATGGCGGAGGAATAGGAGACCTAGAATTCGTCTGGTCTCAGGAATTCAGCTGAATAGGGATCAAACCATTCTGAACACCTACAAACTCAACAGGAGATCGAAGAGGAGAGTAGCAACAACTCTCTGAACAGAGAAGCGACCACTATCTGGAAGGTAGGACGTGCGGAGAAGTGAATCCGAGGCGAAATTCGGGAGGATAGATGGCGGGGGAGGGGCCTCCGCCGGCCGCTTCTGGCAAGTGATAGAGCCGCGGAGCACAAAATCGGAACTGTTAGAAGTCGGCTCCGCTGAGGGACGTCGCTCCAGTGGCTAAGCAGGGGGTGGAATCCTCCCAGGACAGTGTGGTCTCAGGACCCTCAGGGTCACAGAAAGACCGGGGGTGCCTGAGTGCGCCAGAGCTCCCAGGTACCGGAGCGGGGAAGCCGGCTGCAGAGACGGAGCTGAGGCGCGGGCTCTCAGCTTGGGGTGGCCATAAACTGTGATCCGCGGCTCAGTCGGGCCACTGCTCCTCCAGCAGGGACCGAAGAGGCGGCAGAGCCGGGGAGACTCCCCTTCCTCCCCCGGGAGGAGCGGCGTGGGAACGCACCGCAGGGATCTGCTGGGTTTGGAGACTCCACACGGGGTCGGGTGCCAGAGATAGCAAAGCTCGGTCACAGGCCAGGTGGGCACGGAGAGCGGCTGGAGACCGGAGACAAGGGAGTGACTGCTTTTCTCTGTTGGCGCACTGAGGAGCGGGGCCCCGAGTTCTCAGCTCCTCTGGGTGGAGATTGGGAGGCCACCATTTTTGCCCTGGTCCTCCAAGGCTGTACGGAGAGCTTGCAGGGAACAAAAGCTCCTGAGACCAAACCCGAGCAGCTTGCTTAGCCCGGACCCGACAGGGAGGGGCAATTCAGCCTCCAGCAAAGACATTTGGAAACCACAGCAACAGGCCCCTCCCCCAGAAGATCAGCACGAACAGCCACCAAGCCAAGACCAAGTTTACCGATCAAGGAGAACGGGAGAACTCCAGCGCTAGGGGAATACTGCACATAGAATTCATGGCTTTTTTTTACCATGATTCATTAGTTCATCAAAGTTAATTTTTGTTAACTGTTTTTTTTTCTTTTTCCCTTTTTCAACGAACATCTTATCAATCTCTTTTTAAAAAAAAAACATTTTTTATTTTTCATTTTTAGAGTCATATTTTATCCCTTCATAGTAGTTACCCTTATTTTTGGCATATATATATAAGCTGTTCTCTCTTTAAAATTTTGAGATACAGTTTCTTCTAACAGTTCAAAATATACCCTAAATCACTAGTGTATGGCTCTGTTCTAGTCTCCTGCCTGATCACATTCTCTCCCTTTTTTCTTTTTTTTTTAAATCTTCTTTCTTTTTTCAAACAACTTCTTATCTTATCAAGTCCTTTTATAAAATCTTTTATAATTTTCATCTTTACAGTCATCTTCTATCCCTTCATTGTATCAACCCTTATTTTGTACATATATGTCTTTCTTCCTTTAAAATTTTAGGAGGCACGCTTTTATAACAGACTAAAATATGCCCAAAATCTAGTGTGTGGCACTGATCTATGCACTAGCCTGATCATATTTGATCACATTCTACTTTTTTTGTATTGTTCTGTTTTTGTTTTTATCTTTTTTTCTTTTTTTTTTCCTCTTTCTTTTTTCTTTCTTTCCCTTTCTTTTCCCCTGGTTTCAGGTCTTTTCGGATTTGTATACAGTATATTTGGGGGGACATTGTAAACCTGTTAGCATTTTGTTCTCTCATTCATCTATTCTCCTCTGGACAAAATGACAAGACGAAAAAAATCACCTCAGCAAAAAGAACAAGAGGTAGTACCGTCAGCCAGGGACCTACTCAATACGGACATTAGTACGATGTCGGACCTAGAGTTCAGAATCATGACTTTAAGGATACTAGCTGGGCTTGAAAAACGCGTGGAAGTTATTAGAGAAACCCTTTCTGGAGAAATAAAAGAATTAAATCTAACAAAGTCGAAATCAAAAAGGCTATTGACGAGGAGCAATCAAAAATGGGGGCACTAACTGCTAGGATAAATGAGGCAGAAGAGAAAATCAGCGATCTAAAAGACCAAATGATGGAAAATAAAGAGGCTGAGAAAAAGAGGGAGAAACAACTACAGGATCACGAGGGCAGAATTCGAGAGATAAGTGATACGATAAGACGAAACAACATTAGAATAATTGGGATCCCAGAAGAAGAAGAAAGAGAGAGAGGGGCAGAAGGTATATTGGAGCAAATAATAGCAGAGAACTTCCCTAATGTGAGGAAGGAAACAGGCATCAAAATCCAGGAGGCACAGAGAACCCCTCTCAAAATCAATAATAATAGGTCCACACCCTGACATCTAATAGTAAAACTTACGAGTCTCAGAGAAAAAGAGAATATCCTGAAAGCAGCTCAGGAGAAGAGATATGTAACCTACAATGGTAGAAATATTAGATTGGCAACAGACCTATCCACACAGACCTGGCAGGCCAGAAAGGACTGGCAAGATATCTTCAGAGCACTAAACGAGAAAAATATACAGCCAAGAATACTATATCCAGCTAGGCTGTCATTGAAAATAGAAGGAGAGATTAAAAGCTTCCAGGACAAACAAAAACTAAAGGAATTTGCAAACACGAAAGCAGCCCTCCAAGAATATTGAAAGGGGTCCTCTAAGCAAAGAGAGAGCCTAAAAGCAGCAAAGATCAGAGAGGAACACAGAAACATACAGTCACAGTCACCTTACAGACAATACAATGGCACTAAATTCATACCTTTCAATAGTTACCCTGAATGTAAATGGGCTCAATACCCCAATCAAAAGACACAGGCTATCACATTGGATTAAAAAACAAGACCCATCAATATGCTGTCTGCAAGAGACTCATTTTAGACCCAAAGACACCCCCAGATTGAAAGTGAGGGGGTGGAAAACCATTTACCATGCTAATGGACACCAAAAGAAAGCTGGGGTGGCAATCCTTATATCAGACAAACTAGATTTTAAAAAAAAGACTGTAATAAGAGATGAGGAAGGACACTATATCCTACTTAAAGGGTCTATCCAACAAGAAGATCTAACAATTGTAAATATCTAAGCCCCGAACATGGGAGCAGCCAATTATATAAGGCAATTAATAACAAAAGCGAAGAAACACATTGACAACGATACAATAATAGTAGGGGACTTTAACACCCCCCTGACTGAAATGGACAGATCATCTAAGCAAAAGATCAACAAGGAAATAAAGACTTTAAATGACACACTGGACCAAATGGACTTCACAGACATATTCAGAACATTCCATCCCAAAGCAACGGAATACACATTCTTCTCCAGTGCCCATGGAACATTCTCCAGAATTAATCACATCCTAGGTCACAAATCAGGTCTCAACCGGTACCAAAAGATTGGGATCATTCCCTGCATATTTTCAGACCACAATGCTTGGAAACTAGAATTCAATCACAAGAGGAAAGTCGGAAAGAACTCAAATACATGGAGGCTAAAGAGCAGCCTACTAAAGAATGAATGGGTCAACCAGGAAATTAAAGAAGAATTAAAAACATTCATGGAAACCAATGAAAATGAAAACACAACTGTCCAAAATCTTTGGGATACAGCAAAGGCAGTCCTGAGAGGAAAGTATATAGCAATACAAGCCTTTCTCAAGAAACAAGAAAGGTCTCAAATACACAACCTAACCCTACACCTAAAGGAGCTGGAGAAAGAACAGCAAATAAAGCCTAAACCCAGCAGGAGAAGAGAAATAATAAAGATCAGAGCAGAAATCAATGAAATGGAAACCAGAAGAACAGTAGAACAGATCAACGAAACTAGGAGCTGGTTCTTTGAAAGAATTAACAAGATTGATAAACCCCTGGCCAGACTGATCCAAAAGAAAAATGAGCCAAATCAACAAAATCATGAATGAAAGAGGAGAGATCACAACCAACACCAAAGAAATACAAACAATTATAAGAACATATTATGAGCAACTCTATGCCAGCAAATTAGATAACCTGGAAGAAATGGGTGCATTCCTAGAGATGTATCAACTACCAAAACTGAACCAGGAAGAAATAGAAAACCTGAACAGACCTATAACCACTAAGGAAATTGAAGCAGTCATCAAAAATCTCCCAAGAAACAAAAGCCCAGGGCCAGATGGCTTCCCAGCAGAATTCTATCAGACATTTAAAGAAGAATTAATACCTATTCTCCTGAAACTGTTACAAAAAATAGAAATGGCAGGAAAACTTCCAAATTCATTTTATGAGGCCACCATTACCTTGATCCCAAAACCAGACAAAGACCCCATCAAAAAGGAGAATTACAGACCAATATCCTTGATGAACATGGATGCAAAAATTCTCACCAAAATACTAGCCAATAGGATCCAACAGTCCATTAAAAGGATTATTCACCACGACCAAGTGGGATTTATCCCTGGGCTGCAAGGCTGGTTCAACATCCGCAAATCAATCAACGTCATACAACACATTAACAAAAGAAAGAACAAGAATCATATGATCCTCTCAATAGATGCAGAAAAAGCATTTGACAAAGTACAGCATTCTTTCTTGATCAAAACTCTTCAGAGTATAGGGATAGAGGGTACATACCTCAATATCATAAAAGCCATCTACGAAAAACCTACAGCGAATATCATTCTCAATGGGGAAAAGCTGAGAGCTTTTCCCCTAAGGTCAGGAACGCGGCAGGGATGCCCACTCTCACCACTGCTCTTCAACATAGTATTAGAAGTCCTAGCCACAGCAATCAGACAACAAAAAGAAATCAAAGGCATCCAAATCGGCAAAGAGGAAGTCAAACTCTCACTCTTTGCAGATGATAGAATACTGTATGTGGAAAACCCAAAAGACTCCACCCCAAAACTGCTAGAACTCATACAGGAATTCAGTAAAGTCGCAGGCTATAAAATCAATGCACAGAAATCAGTGGCATTCCTATACACCAACAACGAGACAGAAGAGAGACAAATCAAGGAGTCGATCCCATTTTCAATTGCATCTAAAACCATAAGATACCTAGGAATAAATTTAACCAAAGAGGCAAAGGATCTGTACTCAGAAAACTATAAAATACTCAGGAAAGATATTGAAGAAGACACAAAGAAATGGAAAAACGTTCCATGCTCATGGATTGGGAGAACCAACATTGTGAAGATGGCAATGCTACCTAGAGCAATCTACACATTCAATGCAATCCCCATCAAAATACCATCCACTTTTTTCAAAGAAATGGAACTAATAATCCTAAAATTTGTATGGAACCAGAAGAGACCCCGAATAGCCAGAGGAATGTTGAAAAAGAAAAGCAAAGCTGGCAGCATCACAATTCCGGACTTCCAGCTCTATTACAAAGCTGTCATCATCAAGACAGTATGGTACTGGCACAAAAACAGACACATAGATCGATGGAACAGAATCGAGAGCCCAGAAATGGACCCTCAACTCTATGGTCAACTTATCTTTGACAAAGCAGGAAAGAATGTCCAATGGCAAAAAGACAGTCTCTTCAACAAATCGTTTTGGGAAAATTGGACAGCTACATGCAGAAGAATGAAAGTGGACCATTTCCTTACACCACACACAAAAATAGACTCCAAATGGTTGAAAGACCTAAACGTGAGACAGGAGTCCATCAAAATCCTAAAGGAGAACACAGGTAGCAACCTCTTTGACCTCAGCCGCAGCAACTTCTTCCTAGAAACATCACCAAAGGCACGGGAAGCTAGGGCAAAAATGAACTATTGGGATTTCATCAAGATAAAAAGCTTTTGCACAGCAAAAGAAACAGTCCACAAAACCAAAAGACAACCGACAGAATAGGAGAAAATATTTGCAAATGACATATCAGATAAAGGGCTAGTATCTAAAATCTATAAAGAACTTCTCAAACTCAACACCCATAGAACAAATAATCCAATCAAGAAATGGGCAGAAAACATGAACAGACATTTTTCCAAAGAAGACATCCAAATGGCCAACAGGCACATGAAAAAGTGCTCAACATCGCTCGGCATCAGGGAAATCCAAATCAAAACCTCAATGAGATACCACCTCAATGAGATACCACCTCACACCAGAATGGCTAAATTTAACAAGTCAGGGAACGACAGATGTTGGCGGGGATGTGGAAAAAGGGGAACTCTCCTACACTGTTGGTGGGAATGCAAGCTGGTGCAACCACTCTGGAACACAGTATGGAGGTTCCTCAAACAGTTGAAATTAGAGCTACCATTCGATCCAGCAATTGCACTACTGGGTATTTACCCCAAAGATACAAATGTAGGGACCCGAAGGGGTACGTGCACCCCAATGTTTATAGCAGGAATGTCCACAATAGCCAAACTGTGGAAAGAGCCAAGATGTCCATCGACAGATGAATGGATAAAGAAGAGGTGGTATATATACACAATGGAATATTATGCAGCCATCAAAAGGAATGAGATCTTGCCATTTGCAACGACGTGGATGGAACTGGAGGGTGTTATGCTGAGTGAAATAAGTCAATCAGAGAAAGACATGTATCATATGACCTCACTGATATGAGGAATTCTTAATCTCAGGAACAAACTGAGGGTTGCTGGAGTGGTCGGGGGTGGAGGGATGGGGTGGCTGGGTGATAGACATTGGGGAGGGTATGTGCTATGGTGAGCGCTGTGAATTGTGCAAGACTGTTGAATCACAGATCTGTACTTCTGAAACAAATAACGCAACATATTTTAAGAAAAAAGAAAAAGAGGAAGATAGCAGGAGAGGAAGAATGAAGGGGAGTAAGTCAGAGGGGAAGACGAACCATGAGAGATGATGGACTCTGAAAAACAAACTGAGGGTTCTAGAGGGGAGGAGGTAGGGGGATGGGTTAGCCTGGTGATGGGTATTAAAGAGGGCACATTCTGCATGGAGCACTGGGTGTTATGAACAAACAATGAATCATGGAACACTACACCAAAACAAATGATGTAATATATGGTGATTAACATAACAATAAATAAATAAATAAAAGAAATCAAAAAAAATTTCTGATTAAATAAGTAATACATCTTCGTTATAAAAAGATGGAGCAATATATAAAAGCATGAGGAAGTAGGTGAAAAGAATCATATGAAAACCCAATTTCTGAGGTATCCATTATTTACAAAATTTTGTTGACCTTCTGTTAATGCATATATTTATAAATTTACATACAAATATGTAATTTTAATAAATTGGATATCCTCAATATTTATAGCAGCAATGTCCACAATAGCCAAACTATGGGAAAAGCCAGATGTCCATCAACAGATGGATGGATAAAGAAGATGTGTGATACATTTTTACAATGGAATATTATGCAGCCATAAAAAAATGAAATCTTGCCATTTGCAATGATGTGAATGGAACTAGAGGGTATTATGCTAAGTGAAATAAGTCAATCAGAGAAAGACATGTATCATATGATCTCACTGATATGAGGAATTCTTAATCTCAGGAAACAAATTGAGGGTTGCTGGAGTGGTGGAGGGGTGGGAGGGATGGGGTGGCTGGGTGATAGACATGGGGGAGAGTATGTGCTATGGTGAGCGCTGTGAATTGTGTAAGCCTGTTGATGTAATGTTTGGTGATTAACATAACAATAAAATAAAATTTTAAAAAATCTGAATTAAAAAAACTAATGATGTAATGTATGGTGATTAACATAATAAAATAAAATTTAAAAAATAAAAAAATAAATTGGGTATCCTATGTACTATGTTTTATCATGACCATATTTTATGTAATCTTACTTTTGCATTATCTCCACCTCCCAAGCTCTTTCTCTCTATCCCCCACATAACCAACAGAACTGCATACATATTTTTCAGAACTTTCTGTATGTGTATGTCATTATATTCAGACACAAACATATTAGAGTTTCTTAGGTCATTTTTAAACACAATTCCTGCTTTTTTGCACTTTCCTATCCACTGTTTATCTATTAATATAGTTTGTATTTATATAAATAAGTGTAAATAGTTAAGCATAATCTATTTATATATTTTTGCCATAATTTAAAAAATTTCTTTATGTAATAAAATGTTTATTTGTTTAAGATAATTTCTGAATTTACTGTCTTGGTTAAAAAGGTAGCCCAAACCAAGGTTATTCATGTAATCTCCTATATTTTAAGATTTTTTTATTTTATTTTTCACATTTGTCTTTTATCCATTTGATGGTTTTTATTGTATAAAAAGTCCACCTTTATTTTTTTTATTATGTTATGTTAGTCACTGTACAGTACACCATTAGTTTTTGATGTAGTGTTCCATGATTCATTGTTTGCATATAACACTCAGTGCTCCATGCAATACGTGCCCTCCCTAATACCCATCACCAGGCTAACCCATCCCTCCAACCCCTCCCCTCTAAAACCTCAGTTTGTTTCTCAGAGTCCATAGTCTCTCATGGCTCATCTCCCCCTCCAATGTCCCCCCCCTTCATTTCTCCCTTCCTTCTCCTAATGTCCTCCATGCTATTCCTTATGTGCCACAAATAAGTGAAACCATATGATAATCGACTTTCTCTGATTGACTTATTTGACTTAGCATCATCTCCTCCAGTCCCAACCATGTTGGTGCAAAAGTTGGGTATTCATCCTTTCTGATGGCTGAGTAATATTCCATTGTATATATGGACCACATCTTCTTTATCCATTCATCTGTTGAAGGGCATCTCAGCTCTTTCTGCAGTTTGGCTATTGTGGGCATTGCTGTTATGAACACTGGGGTGCATGTGCCCCTTCTTTTCAATACATCTGTATCTTTGGGGTAAATGCCTAGCAGTGCAATTGCTGGGTCATAGGGTAGCTCTATTTTTAACTTTTTGAGGAACATCCACACTGTTTTCCAAAGTGGCTGTACCAACTTGCATTTCCCACCAACAGTGTAAGAGGGTTCCCCTTTCTCCACGACCTCTCCAACATTTGTTGTTTCTTGCCTTGTCAATTTTTGCCATGCTACCTGGTGTAAGGTGGTATTTCAATGTGGTTTTGATTTGAATTTCCCTGATGGCTAATGATGATGAACATTTTTTCATGTGTCTGTTAGCCATTTGTATGTCTTCTTTGAAGAAGTGTCTGTTCATGTCTTCCACCCATTTTTTGACTTGATTATTTGTTTTTTGGGTGTTGAGTTTGAGAAGTTCTTCATAGATCTTGGATATCAGCCGTTTGTCTGTAGTGTCATTTGCAAATATCTTCTGCCATTCTGTGGCTTCTTTGTTTATTTGGCTGTTTCCTTTGCTGTGCAGAAGCTCTTTATCTTGATGAAGTCCCAAAAGTTCATTTTCCCTTTTGTTTCACTTGCCTTTGGAGACATGTCTTGAGAGAAGTTGCTGTGGCTTATGTCGAAGAGGTTACTGCCTATGTTCTCCTCTAGGAGTTTGATGGATTCCTGTCTCACATTGAGGTCTTTCATCCATTTTGAGTTTATCTTGTGTCTGGTATAAGAGAATGAAACTCATTCTTCTGTATAAGCTGTCCAATTTTCCCAGCACCATTTATTGAGGAGACTGTCTTTTTTCCATTGCATATTTTTTCCTGCTTTGTCGAAGATTATTTGACCATAGAGTTGAGGGTCCATTTCTGGGCTCTCTATTCTGTTCCACTGGTCTATGTGTCTGTTTTTGTGCCAGTACTATGCTGTCTTGGTGATCACAGCTTTGTAATACAGCTTGAAATCAGGCAACATGATGCCCCCAGCTTTGTTTTTCTTTTTCAACATTTCCTTGGCGATTTGGGGTCTTTTCTGATTCCATACAAATTTTAGGATTGTTTGTTCCAGCACTTTGAAAAATGTCGTTGGTATTTTGATCGGGATGGCGTTGAAAGTTTTGATTGCTCTGGGCAGCATAGACATTTTAACAATGTTTATTCTTCTGATCCATGAGAATGGAATGTTTTTCCATCTTTTTGTGTCTTCTTCAATTTCTTTCATGAGTGTTCTGTAGTTCCTAGAGTATAGATCCTTTACCTCTTTGGTTAGGTTTGTTCCAAGGTATCTTATGGTTTTTGGTGCTATTGTAAATGGAATCGATTCTCTAATTTCTCTTTCTACAGTTACATTGTTAGTGTATAAGAAAGCAACTGATTTCTGTGCATTGATTTTGTATCCTGCCACATTACTGAATTGCTGTATGAGTTCTAGTAATTTGGGGGTGGAGTTTTAAAAGAATTAATAAGATCGATAAACCACTGGCCAGAGTTATCCAAAAGAAAAGAGAAAGGACCCAAATTAATAAAATTATGAATGAAAGGGGAGAGATCATGACTAATATCAAGGAAATAGAAACAATTATCAGAAATTATTATCAACAACTATATGCTAATAAATTAAGGAACTTGGAAGAAATGGATACATTCCTAGAAACCTATAAACTACCAAGACTGAAACAGGAAGAAATTGATAACCTGAATAGACCAATAACCAGTAATGAGATTGAAGCAGTGATCAAAAACCTCCCATAAAACAAGAGTCCAGGACCTGATGGATTCTCTGGGGAATTCTACCAAACATTCAAAGAAGAAATAATACCTATACTCCTGAAGCTGTTTCAAAAAATAGAAATAGAAAGAAAGCTTCCAGACTCATTCTATGAGGCCAGCATTACCTTGGTCCCCAAACCAGACAGAGACTCCATCAAAAAAGAGAATTTCAGACCAATATCCCTGACGAGTATGGATACCAAAATTCCCCAAAAAGATCCTAGCTAATAGGATCCAACAGTACATTAAAAGGATCGTCCACCATGACCAAGTGGGATTTATCCTTGGGATGCAAGAGTGATTCAACATTCACAAGTCAATCAATGTGATAGAACACATTAATAAGAGGAGAGAGAAGAACCATATGGTCCTCTCAATCGATGCAGAAAAAACATTTGACAAAATACAGCATCCTTTCCTGATTAAAACTCTTCAGAGTATAGGGTTAGAGGGAACATCCTCGATTTCATAAAATCCACCTATGAAAAACCCACAGCAATATCATTCTCAATGGGGAAAAGCTAAGAGCCTTTCCCTTAAGATCAGGAACACGACAAGGATGCCCACTCTCACCACTATTGTTAAACACAGGACTAGAAGTCCTAGCAACAACAATCAGACAACAAAAAGAAATAAAAGGTATTCAAATTGGCAAAGAAGAAGTCAAACTCTCTCTCTTCACAGATGACATGATACTTATATGGAAAACCTAAAAGTCTCCACCCCCAAATTACTAGAACTCATAGAACAATTCAGTAATGTGTCAGGATATTTTTTTTTCTAAATAGATTTCCTGTTGTGCCAGCACTATTTATTAAAAAGACCATTCTTTTTCCATTACATTAGAATGTCACTGTTTTTATATGTTAAATTCTCTCACATATCAAGATCTATGTCTGGGCTCTTAATTATCTCTCAATGATTTGTTTGCTTAAAAAAATAGATTTTGGCCAATATGGCACAACTCTCATAATATTATTGGACATTTCCAGATACTTATTCTTCTATAAAAATGTAAAGATGATCCCCATACTAACCACTTTAAAAACAAAAACAGATCAACATTTTGGTAGATATTCAGTCTTCTCATATAAGAATATCAGACATCTCTCAGTTTGATCAGATTTTGTCTTTTACTAAGATTTGATATTTCTCTGAACATATATCTTATACCTCACATACTGGTTATTTCTAGAAATTTGGCACTTTTGTCACTCTGTGGATGGAATAGTTTCTCATTTTTTTCTAGTTGGTTATAACTAGAATATAGAAAAATCTATTAATTTTATCTTGCATTAGTCTATTCTACCAACTCTAATAATAGTTTTTACTAACCTCTTTTTTATATATGCAATATTATCAACAAAAGATTTTATTCATGTAATATTTATTTTATTCTTTAATTTACTAGAACTTCCAAAACAGCATTCATTTTAAATGGAAAAGGTTTAGTGTTACACTGTAAGAATGACATTGGTGTTAATTTTTGTTAAATAATTTTTATCTTTAAGGAGTTCCTTATATTCCTAGCTTTAGCCATAGTTTTTATTAGAAATAGCTGCTAATTTTTACTGCCTGATTTTTGAAAATTTATTAAAATTTTGAAACTTTTAAAAATTATACTATTTTTCTCCTTGTATTTATTAATCAATTAAATTCATAGATATCAGATACAAAACCACCTTTGCATTCATAGAATAAATCCTACTTGGTAATAACACATTATTCTTTTCATATACTACTGGACTCCAATAGGTAATATTTTATGTAATATGTTTATAATTGTCTTGAGATAAATGAAATGGTCTTTAGTATGTTTATTTTTCCCTCTATCATTTTATAAATTTTCTGCTGAGGTTATACTCATCTTACAAAATGAATTTTAAAAGCATCCCCTCTCTAAATGGTCCAGAATAATTTTCATAATATTAAAATTAAAATTTACTAGGTAGAGCTCAGCTTTTAAACTATCTGGCAGATTTCTTACCAAATTTATGATCCCTTCTTTTGCAATTGGTTCAAGTTTTCTACTTCTTAGGGTCAGAATTGATAGTTTAGGCTTTTCTATAAATCATTTATTTTGAACTCAATGAAAATGAAAATACAACATATCAAAATTATGGAATGCAGCTAAAGTAGTACTCAAAGGGACATTTACATCATTAAGATCTTTTATTAGAAAAGAATAAAAGTCTCAAATTACTAATCTAAGCACCTATCTTAAGAAACTAGAAAAAGAAGACCAAATACCAACTCAGAGCAAACAAAATGAAGGAAATAATAAAGGGCAGAAATCAATGAATTTGAAAACAGAAGAACAGGGAAAAATCAATGAAACCAAAAGTTGTTTTATTAAATATCAATGAAATTGATAAACCTTTAGCCAATCTGACCAAGAAAAAAGGTAAAAATTATTGATTTCAGGAATGAAAGAGGGAACATTACTGTAGACCCCACAGGCATTAAAAAAATAAAAAACAAAAACCCCACAACACTAAAGGAATAATACAAAAAATGCTATGCTCATACATTTGACACCTAAGGTGAAACTGACAAATTTCTTGAAAGACACAAGTTATCAAAGCTTAATAAAAAAAATAGAAAAATGAAAGAGTCCTCTGTTTATTAAAGAAATTAAAATGGCAGTTAAGGGCCTTCCAATGAACAATTAACCAAAAATTCATGCCCAAATAGTGCCAGTAGTTAATGCAATGAAATAATATCCTTTCTACATGATGTCATACGAAAACAGAAGAAGGAAATACTTCCTAACCCATTTTATGAGTTCAGCATTACCCTAATTCTAAGACTAGACAAAGACATTACAAGAAAGGAAAACTGGAGACCATGGTCTCTCATGAACATAGATGCAAAAACCATCAACAAAATATTAAAAAAATCAAATATTGCAATTCATAAAAGGGATAACACATCACAACCAAGTGGGGCTTATCTCTGGAATGCAGATCTGGTTTACCACATTAACAAACAAAAGAAAAAATTGTGATTATCTCAATACATGCAGGAAAAGCACTGAACAAAATTAAACATCCATTCATAATAAAGACTCTAAACTTGGATAAGAAGAAAACTTACATAACTTGATAAAGAACACTTACAGGACAATTACATAAACCCTACACTAAATCATATTTAATGGTGAAAAACTGCATGTTTTCACCCCCAAATCAGGAATATGGCAAAAATGTCCTCTCTCACCATTCGTATTCAACACTGTACTGGAAGTTAAAGCCAGTAAGTCAGGAAAGGAAAAAAGAAAGTATACAGACTGGAAAGAAAGAAAAATGTCTATAGTCAGAGATCCCAAGATTTCTTACGTAGAAAATACCAAAGAATCTACCCCCTCAAAACAAAACAAAAAACCCCAACTTTTTAAAAGTGCAATTGATTTTTTTCACGATACAGGTCAATAAACAAAACAATTATATTTCTGTATACTAACAGTGAATAATTGGAATTTAAAATAAAACTACTACTCATGAGAGCACCAAAAACTAAAAAAAAATACTTATGTATAAATTTAACAAATTCAGGTTCTTTATGCTGAAAACTAGAAAACATTCATGAAAGAAGACCTAAATAGGGGGGCGGAGCAAGATGGCGGAGGAGTAGGAGACCTAGATTTCGTCGGCTCTCAGGAATTCAGCTGAATAGGGATCAAACCATTCTGAACACCTACGAACTCAACAGGAGATCGAAGAGGAGAGTAGCAACAACTCTCTGAACAGAGAAGCGACCACTTACTGGAAGGAAGGACATGCGGAGAAGTGAATCCGAGGCGATATTCGGGAGGATAGACGGTGGGGGAGGGGGACTCCGTGGGCCACTTCTGGCAAGTGATAGAGCCACGGAGCACAAAATCGGAACTTTGAGAAGTTGGCTCCACTGAGGGACGTCGCTGCAGTGGCTAAGCGGGGGGTGGAATCCTCCTGGGACAGTGTGGTCTCAGGACCCTCAGGGTCACAGAAAGACCGGGGGTGCCTGAGTGCAGCAGAGCTCGCAGGTATCGGAGCGGGGAAGCCGGCTGCAGAGACGGAGCCGAGGTGCGGACTCTCAGCTCGGGGTTGCCATAAACTGTGATCTGCGGCCCAGTCGGGCCACTGCTCCTCCAGCAGGGAACCAACAAGCAGCAGAACCGGGGAGACTCCCCTTCCTCCCCCGGGAGGAGGAGTGTGGGAGCGCACTGCAAGGATCTGCTGGGTTTGGAGACTCCACACGGGGTCAGGTGCCAGAGATACAAACGCTCGGTCACAGGCAGGGTGAGCACGGAGTGCAGCCGGACACCGGGGACACGGGAGTGACTGCTTTTCTCTGGGGGCGCACTGAGGACCGGGGCCTAGAGTTCTCAGCTCCTCCGGGTGGAGATTGGGAGGCCGCCATTTTCACCCTGGTCTTCGAAAGCTGTACCGAGAGCTTGCAGGGAACAAAACCACTGAGAGCAAACCCGAGCAGCTTGCTTAGCCCGGACCGACAAGGGCGGGGCAATTCAGCCTCCGGCAAAGACATCTGGAAACCACGGCAACAGGCCCCTCCCCCAGAAGATCAGCACGAACAGCCAGCAAGCCAAGACCAAGTTTACCGATCAAGGAGAACGGGAGAACTCCAGCGCTAGGGGAATACTGCACATAGAATTCATGACTTTTTTTTTTACCATGATTCATTAGTTCATCAAAGTTAATTTTTTTACTGTTTTTTTTTAATTTTCTTTTTCCCTTTTTCAACCATCTTATCAATCCCTTTTTTAAAAAAAACATTTTTTATTTTTCATTTTTAGAGTCATATTTTATCCCTTCATAGTAGTTACCCTTATTTTTGACATATATTTATAAGTTGTTCTCTCTTTAAAATTTTGAGATACAGTTTCTTCTAACAGATCAAAATATACCCTAAATCACTAGTGTATGGCTTTGTTCTAGTCTCCTGCCTGACCGCATTCTCTCCCTTTTTTCTTTTTTTTTTAAATCTTCTTCTTTCTTTTTTCAAACTTATCTTATCAATTCCTTTTATAAAATCCTTTATAATTTTCATCTTTACAGGCATCTTCCATCCCTTCATTGTATCAACCCTTATTTTGTACATATATGTCTTTCTTCCTTAAAAATTTTAGGAGGCACTTTTTTCTAACAGACCAAAATACGCCCAAAATCTAGTGTGTGGCACTGATCTATGCACTAGCCTGATCATATTTGATCATATTCTGCTTTTTTTGTATTGTTCTGTTTTTGTTTTTATCTTTCTTCTTTTTTTTCTCTCTCTTTCTTTTTTCTTTCTTTCCCTTTTTTTCCCCCTGGTTTCAGGTCCTTTCTGATTTGTATAGAGTACATTGGCTGGGGACGTTGTTAACCTGTTAGCATTTTGTTCTCTCATTCATCTATTCTCCTCTTGACAAAATGACAAGACAAAAAAAATCACCTCAGCAAAAAGAACAAGAGGTAGTACCATCTGCCAGGGAACTACTCAATAGGGACATTAGTACGATGTCGGACCTAGAGTTCAGAATCATGACCTTAAAGATACTAGCTGGGCTTGAAAAAAGCGTGGAAGTTATTAGAGAAACCCTTTCTGGAGAAATAAAAGAACTAAAATCTAACCAAGTCGAAATCAAAAAAGCTATTGATGAGGTGCAATCAAAAATGGGGGCACTAACTGCTAGGATAAATGAGGCAGAAGAGAACCAGCGATATAGAAGACCAAATGATGGAAAATAAAGAGGCTGAGAAAAATAGAAAGAACTACAGGATCACGGGGGCAGAATTCGAGAGATAATTGATACGATAAGACGAAACAACATTAGAATAATTGGGATCCCAGAAGAAGAAAGAGAGAGGGGGGCAGAAGGTATACTGGAGCAAATAATAGCAGAGAACTTCCCTAATGTGAGCAAGGAAACAGGCATCAAAATCCAGGAGGCACAGAGAACCCCTCTCAAAATCAATAATAATAGGTCCACACCCCGACATCTAAGAGTAAAACTTACGAGTCTCAGAGACAAAGAGAAAATCCTGAAAGCAGCTCGGGAGAAGACATATGTAACCTACAATGGTAGAAATATTAGATTGGCAACAGACCTATCCACACAGACCTGGCAGGCCAGAAAGGACTGGCATAATATATTCAGAGCACTAAACGAGAAAAATATACAGCCAAGAACACTATATCCAGCTAGGCTGTCATTGAAAATAGAAGGAGAGATTAAAAGATTCCAGGACAAACAAAAACTAAAGGAATTTGCAAACAGGAAACCCGCCCTCCAAGAAATATTGAAGGGGGTCCTCTAAGCAAAGAGAGAGCCTAAAAGCAGCATAGATCAGGAAGGAACAGAGACAATATACAGTAACAGTCACCTTACAGGCAATACAATGGCACTAAATTCATACCTTTCAATAGTTACCCTGAATGTAAATGGGCTAAATGGCCCAATCAAAAGACAGAGGCTATCAGATTGGATTCAAAAACAAGACCCATCAATAACCTGTCTGCAAGAGACTCATTTTAGACCCAAAGACACCCCCAGATTGAAAGTGAGGGGGTGGAAAACCATTTACCATGCTAATGGACACCAAAAGAAAGCTGGGGTGGCAATCCTTATATCAGACAAATTAGATTTTTAAAACAAAGACTGTAATAAGAGATGAGAAGGACACTATATCCTACTTAAAGGGTCTATCCAACAAGAAGATCTAACAATTGTAAATATCTATGCCCCAAACAGGGGAGCAGCCAATTATATAAGACAATTAATAACAAAAGTGAAGAAACACATTGACAAAAATACAATAATAGTGGGGGACTTTAATACACCCCTGACTGAAATGGACAGATCATCTAAGCCAAAGATCAACAAGGAAATAAAGACTTTAAATGATACACTGGACCAAATGGACTTCACAGACATATTCAGAACATTCCATCCCAAAGCAACGGAATACACATTCTTCTCTAGTGCCCATGGAACATTCTCCAGAATTGACCATGTCCTAGGTCACAAATCAAGTCTCAACCAGTACCAAAAGATTGGGATCATTCCCTGCATGTTTTCAGACCACAATGCTTTGAAACTAGAACTCAATCACAAGAGGAAAATCGGAAAGAACTCAAATACATGGAGGCTAAAGAGCATCCTACTAAAGAATGAATGGGTCAACCAGGAAATTAAAGAAGAATTAAAAACATTCATGGAAACCAATGAAAATGAAAACACAACTGTCCAAAATCTTTGGGATACAGCAAAGGCAGTCCTGAGAGGAAAGTATATAGCAAGACAAGCCTTTCTCAAGAAACAAGAAAGTTCTCAAATACACAACCGAACCCTACACCTAAAGGAGCTAGAGAAAGAACACCAAATAAAGCCCAAACCCAGCAGGAGAAGAGAAATAATAAAGATCAGAGTAGAAATCAATGAACTAGAAACCAAAAGAACAGTAGAACAGATCAACGAAACTAGGACCTGGTTCTTTGAAAGAATTAACAAGATTGATAAACCCCTGGCCAGACTTATCAAAAAGAAAAGAGAAATGACCCAAATCCACAAAATATGAATGAAAGAGGAGAGATCACAACCAACACCAAAGAAATACAAACAATTCTAAGAACATATTATGAGCAACTCTATGCCAGCAAATTAGATAACCTGGAAGAAATGGGTGCATTCCTAGAGATGTATCCACTACCAAAATTGAACCAGGAAGAAATAGAAAACCTGAACAGACCTATAGCCACTAAGGAAATTGAAGCAGTCATCAAAAATCTCCCAAGAAACAAAAGCCCGGGGCCAGATGGCTTCCCAGGGGAATTCTATCAGACATTTAAAGAAAATTAATACCTATTCTCCTGAAACTGTTCCAAAAAATAGAAATGGAAGGAAAACTTCCAAACTCATTTTATGAGGCCAGCATTACCTTGATCCCAAAACCAGACAAAGACCCCATCAAAAAGGAGAATTACAGACCAATATCCTTGATGAACATGGATGCAAAAATTCTCACCAAAATACGAGCCAATAGGATCCAACAGTCCATTAAAAGGATTATTCACCACGACTAAGTGGGATTTATCCCTGGGCTGCAAGGCTGGTTCAACATCCGCAAATCAATCAACATCATACAATACATTAACAAAAGAAAGAACAAGAATCATATGATCCTCTCAATAGATGCAGAAAAAGCATTTGACAAAGTACAGCATCCTTTCTTGATCAAAACTCTTCAGAGTATAGGGATAGAGGGTACATACCTCAATATCATAAAAGCCATCTATGAAAAACCTATAGCGAATATCATTCTCATTGGGGAAAAGGTGAGAGCTTTTCCCCTAGATCAGGAACGCGGCAGGGATGTCCACTCTCACCACTGCTCTTCAACATAGTATTAGAAGTCCTAGCTACAGCAATCAGACAACAAAAAGAAATCAAAGGCATCCCAATCGGCAAAGAGGAAGTCAAACTCTCACTCTTTGCAGATGATAGGATACTGTATGTGGAAAAGCCAAAAGACTTCACCACAAAACTGCTAGGACTCATACAGGAATTCAGTAAAGTCACAGGCTATAAAATCAATGCACAGAAATCAGTGGCATTCCTATACACCAACAACAAGACAGAAGAGAGACAAATCAAGGAGTTGATCCCATTTACAATTGCACCTAAAACCATAAGATACCTAGGAATAAATTTAACCAAAGAGGCAAAGGATCTGTACTCAGAAAACTGTAAAATATTCATGAAAGAAATTGAAGAAGACACAAAGAAATGGAAAAATGTTCCAAGCTCATGGATTGGGAGAACCAACATTGTGAAGAAGGCAATGCTACCTAGAGCAATCTAAACATTCAATGCAATCCCCATCAAAATACCATCCACTTTTTTCAAAGAAATGGAACCAATAATCCCAATAGTTGTATGGAACCAGAAGAGACCCCAAATAGCCAGAGGAATATTGAAAAAGAAAAGCAAAGCTGGCGGCATCACGATTCCGGACTTCCGGCTCTATTACAAAGCTGTCATCATCAAGACAGTATGGTACTGGCACAAAAACAGACACATAGATCAATGGAACAGAATCGAGAGCCCAGAAATGGACCCTCAACTCTATGGTCAACTTATCTTTGACAAAGCAGGAAAGAATGTCCAATGGCAAAAAGACAGTCTCTTCAACAAACGGTGTTGGGAAAATTGGACAGCTACATGCAGAAGAATGAAAGTGGACCATTTCCTTACACCACACACAAAAATAGACTCCAAATGGTTGAAAGACCTAAACGTGAGACAGGAGTCCATCCAAATCCTAAAGGAGAACACAGGCAGCAAACTCTTCGACCTCAGCCACAGCAACTTCTTCCTAGAAACATCGCCAAAGGCAAGGGAAGCCAGGGCAAAAATGAACTATTGGGATTTCATCAAGATAAAAAGCTTTTGCACAGCAAAAGAAACAGTCCACAAAACCAAAAGACAACCAACAGAATGGGAGAAAATATTTGCAAATGACATATCAGATAAAGGGCTAGTATCCAAAATCTATAAAGAACTTATCAAACTCAACACCCAAAGAACAAATAATCCAATCCAGAAATGGGCAGAAGACATGAACAGACATTTTTCCAAAGAAGACATCCAAATGGCCAACAGACACATGAAAAAGTGCTCAACATCGCTCGGAATCAGGGAATTCGAAATCAAAACCTCAATGAGATACCACCTCACACCAGTCAGAATGGCTAAAATTAATAAGTCAGGAAATGACAGATGTTGGCGGGGATGTGGAGAAAGGGGAACCCTCCTACACTGTTGGTGGGAATGCAAGCTGGTGCAACCACTCTGGAACACAGTATGGAGGTTCCTCAAACAGTTGAAAATAGAGCTACCACACAATCCTGCAATTGCACTACTGGGTATTTACCACAAAGGTACAAATGTAGGGATCCAAAGGGGTACGTGCACCCCAATGTTTATAGCAGCAATGTCCACAATAGCCAAACTGTGGAAAGAGCCAAGATGTCCATCGACAGATGAATGGATATAGAAGATGTGTTATATATACACAATGGAATATTATGCAGCCATCAAAAGGAATGAGATCTTGCCATTTGCAACGACGTGGATGGCACTGGAGGGTGTTATGCTGAGTGAAATAAGTCAATCAGAGAAAGACATGTATCATATGACCTCACTCATGTGAGGAATTCTTAATCTCAGGAAACAAACTGAGTGTTGCTGGAGTGGTGGGGGCTGGGAGGGATGGGGTGCCTGGGTGATAGACATTTGGGAGGGTATGTGCTGTGGTGAGCACTGTGAAGTGTGCAAGACTGTTGAGTTGCAGATCTGTACTTCTGCGACAAATAATGCAACATATGTTAAGAAAAAAGAAAAAGAAGAAAATAGCAGGAGGGGAAGAATGAGGGGGAATAAGTCAGAGGGGGAGACGAACCATGGGAGATGAACCATGAGAGACGATGGACTCTGAAAAACAAACTGAGGGTTCTAGAGGGGAGGAGGGTGGGGGAATGGGTTAGCCTGGTGATGGGTATTCAAGGGGCACGTTCTGCATGGAGCACTGGGTGTTATGCACAAACAATGTATCATGGAACACTATATGAAAAACTAATGATGCAATATATGGTGATTAACATAACAATAAAAAATAATAAAAAAATGAAAAAAAAGAAAGAAGACCTAAATAAATAGAGTTATATACCATGTTTATGCAAAAGATGTGATACTGTAAAAACGTGCATTTCCCCCATTTGGCTTATAGTTCCAATGTAATTTCAATCAAAACTCTGTAGGTTTTGTATATCTGTAAGGTAAGTTGAAGAATAGTATCAGCAAAGAAAATGCTGAGTGACCAGGGCCAGATGGCTTCCCAGGGGAATTCTACCAAACATTTAAAGAAGAATTAATACCTGTTCTCCTGAAACTGTTACAAAAAATAGAAATGGAAGGAAAACTTCCAGACTCATTCTTTGAGGTCAGCATTACCTTGATCCCAAAACCAGACAAAGACTCCATCAAAAAGGAGAATTACAGACCAATATCCCTGATGAACATGGATGCAAAAAAGCTCACCAAAATACTAGCCAATAGGATCCAACAGTCCATTAAAAGGATTATTCACCACAACCAAGTGGGATTTATTCCTGGGCTGCAAGTTTGGTTCAACATCCACAAATCAATCAACATGATACAATACATTAATAAAAGAAAGAGCAAGAACTATATCATCCTCTCAATAGATGCAGAAAAATCATTTGACAAATTACACATCCTTTCTTGATTAAAAGTCTTCACAGTGTAGGGATAGAGGAAACATACCTCAATATCATAAAAGCCATCTATGAAAAACTCACAGTAAATATCATACTCAATGGGGAAAACCTGAGTGCTTTCCCCCTAAGTTCAGGAACAAGGCAGGGATGTCCACTATCACCACTGCTGTTTATCATGGTAGTAGAAGTCCTAGCCACAGCAACCAGACAACAGAAAGAAATAAAAGGGATCCGAATTGGCAAAGAAGAAGTGAAACTCTTACTTCTTGCAGATGATATGATACTTTATGTGGGAAACCCAAAAGACTCCACCCCAAAACTGCTAGAACTCATACAGGAATTCAGTAAAGTGGCAGGATATAAAATAATGCACAGAAATCAGTGGCATTTCTATACACCAACAACAAGGCAGAAGAAAGAGAAATTAAGGAGTTAATCCCATTTACAATTGCACCCAAAACGATAAGATACCTAGCAATAAATCTAATCAAAAAGGCAAAGAATCCATACTCAGAAAACTATAATATACTCATGAAAGAAATTGAGGAAGACAGAAAGAAATGGAAAAACGTTCCATGCTCATGGATTGGAAGAACAAATATTCTGAAAATGTCTACACTACCTAGAGCAATCTACACATTTAAAGCAATCCCTATCAAAATACCATCAACTTTTTTCAAAGAAATGGAACGAATAATCCCAATATTTGTATGGAACCAGAAAAGACCCCAAATAGCCAGAGAAATGTTGAAAAAGGAAAGCAAAGCTGGCGGCATCCCAATTCCAGACTTCCAGCTCTATTACAAAGCTGTCATCATCAAGACAGTATGGTACTGGCACAAAAACAGACACATAGATCAATGGAACAGAATCGAGAGCCCAGAACTGCACCCTCAACTCTATGGTCAACTCATCTTCGAAAAACAGGAAAGAATGTCCAATGGAAAAAATATAATCTCTTCAACAAATGGTGTTGGGAAAATTGGACAGCCACATGCAGAAGAATGAAACTGGACCATTTCCTTACACCACACACAAAAATAGACTCAAAATAGATGAAAGACCTCAATATGAGACAGGAGTCCATCAAAATCCTAGAGGAGAACACAGGCAGCCACCTCTTCTCCCTCAGCCACAGCAACTTCTTCCTAGAAACATCACCAAAGGCAAGGGAAGCAAGGGCAAAAATGAACTATTGGGACCTCATTAAGATAAAAAGCTTTTGCACAGCAAAAGAAACAGTCCACAAAACCAAAAGACAACCGACAGAATGGGAGAAGATATTTGCAAATGACATATCAGATAAAGGGCTAGTATCCAGGGCGCCTGTGTGGCTCAGTTGGTTAAGCAACTGC
Source organism: Eumetopias jubatus (assembly GCF_037043125.1). Classification (NCBI taxonomy): domain Eukaryota; kingdom Metazoa; phylum Chordata; class Mammalia; order Carnivora; family Otariidae; genus Eumetopias; species Eumetopias jubatus. The sequence goes on along the minus strand of NW_028274807.1, from coordinate 122,652,296 downwards.
CTTCGGCTCAGGTCATGATCCTGGAGTCCCGGGATCGAGTCCCACATCGGACTCCCAGCTCAGCAGGGAGCCTGCTTCTCCCTCTGACCCTCTCCCTTCTCATGCTGTTTTTCTCTCTCCTTCTCTCAACTAAATAAATAAATAAATAAATAGGCTAGTATCCAAAATCTATGAAGAACTTCTTAAGCTCAACACCCAAAACAAATGATCCAATCAGGAAATGGGAGAAGACATGAACAGACATTTTTCCAAAGAAGACAACCAAATGGCCAACAGACACATGAAAAAGTGCTCAGCATCGCTCAGCATCAGGGAAATCCAAATCAAAACCTCAATGAGATGCCACCCACACCAGTCAGAATGGCTAAAATTAACAAGTCAGGAAACGACAGATGTTGGCGGGGATATGGAGAAAGGGGAACCCTCCTACACTGTTGGTGGGAATGAAAGCTGGTGCAACCACTCTGGAAAACAGTATGGAGTTTCCTTAAAAAGTTGAAAATAGAGCTACCCTATGACCCAGGAATTGCACTACTGGGTATTTACCCCAAAGATTCAAATGTAGTGATCAGAAGGAGCACCTGCACTCTAATGTTTATAGCAGCAATGTCCACAGTAGCCAAACTGTGGAAAGAGCCAAGATGTCCACTGACAGATGAATGGGTAAAGAAGATGTGGTATATATACACAATGGACTATTATGCAGCCATCAAAAGTAATAAAATCTTGCCATTTGCAATGACATGGATAGAACTGGAGAGTGTTATGCTGAGTGAAATAAGTCAATCAGAGAAAGACATGTATCATATGACCTCACTGATATGAGGAATTCTTAATCTCAGGAAACAAACTGAGGGTTGCTGGAGTGGTGGCGGGTGGGAGGGATAGCGCTGCTATGTGATAGACCTTTGGGAGGGTATGTGCTATGGTGAGCACTGTGAATTGTACAAGACTGTTGAAACACAGATATGTACCTCTGAAAGAAATAATACATTATATGTTAAAAAAAAAGAAGAAGATAGCAGGAGGGGAAGAATGAAGGGGGGAAATTGGAGTGGGAGATGAACCATGAGAGACAATGGACTCTGAAAAACAAACTGAGGGTTCTGGAGGGGTTGGGGGGTGGGAGGATGGGTTAGCCTGGTGATGGGTATTAAAGAGGGCACGTTCTGCATGGAGCACTGGGTGTTATATGCAAACAATGAATCATGGAACACTACATCAAAAACGAAGGATATCATGTATGGTGATTAACATAACATAATAAAAAAAATAGAATAAGCTTCTGTATAAAAGCAGCACCTTTGTGACACTTTTAACTTTAGTATTCCTCTCCTTCTTCACCCTCTCCTTCAACAGAAACCACACCAACCTCCTCATAATCCTTCTCAAGGGCAGCCAGGTCCTCATGAGCCTCAGAAAACTCTCCTTTCTCCATGCCCTCACCCACATATCAGTGAACAAAGGCATGTTTGGCATACATCAGGTCAAACTTGTGGTCCAGGTGAGCCCAGGTCTCAGCGATGGCTGTGGTGCTGCTCAGCATGCACCCAGCTCGCTGTACTTTGGCCAGGTCTCCACCAGGTACCACAGTGGGAGGCTGGTAATTAATACCAACTTTGAAGCCAGTGGGGCACCAGTCCACAAACTGAATGATATGCTTGGTCCTGATGGTGGCAATGACAGCATTGACATCTTTGGGAACCATATAACGATGGTAGCACAGGCAGCAAGCCATGTATTTACCATGGTGAAGGTCACATTTCACCATTGGTTGCCTGGCTCAAAGCATGCATTGGTGATCTCTGCTACAGAAAGCTGTTCTGGTTCTCAGCAGAGATGACAGAAGCAAATATGACCAGAGGAAAGTGGATGTGGGGATAGAGCATCAAGTGGTCTGGAATTCTGTCAGATCAACATTAGGGGCTCCATCAAATCTTAGGGAAGCAGGGATGGAGGACACAATTTGACCTATCAACCTATTCAGGTTAGTGTAGGTTAGGCATTCAATATTAAGTTTTCTACGACAGATGTCATAGATGGCCTCATTGTCTATCATGAAGGCACAATCTGAGTGCTCCTGGGTGGTGTGGATAGGGAGGATGGAGTTATAGGGCTCAGCTACAGCTGTGGAAACCTGGGGGGCTGGGTAAATGGAGAACTCCACCTTGGACTTCTTGCCAACAGAGAGAAGTTCCATCAGCAGAGAGGTGAACCTGGAATCCATCTCCCCTCTAAAACTGTGGAAAACCAAGAAGCCCTGAAGACCTGTGCACTAATAAGGCAGTTTCTGAATGTAGACCAAGACAAAGTCAATGATCTCCTTGCCAATGGTGTAGTGTCCTTGGGCATAGTTATTGGCAGCATCTTCCTTGCCTGTGATGAGCTGCTCAGGGTGGAAAAGCTATCAGTAGGTGCCAGTGTGGAACTTCATCAATGACTATGAGTTCCAGGTCTACAAACACTGCCCTGGGCACATGCTTGCCAGCATCTATCTCACTGAAGAAGATGTTGAAGGAGTCATCTCCTCCCTCAATGGTCTTATCACTTGGCATCTGACTATTGGGCTGGATGCCATGTTCCAGGCAACAGAGCTCTCAGCAGGCATTGCCAATCTGGACCCCAGCCCAGCCAGCATGGATGGAGATGCATTCATGCATGGTTGCTGCTTTGTGGCTGCTGAGAAGATGGTGGAGAAGAAGAGGAAAGGTCGTTGCTTCTTACAGTGGGACTCTTAGGTGGTTGATGTAAGAGAACCTAGCAGAGAGTTTTTAAGTACAACTCCCAAAGCAGGATCCATAAAAGAAAAATTTAATATCAAAATTAAAAACTTTTGCTCTGCAAAAGACAATATTAAGGAACTGAAAGGACAAACCACACAATGGGAGAAAATATTGTCAAATCACATACCTCACAAAGGACTGCTATCTAAAATATATAAAGAACTCCCAATTTCAACAATAAGTAAACAAAAACCAATTTAAAAAATGAGCAGAACAACTGAACACTTTACCAATGAAGATATGTAGATGGCAAATAAACACATAAAAAGATGTTCTACGTCATTAGAGATAAGGAAAATGTAAATTAAAGACACAATGAGATGCTATTACACATCTAATGGAATAGCTAAGAACAAAAACAAAAGATAAACTAACAATACAAACTGCTTGCAAAGATTCAAAGTAACTGAAACACACATTGCTGACAGACCTGGAAAATGGCATAGTCACTGTGGAAGAGTTTGGTTGTTTCACATAATGTTAAACATACACTTAACATTTGTCCCAGCAACAGCACTCCTACATATTTACTGAGTGAAATAAAAACTTATGTTCACACAAAACCTGTACACAAATGTTTATATTAGCTTTATTTATAATTGTCAAAAACTGAAAGCAATCCAGGTGTCTGCCCTTCCACAGGTGAACAGATAAAAAACTGGTACATCCATGCACTAGAATATCATTCAGCAATAAAAAGACAAGAACAACTAATTCATCCAACTACATGAATGAATCGTAAGTGCATTTTGTTAAGTGAAAAAGTGAGACCCAAGACTACACATTGAATTATTCCATTTATATTATGTTCTCAAAAGCAAAATTACAGAGAACTCAAAAAGATCAATCATTACTAGGGGTTGGGAGGGTGGTTAACTACAAAGGGGCAGCACAAGGAATTTTTGGATCAGTGGAATTGTTTTGTATGATATCGTGGTTGTAGATATATGGCTGTATGCATTTGTCAATCCCGAAGAACTATACAGCACAAGAGTGAGTCTACTACCTGCAAATTTAGAAAATGAACCCGAGATACCAAGGAGACCCAAGATAAAATGTGGACTATCACAAATGAATCTAGCCATGTTACAAATAAATGACCTAGCCACACTGAATGGGGTAAGACAACAGAAACTGACCTAAGTAACTTTGCAAAAGGATGTTTTCACTGGATACTGGTAAGGCTAAGGACAAAAAGAAATGTACATCAATATTGTGCTCTAATTGTGGTACATCCACACAGTAGAATATCCTTCAGTAATAAAAAGACATGAAATGATTGATTGATCTAACAACCTAAATGAATCTTAAAGGAATTTTGTTAAGTGAAAGTAGACCCAAATGACTATGCATTGAATTTGTTTCTCTCACGCGTATGGGTAAGCAATTCTGAAAATATTTTACATGTAAAACAAATAAGTAAATATATTGTGAATAATGAAAAGCAGGTTTCTCATGGTTGGAGAAAAGTTATAAGCAACCTGGGAATGCTAGAATAAACCCACTAGTACTAGACGGGACTTGAAAGTATTAGAATGAAGTCATATTTTTATTTTATTTTATAGGTTTATTTATTTATTTTAGAGAGAGCATGAGCAGGAGCAGCAAGGGGAGAGAGGATCTCAAGCAGACTCCATGCTAAGCGCAGAGCCCAATGCAGGGCTCAATTTCATGACCCTGAGATCACAACCTGAGTTGAAACCAAGAGTCAGATACTTAACCAACTGTACCACCAAGGTGCCCTAAGGACTCATATTTTTAAAAAAGTGTGTGTGTGTATGTATCAGTAAAATTAAAACTTATGTTCATACAAGAACCTGCATATAAACATTTATAGATGTTTTATTTGGGACACCTGGGTGGCTCAGTTGGCTAAGCATCTACCTTTGGCTCAGGTCATGATCCCAGGGTCCTGGGATGGAGCCCCACATTGGGCTCCCAGCTCAGCGGGGAGCCTGCTTCTCCCTCTACCTGCCGCTCCCCTTGCTTGTGCCCTCTCTCTGACAAAAAAATAAATAAAATTTTTTTAAAAAAAGTTTTATTCATAATCAGTAAAAGCTGGAAACCCAGGAGTCCTTCAACAAGTGAATCTAGATAGCTAGCTAGCTATCTAAATATAGGGGTGAGTGTGCGCATATGCATAGGTTAGTTAGTACATACCTATATATTTTCTAGCTCTGTCTAGAAGCAGAGACAAACCAGTAGCAATGAGTGCACTTAGTGCCCAGATTTTGGTTTTAAATGACATTCTCCAATAAAAGCAACCAAACTTCTTGGAAAAATCCAAGGGGTAAGCAGAGAAAATATAAGATGAATATCTCATTATGCCAGAAATTAAGGAAGTGCTAAAATTAAAAAAAAAAAAAGTGGAGTCATGTCAAAAGGACACAGCAAGCCAACCTGGAAGAGCTCCCAATGGCTGAAGATGAAACCATTTCAGCAAAATGATAGTATTAGATTTATAACATGAGAAAATAAAATAAATATCCAAGGGTCCATACTGATACAGATAAATTATTAAATAAATAAGTAGGGGAAGAAAGGGTAACTTTTCTTTACAGAAGAATTCCAGTCAATATATGTAAAAGGAATAAGATAAATAGAAATTCACCACAACACCATAGTAGTAACTGCTGCAGGTAAGATCCTCCTGTGAATGCTAAAATTAGTAGGTGAAGCAAGATTTAAGGTAAAACAAGATTTTTGCATAGCTTCAAAGTATCTCCCTTCCCAAATATTTATGAGTTTTATTTTATTTTTTAAAGATTTTATTTAGGGGCACCTGGGTGGCTCAGTCGTTAAGCGTCTTCCTTCAGCTCAGGTCATGATCCCAGGGTCCTGGGATCGAGCCCCGCATCGGGCTCCCTGCTCCCTGCTTCTCCCTCTCCCACTCCCCCTGCTTGTGTTTCCTCTCTCACTGTCTCTCTCTGTCAAATAAATAAATAAAATCTTAAAAATAAATAAATAAAGATTTTATTTATTTGACAGAGAGAGAGAGTACAAGCAGGGGGACTGGCAGGCAGAGGGAGAGGGAGAAGCTTGGAGTCGATGTGGGACTCAATCCCAGGACTCTGAGACCATGACCTGAGCCAAAGGCAGACGCTTAACCAACTGAGCCACTCAGGCACCCTATTTATGAGTTTTAAAGGGAAAAACAGTAACATTATATTTAAGAAACCTGTCAGACATCACCTTAACTAAGTGACCAGGATTAACATGGTAACACCAGTAATAAGACAAATTAACATCATTTAGCCACTGATATGATCCACTGAAAAGGGAATAGAAGGGAACATACCTCCCTGGTAGCATTCCCTAAAATCCATAACTTCAGCCTAATCATTAGAAAACATCAGACAAACCCAAATAGGGAGACATTCTACACAATACCTGCTGAACACTCCTCAAAAGTGTCAAAATAAAAAAAAGAATGACTGAAAACTGTCACATATTGGAGGGGACAAAGGAAATCCAACAGCTAAATATTATGCTCAAACATCAAGAAAAAGGGACATTAGTGGAAAAACAAGGGGAGTCTATAGTTAATAGTATTGTGTCAATGTTAATTTCTTGTTTTTGACAGTTGCACCATGGTCATGTAGAGAAAGCTCGATGGAAGGTAGACAGGAACCCTCTGTACTATGTTTGTAACTCCTCTGTAAGTCTAAATTTTTCCAAACTAATGTGTCAAAAATGAATTTAAAATTGTATCTCTATATTTATCTAGCTGATACATTGTTTGGTATATATAGATTTATAAATCTTCATGGTTTTCAAAAGTTCTACCTTTCAAAAATTCTTCCTTCCGGAAAGACTCACAGAAGCGGGTGCCGTCCTTCCTTGAGAGGATATAAAAATTTCTAAGGGTCAGAGTTCATTATAGAACATCCTCGTTCATCCTTTCACCCTTTTTCATCCTATTTCATCCTAATTACTCTTATACTCCACCTTATCTGGTTTTAACAATTGTTGTCATTAGCCTTCAGTTGTTTTTACCTCCCTTTTCCTCCCAAGTATTATTTATTACTTTAAATGTAATAAGGTAATATTTTTAAAATTATAAAATTATTATAAAACAAAACAAAAAACATATAGGGCTTTGTTTTTTAAACCCAAATCTGGGTATTATCTATCTCCCACTAGGAAAATTTTGCTTATTCATAGTTGGGGTAAAAACTGACGTACTTAATTTTATTCCTTCCAAGTTTAGATATACTCTTTGTGTATTTGTCATTTTCTCTTTTTACTTTTATTAGTTTTAATTTGTTCAGATTACCATTTATTCTTTTCTATTAATTTGTAAGTTCTATCAGACACTTTTGTTGCACTTTGCTGATACTCATGATCAAACATATTTCTCTATACTGTTCTGTAGATAACCAGCTCCTTCTACGAACAATGTGCTCATCTCTACCATTGTCCTCCTCAATATGAAGAGACTCAAAATAAGTTTTACTTCTTTACCTCCTCCTTCCAGAATGGAAGGTCAAATTAGAGTGCTTTTATTCCCACATTTAAAATCTTAGGTTTTGCTGAGATAATTTAATATTTTAGTTCCAGATTTTAATTATGTGTTCTCTCATAGTATGTCTTTTTCGTTTAGAAATCCTTATTTGGTAATTATATTAGAAACATTACCTGTCAATCTGTTATTCTCCATTGAAATTACACTATACCCATGGCATGGTTCATTGCTCACCACTTGTCTTTCTTCTTCATCTTCTGTTATTGTAAGTCTCTGCTCTGTTCATTTGGCTGGAATTCTTCTTCAAATATTTTCTTCAGATTGGCATGCAGGTGGTATATACTCAGAATTCTTGAATTTGTGCAAATATTTTCCTTTCACCCTGATAAGTAAATTACATCATGGCTGGGGATAGAATCCCTGGATTGCAGTCATTTTTTCTCTGTTCTACAGACATTATAGAACTATCTGTCTTCCAGTCCTATTCTCTCTGATTCTTTTTCCATTGTAAGAAATTTGCTCTGTTTAGAAGTTTGTATGATTTTCTCATTATCCTGGAAGTTCACGAATTTTCCTACAATGTGCCTGAGTATATCTATCCTTCACCATCAACTCTGCCTGAAATTTGGAGTTCTAGATTCAGACTTTGGATTATGGTCTGTCTTCAGCTCAGGGATTTTTTTCCCCTATTATTTACTTAATTACTACTTCTCCATGCATTCCTTTTTTCTTCTTCTGGAACTCATTGTTTTCATGTTAGGGCTTCTGGTTCTGTACTCTGAGTCCTTATCTTTTCCCTTTCTGCATGTTTGCTCTATGTGAGATATTCCTTCCACTTAATCTTCTAGACTACTAATTTTGTTATCTATAGTGACTCTCAACTCAGTTCATCTTACTACTTTTAATTAATATCTTACTCCTAGAAATTCATTTCACTGCTGTAATTAAACTTCTCTAATTGCTATATAGTGTGGGGGCAGGCATCATGTGACTCACCCAGCAATACTGTTTAACTAGGACTTCCTGTTTTCAATTTTTGGCTTGTCTTGGATCCCTCTGTTTATTGGGTCTCTCTAAATGTATTGTGAGATTTCTTTGTCTACTCTTTGGAACTCAGATCCAGCTGGGGACCTTAAGTCATAGCAATCTCAAGACTAATGGTCTAGTGGAATATCACAAAGCAAGTGGTAGTCTCTGGCTAAAGTGTCAAAATGGGACCTTTCTTCTCTCTGATCAGCTCAGCTCAAAGGCTAGAGCTCCTCAGCCTCAGGGAGCCCTCAGCCATCCTGGTCAGGGAAATGGGTAGGTCCTTCCAGAAATACTCACATAAGCTGGTGCTGTCCTTCCTTGAGAGGATATAAAAATTTCTAAGGGTCAGAGCTCTTTTCTGATTCTCAACTCATGACTCCCTCATCACCAGTTCTCAGGCCCTTATTAAGCCTAGGAAAGAAAAAGTCCTACTCATGCACTGCAATTAGCCTGCTAGATAGAACCTGAACCTGGTTCACATCCACTAGTCTCCATCTATCCACTGGCCCTGATAGTCTGATTCCCAAAGGAGGATACTAGTGGACAAATTGGAGGAAAAGGGGCCAGCCAAAGCTACCTACAGACATCACCTTTCAGAATTACCTCTCAGTTTCATGCACAATCCACAAACACACCAGGCCATTCTTCTATGCTCAGCTTGTCCCAGTGGGACATCACATTCCCAGACAAGGGGGCCTTAACTTCTCAGAACTCACCTACTGGGAGAAGTGAATTGGACAAAAAAGTTATCTTTCTAGATATCATTATTCATTATTATTAATCACTGCCCTGATAGTGATGGCAAATAGGTTTAATCTTGTTTGTCCACTCCAATTCATTCATGGCCAACAAATATTTACTGAGGACAAAGAAGGTCCCATGTTCTGTCCTAGGTACTAAAGATACATCAGTGAATTCTGAGTCCTTTGGTATCTCCTGTCAGCTTTTGAGACAGAGTCTGAGCTGAGAAATAGGGTGCTACAGTTAATTAATGGCATTTGGCATGAACAGAGGACTAGAACATGGTGGCATATGTGTCAAATATTTGCTATCCTTGCCTTAGAATAACCCTCATTTTACTTCTGGGTTGGAGTAGAATATGTCATTCTATTTTACTTCGAGATTTTCTTTGTTACATGATGAAATTTTTCTGACTCAGGGATATTTAACAAATTTTGTACTAAATTTGGATCTACAAACCTTCTAGCCTCCTTCATATTGGTTGGTACGTGTCTTATCTTTTCATTCCTACAACTACAGAAGTACTTTCTAGAGGATTTAGCCCCTTTTCCTTAAGCACAACTTGGCAGAAGCTATAAGGGACAATATATTACAGCTCTTTGGCAATGCCAGTTTCCATAAATATCATTTTAAAGTTAAAAGGGAGTAATTTCCTGTTCTTAAAGGAGAAAGACACTCCTCTCCCATTAAGTATTTTGAATCATTATGTTGTTGAACTGGACAGTGAGGGTCTCCTTAAATCTTATACCCTAGGCACTTCTCTTGTCTCACCTAAGTCCAAGCCCAGTGTAATTGCCATTCCTTTGTAAGTAACTGTTTTTTTCTCTCTGGCTATATTAAAGATTCTCTCTTCTTCTTAGGAATTCTGTAGTTTTACCAAAATGTGTCTGAACATAGATTTATTATTTTTTATATTTTATTTATTTATTTGACAGAGAGAGACACAGTGAGAGAGGGAGCACAAGCAGGGGGAGTGGGAGAGGGAGAAGCATGCTTCCCACTGAGCAGGGAGCCCCATGCAGGGCTCAATCCCAGGACCCTGGGATCATGACCCAAGCCGAAGGCAGACAGTTAATGACCGAGCTACCCAGGCACCCCTAAACATAGATTTAATTTATTCTTAATATCATAATTCTTGTCTCTAATCAATGCAGGAAAGTTCTCATCTATTATCTCTTTAAATATTGTTGCTTCTCCATAAGCTCAGTTCTCTCCTTCTAGGACTCTGATTTAATGCATTTACTTCACCTCTTTTCCTCTCTGCACTGCATTCTGGATAATTTTTCAGAATCAACTTCCAATTCATCAATTCTTTTTAACCTCAATTATTATATATATATATATATGTTCATATATATAAAGAGAACATATATACATATGTTCTCTTTAGAACATGCCTCTTTCTTGGTCTTTTCTTTGATAGTCACAAATTAAATTTCTTCTTTCATTTCTTTAAATATTTAGGCACGCTTATTTTATATATTTTGTGTCCAATAATTAGGAAATCTAGTCTTTGTGGTCTTGATATTGTTATTTTTAGATTAAGTGAGGAACCTCTCACTCATGTTGCACTGTTTTCTCCTAAGAGTTATATTTTTGTTTGCATTTATTGAATTTTGTATGGGGAATTACTTGAGGTTTAGGTTTAAGGTGAGTTCTTCAACAGAGTGTCTTAAAGCACCACCAACCAGAGAGCACTTCCAATTAAATGCTTAGTTTGGATTTTTGGCTCACACATGTAATGTACATTTTAGCCCATGAAAGGGCCAGTGTATGGTTACATATTCCCAAAGAAGACATCATTTTCTCTTCATTTAGAACTAAGGAAAGTTTCCGTTCCATCTCCCTTGGTATGGCAAGTTAGCCCCACCCCACAATTTGTTTTTTTGCTGAGTGCTGTTGTCTGGGAGACACAGATTTAGGCAGACAGCTGTGATCTGACTTCCTACCTTGTGCTGACCTTAAGTTTTGTCTCTGATTCCACATCAGCCCTTAAAAGCTGAAGCTCTAATTTTATCATTTTCTCCTAAATAAAGAGGAATTTTAAGTGATATTCATTAAAAATGGCTGGCTGACAGTTTGTATTTTTGAGAAAGTTTGTCTGTTTAATATAATGTGTTGTCCAATTTGACAGAAGTGGTCCCTTATTAGAGATATGATTTATTCTTAGATAAATCACTGATTTATGGCTCACTGGGGTATATATTTAATACTGTCAAAAAATGAAAGGACACCCCAAACTATCTGCAGTGCCACAGCTACTCATTCTAAAAAGGATCTGAGGCAGCTGAGACCCCTGGGTGTTAAATGTAATCTTTGCCTGGGATAAAAGCACGGAGAATTGCTGATCTTTATAAAAAGGTCTGTCTCTACCCACTGCCTTCCTCCTCTCTCTTCTACCACAGTGCAGTTCATCGTCAGAAAGCTCAGAATTGAAAATTAAGGGTGGAATATGGGTTATGTTTGTGTCATTTAAAAAAATCTGCAGCCAGACAGGACTCTTTTTTAATGCTTGCCAGAGGAAAGTTCATCACTAAAACAAATATAGCTTCTTGATGGTAATGGATAAATTTGACTACAGAAATAATGGAAAACCTATAGAAAAACAGGAAATATGTTTCCCCAATCTTACTGTTATCATCAATTGAATGAAATGTAGTATTGGCTGCCAAAAGTAACTACATAAAAAACTCATGTAGCACCAATTCCCGATTCTGAGTCAGAACTTATGCCTTTATTTTCACTCTGAGATCTCATCTACTTTTATCTATATGGATTCTATGCTGATGACTTCTGGATCTACAGCTTCTACCCTAACCTCTCCGCTTCACAGAACACCCCCATTTTAAGGCCTCTTAATACTTCCCACTTGGATACTGAACTGCCACACCAAATTCAGTGGGACCAAAACAAAGCCTTACCCTTTTCCTTCATTTTCTTTTAAACTGAATTTCCTTCCAACCTTACCATTTTACTCAAGGAACTCATCTGATCTCCCAGTTGAAAAAAATTGAAAACATCTTTCACTTTAATCTTTTCACTCAGCCTCTGTGACCATTTTGTCACAAAATTACAACATTCCCTATCGGAAACACTCCTCGGATGTACCCTTACTCCCCATTCCCACTGCCGGTAGCCTAGCTAAGCTTGCACCACTTGAGGCCTCCATTAAAAGAATTCTTTGTGAAATGGAACAAATAATCCTAAAATTTGTATGGAACCAGAAAAGACCCCAAATAGCCAGAGGAATGTTAAAGAAGAAAAGCAAAGCTGGTGGCATCACAATTCCAGACTTCAAGCTCTATTACAAAGCTGTCATCATCAAGACAGTATGGTACTGGCACAAAAACAGACACATAGATCAATGGAACAGAATTACAGAGCCCAGAAATGGACCCTCAATTCTATGGTCAACTCATCTTCGACAAAGCAGGAAAGAATGTCCAATGGCAAAAAGACAGTCTCTTCAACAAATGGTGTTGGGAAAATTGGACAGCCACATGCACAAGAATGAAACTGGACCATTGCCTTACAGCACACACAAAAACGGACTCAAAATGGATGAAAGACTTAAATGTGAGACAGGAATCCATCAGAATCCCAGAGGAGAACACAGGCAGCAACCTCTTCGACCTCAGCCGCAGCAACTTCTTCCTAGAAACATCACCAAAGGCAAGGGATGCAAGGGCAAAAATGAGCTATTGGGACTTCATCAAGATAAAAAGCTTTTACACAGCAAAGGAAACAGTCAACAAAACCAAAAGACAACCGACAGAATGGGAGAAGATATTTGCAAATGACATATCAGATCAAAGGCCAGTATCCAAAATCTATAAAGAACTTCTCAAACTCAACACCCAAAGAACAAATGATTCAATTAAGAAATGGGCAGAAGACACGAACAGACATTTTTCCAAAGAAGACATCCAAATGGCCAACAGACACATGAAAAAGTGCTCAACATCGCTCAGCATCAGGGAAATCAAAATCAAAACCTCAATGAGATACCACCTCACACCAGTCAGAATGGCTAAAATTAACAAGGCAGGAAATGACAGATGTTGGTGAGGATGCAGAGAAAGGGGAACCCTCCTACACTGTTGGTGGGAATGCAAGCTGGTGCAGCCATGCTGGAAAATGGTATGGAGGTTCCTCAAAAAGTTGAAAATAGAGCTACCCTATGACCCAGCAATTGCACTACTGGGTATTTACCCCAAAGATACAAATGTAGAGACCTGAAGGGGCACATGCACCCCAATGTTTATAGCAGCAATGTCCACAATAGCCAAACTATGGACTGAGCCTAGATGTCCATCAACAGATGAATGGATAAAGAAGAGGGGGTATATATATATATATATACAATGGAATATTATGCAGCCATCAAAAAAACCCAAAATCTTGCCATTTGCAATGACGTGGATGGAACTAGAGGGTATTATGCTATGCGAAATAAGTCAATCAGAGAAAGACATGTATCATATGATCTCACTGATATGAGGAATTCTTAATCTCAGGAAACAAACTGAGGGTTGCTGGAGTGGTGGGGGGTAGGAAAGATGGGGTGCCTGGGTGATAGACATTGGGGAGGGTATGTGCTATGGTGAGCGATGTGAATTGTGCAAGACAGTTGAATCACAGATCTTTACCTCTGAAACAAAAAATACATTATATGTTAAAAAAAAAAAGAAGATAGTAGGAAGGGAAAAATGGAGGGGGGAAATCGGAGGGGGAGACAAATCACAAGAGACTATGGACTCTGAGAAACAAACTGAGGGTTCTAGAGGGGAGGGGGGTGGGGGGATGGGTTAGCCTGGTGATGAGTATTAAAGAGGGCACGTATTGAATGGAGCACTGGGTGTTATATGCAACAATGAATCATGGCACACTCCATCAAAAACTAATGATGTAATGCATGGTGATTAACATAACATAATAAAATTAAAAAATAAAAAATTTTAAAAAAAGACTTCCTTGTGGCACTCCCTGGCTCCTCCCAGTCCTTTCTCTCTGCATTTCAGTTCATCCTTCTGACTTTAACTCCAAGAACCACACTAAAGAGTGTCTGCCTTCTTGCTCCAACATTATAACCTATTTTCTCCAATATTACATTTATTGCCACCCCTGCCTTTTTGTCCATTTTGCTTTCCTTCCTGAGAATGTCCACCTTCCCCTTCCCCAATATCTGCCTACCCAAATCCAGGTCATTCTTCAAATCCATATATGTAAATTTAGTTAAAAATAAGTATCATGTATTTTAAAATACAACAATGAATTAATTGACAGAATGATCTAATACAGTTACTCCCCTTCCACAACCCTGCTCCAGACCCAAACCAGTATATCTAAATATTATAAAAGCATCATCCCTCCCTCGGAGGCTAGGCAGAGTCATATTAATTTTAACTGAGTTCTGTCTTCCTTTAAAGATGATCTAATTGTGTCTCTCACAGACTTTCTCTCTGTTATTATACTGGTGCCAGACCTGACATAATGATCCTATTTTACAGTGTATAATGATCACAATTTTTCAGAGACCCTAGCATACAAGGTAAGATAGGAACTGGCTTCCATCTTCTAGGCTCTGGAAGAAAATCACAGACACTACAATCTGCAGAGTAAGGGTTCCTGCCACTTTGAGTGTTCTTTGGTCTCCCCATATTTTCTCTCCTCATGAATTTGGAGCATTGTCTTCTGGTTTTATGGGGGCTTGACATGATACCTTCTTTGTGACATGATGGAATATATATTCTGAGTCACTGAGAGACAAAATAACTTATTTTCCCAAAAGATATCCCCTTACTTCTATCTTAAATCCCTCTGGTGGACAACTGGCATGAACATCCCTACCATAGATATGAAGTGAATTCTGCTTTGGAGAAGCCTCATGGGTTCCTGGACCTGTGCCAAAAGTCTCTGCTGTGCAGTCCTAGAATTTCAACAGTATTCTCTGTTGAGAAACCAACACAAGAAGTCTAAGCCCAAAAGAGGCTAATTTTTTATATCATCTGCTGAGAATCGTGGAGAATATAGTCTTAAAAACTGTAATAGCTTTCCATACTTGTTACAGGGTTTTATACAAACTGAAAAAAAAATGCTATATTTATTTGTACTCAGCAGCTTGTAATTTCATTTCAGACAAAAACTCTAATAAATACATTTGGAATAACTGGCTTAATAAACAAATTTAAGTTTGTAAGTATGATAATTTTATGAAAACCACAAGTTTTAGGCATACAAAACTTGTAATATATAATCATTCATAAATTAGCCATCTGACTCCAGTGCTATAAAATAGTATAGTAATAGTTGTTAATTATCTTACATTTGCAATTGAAACAAATAATTTTCAATCTTTTGGCTTTTGGCTATAGAAGTTCTGGAAAATGTTTCTCTCCAAAGAAAAGGTATCTTGGGTTGGAGACTTCAGCTCTTCATTGTGTAGGATAATCACTGGAGACACAAGGTAGTGGTTGGAGTGCATATCGTGCATAAGCATCATTAGTCAAAGTCAGAATCAAGGTTTGAGCAAGCTGATTTTGCTCTGCCCAAGCCCTCCCAACATGACACAAAAACCATGCTCTTCATCACTGTCTTTAACAAGAAATTAACTCTACAAACATACTGTGCTTTCAATAATTTTGATGAAAATTCCCAGAACATGGTTGCACAGTATGTGGCATTTCCCTGGAAAAATCCCCTTTACTTATGTCTCTGCTGGGGGTGGGCTTGGCTGGGGAAGGGACCTTATCCTTTCTTCTCTCTTGCCCTCAACATCTCAGGGTCTGGCCTTGGTTGCCCCTGTCTCCTTTCTCAAGGATTTCTCTATCCCCATCTCATTAACTCACACCCCTTTATCATGCAGAACCACGCAACCCTGCTCCACCTCCTCTGCCTCTGAACTTGCATCCTCCCCTGTTGAGGGCATTTAATTTACAAAGGGCTCCGCTATTACCTGGAAACACCCTACCCCATGAGGCAGAGAGATTAGAAAAAATTTTAAATATTGTTTTTCTCCTTATAAACCTTCCTTTATCATATCTGTCATATGCTACAAGTGGACAAGGGGTCAGTTTAAATGGTTTCAGCTTCCCACCGTAACCAGACCTGTGCAGGTAGCATCATGGCTGCCTTTTTTGGCTGGATCACCTGCTGGGCAGGGAACAGCAAACAGTGGGTGGAAAAAAGACTGTGTTAGGGTAAAGGAGGGAAGTAGATGGCAGACTAAGAGAAAAAGGACTGCATTCAATTTTTTAAAATACTTAAAAGTGGCAGATAAAAGGAAAAGGCACTGATCCCATGATGCTTCTGATAAGAAATGTAGAAAAGCCATGGCATTAGAGCAGAGAAGCAAGATGACATGACATGGAGAGCACAGATTGTCCCTCACTGAGAGGAGCAGGAGCCTGGGCTGGCTGGCAGCCCCCAGAGAGGCAGGAAAGTAATCCCTGCAGCCCGCCCATACTGCACCTAGGTGCCTGGTATTGGGAGTTCTGGACCTGGGTAGCCCTGAGTACCTTTCTTCAGGTCACTCTTTTTTATTTTTTAAGTAGGCTCCATGCCCAGAGTGGAGCCCAATGCGAGGCTCGTGACCCTGTGATCAAGACCTGAACTGAGATCAACAACTGGACACTTAACCTACTGAACCACCCAGGCACCCCTCAGGTCACGCTTTTACCACAGCTTTCTCACATTTGTCTCAGAAGTAGCTTTTAGATGAGAAGTTAAAAGATTAAAAAGGTCAGGGAACTAAAACAGGTGGGGATTTTAAATCTAGCCATCTGTGCTGCTGAGTTAGTTGTTCCTAGTTGGCTTTTAGAGATGGGTAACCTAGTTAAAGTCTTCTTAATTAATGTTCAGTTGGTGTAAGACCCTATGTTGATGCTGTATGGGAGACAAAGGTAGATAATTCATTTTTAGGAATTTTTTCATACAAGGTACAATCATTCCTACCTGTTCTGTCTGATTTTATTTTAACCACATCACTTATGGGGATTTTTTTGGAATCTCATGCTTTCTTTAAAAAAAATTTCAGGTAAGCAGATCAATTAAAACTAAATAAACATATAACAAACATATACAAAGAGAATCAAGACATGGTCCTTACCTTAAGGAACTTGCACTCGATTGATATAGGTGTATTCAAGGCAGACTGACAAGACAAATAAAAGTTCCATGGGGAACACTGAGGGCAGACTTCATCAAAGAGGGAGCATTTAAGAAAGGAAGGGAAGTTGATAAGAAGGAGAAGAGTATACGAGGCAGAGGGAACAATATGTATAAAGTTCCTGAGCCAGACAAGAGTTTGGCTAGTTTGAGGACCTGAGAGCAGACAGGTGCTGCTGAGCCACCAGAAGGGGGTGGCAGGAGGTGAAGTTGCCAAGGCAATGATTGAGGGGAACTGCTATGAGAATTACAGGATAGGTGTGGTGAACATTCACAGGATAGAGGGACAATGGACCACATTTTTTTACCTCAACAGCAGCACCCTCATCTCCTTAATGTGCACTGTACCAGGCTCTTCCTATTATTGTAGAAAAGATTTCTGTGGGATCAGTTACTGGTTAACTGGCTAATGGTCACATACCTTGATCACTCGCTGGCTACTTATCAAATGCTTTGCCAGCTGATTAGTTTGGCTCTGATGGCAATCAACACCAATGCCAATTTTCTTATAAACTCATCCATTCCCTCATTTATGTATGTACTCAAAACACATTAAGCAGAGTCATTATCATATCCTTAGTCACATCACTTGCATTTAAAACTTTCTTTGTTGTTGTGTTTGTTGTTGTTATTGTTATATAGCCATCTACTTATACATGGTATTATTCATAGTTGGTTAAATCTAAGAACGTTCCCATTAAAAGCTAAGCAGGGAGGGAGGGGGGCACCTGATTGGCTCAGTCAGTAGAGCATGCAATTCTTAATCTTGGGGTTGTGAGTTCAAGCCCCATGTTTGGGTGTAGAGTTTAATTAAAATTAAAATCTTTACAAAAATAAAAAATAAAAGCTAAGCAGCAGGAGTTTGGTTAGGAATGAAATCTTCATTCATAGAATAGTTTCAGTAGGAGAATCTGGGGATCCTTGTCATGATCTAATTGCTAACAACTTTCCAGGAACCTATCAAATATGCAAGGTTGTTTATTTTAGAAAAGTGACAACATTGAAAGATATTCCATATCCTGGATTATTAAATAGAACAAGTTGTATTAAAAAGATAATGCTGAGGTGGAATAAGTGGAGGAAAAGAGAAATTCTAGTTTTAAAATGTAGGAAATCGCCTAGAATGAATAGGAAAATAGGAAAATGAAACACAAATCCATTTTCAGTGCAATTAGAGAACTAAAATCTCCAATCATGATACAGGGAGAAATAATACTAAAGCTGTGAAAGCCAAATGCCGATGTAGAAAAACTCCAAGAGACCATTCTGATGGTTTCAGGCCTCGGGCAAAACTGTCACTCCAAAGTAGATGGCACACCCCATATCACAAGCCCTTGATGAGAATACTGAAAATGGTGTGCAGAGTAGTAGCAGTGCTTTCCTGAGTCAGGTGTAGCCTCAAGGGTCTCAGGAAGCAGGGAAAGGATGGTATAGGTAAGTTATATTTGCAAGATGTAAATTGTTAGTAAAGTGAGGTGAAGGAGAGAAACTTAATGAACAGCCCAGAGCACCAGTCTCAGTTGGCTGGAAGGAGTTATAGGCAAAGAACTCTAGGACTCAACCTTCCCACAGGGAAATTCTTGTAAGCCTGGAAAATAGCCCAGGAACTACCCTTATGCAAAATCTCTGGCAAATAGTTGATACAGAAGAGTCTTCATATTTAAGATGAGTCATGAATGATATCAAGAGAACTTGAATAGGACCTGAGTAGAAATTGTATGAAGAGAAAGAGGGGCTAAAGAATAAAATAGCAAAGAAAAATAACAAAACTTTGCCACAGACCAAGATGAAAATGGTGATTGGCATGTGGGCAAAAATTAAAATCTTAAAGAGCTAGATACTCTACACAGCAATAGAACAAGATGAAGATGCAAAGGCTCGAGGATGAAATTGAATGTGATTGTTAGAACTCAGGAAGAAAAAGAAATTTTTAAAAACCCACCGGCTTAAGAAGAAGGGCTATGAGGGCCGGGTTCTGGAAGCTCTACCCAGCAGAGCTAATGAAGCAGGAAGGGAGCGAAGCCCTACTGGACCTACCTCATCAGAAGTGGCAACTTTGAGAGCCATAGAGCAAAGAGGTGGAGAGAAGCATCTGAGCCAGGAGTGGCCAGAAGGAAGAGGTCATTATTTTGGTATTTAAACAAAATACCTGAAATTAGAATCATTTGCTTTTGAGACTAACATTAATACACAATTATGTGTTTATTTCCCAAAAATCTTATGTTAAGCAAAACTCCTCTCTACTGAGAGATTACACTGTATTTGAGTTTCAAATCAAACAAAGGAATATCCATTTAAAAAGTGTTCTTCTATACTTTCATATTCCCCCAAAGGTAAAGTAATATGATAGTCAACAAGAAAAGCTTTGAGTGTGAGAAAATTCTTATCCTAGTTCAAAGATTTCCAAAATAAATGAGTTATAAATGTGGTAGTATTGAAACTGATGCAGGAACTCTAATCCAGAAACTTTCTCTGTATGAAATAAAAACAACAAAAAGACAAACCATAAATGCTTTCTTGGAAACAACAACTGTAGCTTTTTGATTGATTAAAAACAACTGCAGCCAGAGTTTCACTACTGTCTAGAAAGTAGAAAGTTAGCTTGTATGTCACTCCCACCCCACCAGCTCAAAAAAGCCAGGTAAACCACAAAATCACAGCTTTTCTTTAACCCAACAGAGAGCTGAGATCTTAGGGCAAAAAATAGCCAGAAATCCAAAGGAAAATGGCCCTATCCAAGGGAAACAGATGGCTCAGCCGTGGCAGAGCATGGGAGACAGGGACCCCAGGAACCAGCCAAGAGGGTAAAAAGAATGCAGGTGAAGGCCAAGTGTAAGGTAGCATACAAGTACAGAATCCCTAGGAATTTTAACTATGAGTGGAGCTCACACGTAACTCCAAAGACCTCCACTGGGTCTCACGAGAAACCATGAGGAGCAGGGCAGGAGATGGGCAAGAGCTTCCCTCGGTGGCACAAGCCTGGAAGAAGGGAGTGATGGCCACTGCAAGAAGCATATGGAACCCTATATGAACCCTCTCAGCTGCCTCCAGGTCAAACTCCATTGTACTGGGGGGAGGATAAAAGAAATCCCTTTACTCATGGGGAAGAAGCAGTCAAGAGTTCGGGCCATTATGAACAAAGCTACTGTGAACATTCGTATACAAGATTTTGCGTGAACATAAGTTTTCATTTCTCTTAATAAAACCTACTAGTAGGATGGCTGGATCATACATAGAAGTATGTTTAACTTTTTAAGAAACTGCCTGTTTTCCAAAGTGCCTGTACCGTTTTGTTTTCTTGCCACAATGGATGAGAGTTCCAGTTGCTGAATGTTCCCTATAGCATTGATGTCAGGGTTTTGTTACTGTTGTTTAAATTTCAGGCATTCTAACAGGTTTGTAGTGGTATCTAATTGTGGTTTTATTTTGCATTTCCCTAATAACTAATGTAGTTGAGTATCTTTTTATGTGTTTATTTTCCATTTACATTTCTTCTTTGGTGAAACAATTTTTCATATCTTTGCCCTATTTTTTAACTGGGTTGTTTGGTTTCTTATTAGTTTGAAAGTTCTTTACATACCATGGATACAAGTTCTTTATCAGATATGTGTCTTTCAAATGTTTTTTCCCAGTCTTTCACTTGTCTTTTCATTCTCTTAATAGTCTTTTGAAGAGCAGAGGTTTTGAAATTTTGATGAAGTCCAAAATATCGTTTTTAACAATAGTCCTGACTTTGAGTTAGAAATATTAGTATGAACTAATATTTTCTCTTTATTTTTTTAAAGATTGATTTATTTATTTGAGGGGGGAGGGGCCGAGCATGGGGGAGAAAGAGTCTTAGGCAGACTCCACCCTGAGCGTGGAACCTGATGTGGGGCTCCATCTTACAACCCTGGGATTACGACCTGAGCTGAAACCAAGAGTCAGTCAACTTAACCGACAGTGCCACCCAGGTGCCCCTCACATTTTTTCTTTAAAAAAATTTCACATCTCTGTCCACTGAAAAAACCTAGGAATAATAACCAAGTCAGAAGCAATAGTATCCATAACATTCAAATCATGGTCTCTAAATACTTCAGGGCTTCTTGGAGAAATGACAGATTCATATGTTGGGCAGAAAATGTTAAAGATTAACCTACAACAACTTGTCATACAGAAGATAATGAAGTCATCCAACACTACAAAAGTTTTACCTAAAGGATTCAGGAGCCAATTTGAATAAGCTCCCACTAAACAAATATGAGGAAATGAATGCATCAGTAAGGATACAACTGCAATGAATGTGGAATACATATTTGTGTTCATAATAATGATTAGTTTGTAATGATACTAAAAGAAGCATTGGAGGGGCTCTTGGGTGGCTCAGTCAGTTAAGCATCCAACTCTTGGTTTTGGCTCAGATCATGATCTCAGGGTCTTGAGATTGAGACCCACATAGGGCCCTGTGCTCAGTGTGGAGTGTGCTTAAGATTCTCTCTTCCTCGGGGCACCTGGGTGGCTCAGTTGGTTAAGCGACTGCCTTTGGCTCAGGTCATGATCCTGGAGTCCCGGGATGGAGTCCTGCGTCGGGCTCCCTGCTCAGCAGGGAGTCTGCTTCTCCCTCTGACACTCTTCCCTCTCATGCTCTCTATCTCTCATTCTCTCTCTCTCAAATAAATAAATAAAATCTTTAAAAAAAAAAGATTCTCTCTTCCTCTGCCCCTCCCTCTTGATCACTCTCTCTCTTTCTCTCTCTCAAATAAATAAATCTTTAATAAAAGAAGCACTGGTCATCACTGGAGCATGCTATGAAATCACTTCATATTTTTAAAACCAATCAATAAAGGGAAAGAATCAAACAACTTTGCTGTCCTTCCTTCATGAACTGTACCTTAGGGAACCCTAGTAAGTTGTTGAGGGGAAGCTTCTCTTTAGCTGGATGTATTCTAGCTAATAAGGTAAGAAGTAAAAACAGAATATCACCCTTTGAAATGCCTTATGAATTAATGGATCTAGAAAATAATCATCAGTGGGTGATAATACACCCAAAAAGGAGAAAACCAGATGATATGTACCTCCTGTTAGAGTACCCAACACAAACATTGAAGTAGTCTTACAAAATAATCCATATTATTGTTTAATATCATTATTATTATCATAAATCTTTTAGGTAGGATAATGCTGTTATGGTATATTTATAAAAAATAAAGCCTATAATTTAATATGGACATTTTTACAGATAAAATGATATGATATCTGGGATTTGTTTGAAAATAATTTAAGGGGATGAAGAGAATTAGGTAGGGTCTAGATGAAATGACATTGTCCATGAGTTATAATTACTCAAGCTAGGTGATGGGTATTGAGGGCTTAATTAAACTATTCTATTTTTGTATATTTTTGAAATAATTAGTTAAAAACTTTAACCATGCACTGTAAAAAAAGTTAAAAACCATATGAGCATTGATAGCTGCTGAAAAACAATTTGATAAAACTCACTACCCATTATTTATTGTTTAAAATAAACTTTGATATAACAGAAGTAGATGAATTCTTCATCATTACTAGAAATATGCATTTATATATTTACATATATAGTCAACCTAAAAGCAAACTTTATTCTTAATGAAGAAACAGTTAAACACATCTTCTTGTTAAAGGAACAAGAAAAGAATGTCCTTTATCACCACTATTATTTAATATTGTTCTGGAAGTCTTAGCCAATATAATTAGATAAGTGAAAAAAATTTAAATAAAAAATAAAAAAGAATGCAGTATAACTATTACAAATGATAAGAAAATTGAGTGGGGTAGTTGGGCAGAAAGTTAGCACCCAGAAATCAAAAACTACACCCAATTAGAAAATACTGAGTTTAAAGTGCCCCATTATATAACTATATTTAAAAAGAAAAAAAATACATAGGAATAAAAATACCTAGGAGTAAAAGAGGAAAGTGTGTAGATCAAAACAAAAAAGTTAAATGCTACCAAGGAACACAAAAAAACCTAAAAGGACCTTGGTTAGAAAAATTAAAAAATTATAAAGCACTTCTTCCAAAGTTAATCTTGAATGCAATAAAATACATTAAATAGAAAATAAAATAAAAATGCCAATAAAATTTTTTTCTGGGGGTATATAAGCTGCCTATAAAGTTCATATGAGTAAATAATAGACCCCCCAAGATCTGAAAAAATGTTACTATCACAACCAGACATTCAAATATACTATAATCACAATAATTAAAACATACTGCTCCTTCTAGAAATAGACTCAGATATACATAAAAATATAGTATCTGATAAACATGGCATTCCCAACTAGTGGGAGAAAAATGGATTATACAATAAATGGTGTTAGAACATTAGGGAAGTCCTATGAAAAATTTAGATTTCTACTTCACACTTTTTACCAAAATTAGTTCCAGATGAATGAAAATCTTACACATAAGAATGAGACCATAAATATACACAATGAAAATATGAAAGTTGGTAACCTAAACTTATCCACTGCATTGGGGAAGACCTTTTAAAATCTGACAAAAAGCCCAGAATCCATAATGATGTAATGTATGGTAACTAACATAACATAATATTAAAAAAAAAAAAAGAAAACAGTAAAAAAAAAGTCCAAAACATAAAAAAAAAGCCCAGAATCCATAAAATAAAAGATTGATAAATCCAACCTTATAAAAATAAAAAATTTCTCTAAGGGAAAAAAAATCAAAAGACAAATGATAAATTGGGAAATATCTGTAATCAATTCATTGAAAAAAAAATTCCCTTAATACATTAAGGACTCCTAAAATTCAATAGGAAAGAGAATAGCAATGCAATTTGAAAAAATGGGCAAATGATATAAACAGTTCATAGAGGAGGTATAAATAGCTCTTAAATGTGTAAAAAGGAGCACAATCTCACCCATAACAAGGGAATTTCAAAATACATTTTTTTTCCTTATCTGACTGGTAGAGGTTTAAAAATTTAATAGCCCAATGTAGTAATGAGTCTCTAGTGAGAGTATAGTTATGTTTCTTGTGAAAGCAAAAACTGATTCAACCCATATGAAGGATGATTTAATAACACTGATTAATAATACAAATGAAGTGACCCAGCAATTCTAATTCAGGAGATTTATTTTCCAAATATTCTGCAAATATGCATTAACTAATTCAGGAGATTTATTTTCCAAATATTCTGCAAATATGCATTAACAAAATATGACAAGCACTAGGTAATCATTGCAATGTTGTGTAAATAACAAAAGATTGGCAATAAACCAGACATTCATCAATAAGCTCTAGCTAAGTAAAGTACATCACATACAATGGAATACTATGTAGCCACTTAAAAAAAAAAAAAAGACAGCTCTATATACATGTATATATGCTTGTGTAGGCATCCCCAAACTGCAATGATGCACAATAAACTAGTAATAATAGTTGTCTCTACAGTAGGAAGCTGGGTGTCTAAGGGTCAGGATTAAGAAGATTTAATCTTCGAAGACTACCCTCTTAAAGCTGTAGAATTTTTAATCATATGCATTCTGTACCTATTCTAAAATATTAAGTACAATAATTTTAAAAACACATTGGGAGTTAGAAAGAAGAACTTGATGTGATGTATCCCCCACCAAGGCAGGCACACACATGCACATACACACACACATACAATTTAAGGATAGCTTTAGTAATTAGTACTCATAATTATGACAGAACATCCTAGAACATTCCAAGGTGACTGCTTAATCATCTAAGAAAGATGGTCATTAGTGGAAAGTTCATTAAATATATTTGTAAATAAATTTTTTACCAACATGTAATTATATTACATACAGAGTACTACAAAAAGCCCAAGTGTAAGCTTGAGGAGTTTTTACAAAGTGAATATGCCTGAGTCACTAGCACCGAGATCTAAGAAGGGAATATTACCAGCACCCTAAAAACCCCTTTATATTCCCTTACAATCACTAGCCACCACCCTGATGTCTAACATTACAAAGTAATTTTGACTGTTTTGAATTACATGTAAATAAAATCTTATAGTGTGGAGGGGTTTTGTTTTTATTTTTGTTTTAGTTTCATTGGTGAGTATCTAGTTTCTTTTGCTTAACATTATGTTTATGAGATTCATCCACATTGTTGCATATTGTACTGTCACTCTTATGTAGTAGTCCATTGTGTGACTGTACCATTCATCCATGTTGATGTACATTCAGGTTGTCTCTAGCTTTTGACTGTAATAAATAGTACAGCTCTGAATGTTCTAATAAACCTCTAGGTGAACATATGTGCACATTTCTGTTGGGTTTATACCTAGAAGTGAAAGTTGCTGGGTCCTAGGATAGGTGAACATTTTTAGTAGATATTGCTAAGCAGTTTTCCAAAATGACTTTATCATATCCTCACTCTCATTGTGTGATCAATTTCATATTTTAGCCATTCAGGTGGACAACTGAAGTTATCACATTGTAGTTTTAATTTGCATTGTTTTGATGGCTAAAGAATTTGAGTACCTGTTCAGTGAAGTGCCTGTTCAGGGTTTTTGCCTATTTTTCTGTCGGGTTGTCTGAGTTTTTATTATTAATTCGTTTTATAGTCTGCATATGAAACTTTCTCAAATATGTGTAATGCAAATACCTTCTCCAACTCTGGAGCTTTTTCTCCAGATATCTGCATGGCTCTCTCTCTTCACATCTCTGCTCAGATGTCACACTGTCAGTGAAGCCAACCCTGACCATCCCATATAGTGAATTTTTGCCCGAAACCACCTGATACTCCTCACTTCTATTTCCCTACTTTGATTTCTCCTTAGTATGTATGACCACATGACATGCTACATACTTGTTTCTTTCTTTCTAATTTCTCTTCCCCTCCCACCCTACCCCCAATGGCAGGAACTTGTTTTACTTTATTTTATTTATTATATTCCAGACATCCAATACATTTTTTTTGTTGTTATTGGAGGAATGGGTATAAACTAGATGAACTTCTCAGTGATTTATATACATTCTCTCTTTCTCCCCTCTCTTTGAGTCTATGAGACATGTTATTTCCAAATTCAAACACACATTGATGTATGTTGTAATAACAAATTTTATTATCAAAAAGTGATGTCAAGGGGCACCTGGGTGGCTCAGTCATCAAGCGCCTGCCTTCGGCTCAGGTCATGATCCCAGGGTCCTGGGATGGAGCCCTGCATCAGGCTTCCTGCTCTGTGGGAAGCCTGCTTCTCCCTCTCCCCTGCTTGTGTTCCCTCTGTTGCTGTGTCTCTCTCTGTCAAATAAATAAATAAAATCTTTAAAAAAAAGTAATGTCAAGTTTAATATTTAAGAACTGAGAATGAAAGATCACCTTTGACTCCGAGGGTCCAAAAAAATTCCATTGACTGTCCACTTGTTTTACCATGAAACATCTACAATGATGGTTATTCTAGCACTGTACATACATAATGTTACCAAATAAATTAAAAAGAAACTCAACATCCTGGTTCAAGCCACTCGTTGATTATTGTAAAAACATGATGATCTAATTATGTCAACTTCCAGAGAGCCAATCAACAAAGAATTAATTTCTTGACTAAATTCATCATTATTTTCAAAGAAGTTATGTGAGGGTGCTTTTAGTATAAGTGTTACTGTAAAAAGTCAGTGAGTATTTAAATTAAAAAAAGAAAAAATATAACAATACATTTCAGACATGATTTTTAGGCTCAATGTATCTTGTGATATATGTGCTGCTATTAAATATTATAATACCAATCCAAAAATGATGTCACTTATACAAGATACAGGTTTTTGTTTTAACATTCTATTTTGCATGTCTTGTATTTCAATAGCTTTCACAAATCTTGCTTTATAGCTACTAATTTTATTTAACCAGGCATTAATAAATAGATACATATAGGGAAAAAAAGTCAGTGAGTACGAGCTTTAAGAACTTTCTTTATGTCTATGAGTGAACAGGGAGAATGGAGCTTCAGTTACACCGACTGAACAAAAATCCTGCTTTAGACAACTCTATGTTGTCTAACAAGCATTTACTAGACATCTCCTCTCTGTGCATGGCCCAACCTTTGTTTCCCGAACTCTGAGAATAGATGATTTACTGGGAGAGAAGGTGTGTGCCTAAAGTGGCATATGAGATTAGGTAACAAACAAAATGCATTATCCTCCTTCCATCACAGCCTTAATGTCTATCTCCAGTCTGACTTGGGCTTCTGGCTTCAGGGTGAATGAAGTCTCTGTCTTGAAAAGGATTAAATACAAACAGCCCGGTCCTGCTTCTCTCCTAATCTGCTTTAGGACAATAGGGGTGATAGAAAAGAGTGTCTCATTTGTGCAGATGGCTTAATTTAAATAGCAGCTCATGAAGACTGACTTAAGCCAACATCAGAACTTCTTTGGTTTTCTCTCATCCTGTGACTAGGGCCGCCCCTCATCACAGTCTTCAAGACATGATATGTGCTCCCCATCCAGGTGAATTTACACAAAATTGATTAACACTTCACTTGCATGTTATTGAACTTGATGTATGAGTTTTAAATCATATAGCTCATGGCACTCAGTCAACAAAACACTAAAATGTCTCTTTTTTATGATGATTTGGATGATGTGGCTGAAGTTTCCTAAATTATTGAGACTATAAACCAATTTATTAAATTTAGTGAAAAAGTTTCCATATTAAGTAAGATGACTCTTGTTCTATGCAAAACCTTCTTATGAAAGGTTAAATGACTTTTTCATCATTCTTTCCATGTCTAAGATAAATGGTCTTGGGTTGTCAGCCAGATGATATTTAACTCAGCACTCTACCAAAATTAAAAGCAGCCTATGAGAAGAGGAAGAAAGAGATACAGGAAAGGGGGCTGAACAAAATAAATGGAACATTCATGTTTGTATGTATGTGTTTAGACTCCCAGCCAGAATGTAAATGATCACAAAATGATTGTGGGTTTTTTGCACCCTTTTCATGCTATCTAACTCAGTGTCCAGTGTGATGGCATTAAACAATGAACTACTGGAGAGGCACAACCTGGAACAGGAATACTAACCTTCAGAAAAATTGTGAAGAGGCAATGGTGTATCTTTGGCCTCTGCCTACAGTTGTTTCCTTCATTCTAACCTTTCTAAGACCCCTTCCTCCTTGTAAACACTTTAATTTTTCAAGGGTCCTGGATCTCTCTCTCAGTGAAAAAGAAAACACCTATGGAATACCTACCATATCCAGGTACAGGGCAAGGCACTAGTTTTCCATAAGAATAAGGAAGACTGCTCTTGCTTGCAAAGGTACACTATATAAGATGTATCATATATAGGATATAGATGTATGTTTAAAAACCTACTGAAATACAGAGAAGTTATTGATATGATTCTGACAAGTTCAATTATATTAAAATTTTTAAGCCATCTAAAAAGAGCAGTGATTAAGCCAATGTTTATGACCAGATTATAGAAGATACTGAATAGCAACTGAAGGAATAGAAGATTACACTGAGAGCAAAGGGAAGACATTAAAGGTTTTGGCAACAACAAATGAAAACCAAGCTTTCAGAAGAACAATTTAGGGGAAAATCAGAGATAAAAATGCTACTTAGTAAGCTACTATTGTCAAAACTGGCATGGAAAATAAATAGAAAATCTGAATAGACTTATTTCTATTAAGAAATTAATTTTATAATCAAAAATGTTCATACATTCTGCTTCTGAACATGATAGATTGATACAGGACATGCTCTCTTGCAGTGAAAAGCTAGATTAAAAAAATTATTTCAGATTTTGCACAACAGGTAGTACAGGACTTTGATTCCTAAAAGAAAAGACACAATATGATCCCTCTGATCACCGTGGAGGCATTTTCTGGACTGTTATGCAGGGAGGGGGAACATGGCAGAGCCTAGTAATCACTATGAGTTGAGAAGATGAAGATTGGAGTTGAAAAAGGCTGAGGCAGTTAGAATGTGTGAAGCAGGATACTGGAAAGGAAGGTAATACAGAAAGAAAGAACTCCAGAAATCACATAGTGGGTCCCCTTGAATGTTGCTTAATACTAGGCTGTCATACACAGAATGAAATTCTACAAGGTTGAACAAAAAACTACCAGGGAGTTGTAAGCTGAACAACTCCAAGAGCTCATTCAGAGCTGATATTTGTTCAAGTTCTAACCAGCTAAAGTGAAGAGACTTTGTTGAACACTCAAGGCATTAAGACTCCAGAAAGATCACATCTTTTTAGTAGGGCTCAATTTGAACATATATGT
This sequence comes from Eumetopias jubatus, assembly GCF_037043125.1. NCBI lineage: Eukaryota > Metazoa > Chordata > Mammalia > Carnivora > Otariidae > Eumetopias > Eumetopias jubatus. The sequence continues at coordinate 122,622,879 of NW_028274807.1, read as the reverse complement.
AATTGGAATCCCGGTAAAGGGAGGAGCCAGATATATCATGCAAATACTCATACTAAGAACACTGGAGTGGCTATATTAATATCAGACAAAGTTCAAGACAAAGAATGTTACCAGGGATAAAAATGATCATCTCATAGTGACGTCAATTCATCAAGAGACCGTAATAGTCCTAAATGTGTAGGAACCTAATAACAAAGTTTCTAAATACAAGAAGCAAATGCACTGAAAGGAACATAGATAAACCCACAATTATAGTTGGAGTTTTCAACAATCCTCTTTCAATGATTAATAGAATAGAAAATCTGTAAGGATATAGAAGAGTTGAACAGCACTATCCACAAACTGACCTAACTGACATTTATAGAACATTCCATGCATCAACATCAGAATACACATTCTTTTAAACACATGGACAAAAGACCCCAAATAGCCAAAGCAGTTCTGAAAAAGAAAAACACAATCAGAGGCATCATGATTCCAAATTTCAAGCTATATTACGAAGCTGTAGTCATCAAGATAGTATGGTACTGGCCCAGAAACAGGCACATAGATCAATGGAACAGACTAGAGAACCCATAAATGAACCCACAACTATATGGTCAACTGATCTTTGACAAAGCAGGAAAGAATATCCAATGGAAACAAGATAGTGTTGGGAAAACTGGACAGCAAGATGCAGAAGAATGAAATTGGGCCACTTTCTCATATAATACACAAAAATAAATTCAAAATGGATGAAAGACCTAAATGTGAGACAGGAAACCATCAAAATCCTAGAGAACACAGGCAGAAACCTCTTTGACCTTGACTGTAGCAACAGCTCACTAAATACATCACTACAGGCAAGGGAAACAAAAGCAAAAATGAACTATTGGTACTTCATCAAGAATAAAAGCTTCTGCCCAGTGAAGGAAACAATCAAAAAAAGCTAAAAGGCAGCCTATGGGATGGGAGAAGATATTTGCAAACTACATATCTGATAAAGGGTTAATATCCAAAATCTACAGAATGTATCAAACTCAACACCCCAAAACCAAATAACCCAGTTAAGAAATGGGCAGAAGACAAAGAAGGCCCGAGACCCTGACCAAGTAAGGGAGAAGAAGTGTAAAACCCGGCTCCCCCCAAAATTCCATCCCCAAATAATAAATATTCCACCCTCTTGTTAACAACTGTCAATAAAAGATAGAGACCCAAACCCTGGGGGCACAGCTCTTCCTTGAGCTTATCCCCTCTCACATCTCGAGAGTATACTCTAACAAACGCCTCACTTGTACTGCACCCGGTGTCTCCTCAGTCTACCTGACAAAATTATGACCTAGAATTTCCACTCCTAGATTTGTACCTAAAAGAAATAAACTTATATGTCTACAAAAACACTTGTACAAATGTGTTCGAAATAGCTTCATTCATGATAGTAAGAAGCTGGAAACAACTCAAATAACCATCAGTAGATAATAAAAAATAAATTGTGGTATTCAATGTAATACTTCTTAGCAATTAAAAGGAATGAACCATAGATACACACAATATGATACATCTCACCAACATTATGCTAAATGAAAGATGTCAGACATAGAAAAAAGCACATACTGAATGATTCCATTTATATAAAATTCTAGAGCCATTAAAGCTAATTTAAGATGAAAAGTATCTCATGGGGCCCCTGGGTGGTGCAGTCAGTTGAGCATACAATTCTTGGTTTTGGCTCAGGTTGTGACCTCAGGGTCCTGAGATGGAGCCCCGCCTTGGGGTCGGGGTCTGTGCTCAGCTTGGAATCAGCTTGGGATCCTCCTTCCCTCTTCCTCTGCCCCTCCCATTTGTTCTCTCCCTCTCTCCCTCTCTCTCTCAAAATAAACAAATCTTTTAAAAAATATATTAAAAATATCACAAATGTGGTTGTCTCTTTGGGGTTGAGAATGACTGGGAAGAATAGAGGGAACTTTAGGTGAGGTGATATAAATGTTCTATACCTTGGTAGGGAGTAGGTTATATAGGGCACAATTCAATAAATTATAAACATACAATTTATACATTTAACTGCCTATAAATTCTACTCCAACTTCCTACTGCCCCCTCACAAAAAAAAAAAAAAAATCCCACTAGAAACAAATATTAAACTCTAATTAGGAGACTTGTTCTTCCCAAAAGTATGTATTGCCAATTCTGAAACTACCTTCTCTGTATTGTAGGCTTAAGCAAATTAGCAAATTTACTGAGGATAATAGAATATAGGAAGATGGAAGACTAGAGCATACTCTGTGGTACTGGAGTGGAATTAAAGATATCACTGAAGTGGGTTTTTTTTAAAGATTTTATTCATTTATTTGATAGAGAGAGAGAGAGAGAGCATAAGCAGGGGGAGCAGCTGGCAGAGGGAAAAGCAGGCTCCCTGCTGAGCAAGGAGCCCCATGTGGGACTTGATCCCAGGACCCTGGGATCATGACCTGAGATGAAGGTAGACACTTAACCGACTGAGCCACCCAGGTGTCCCATCACTGAAGTTTTTAAAAATATAGAAAAATAAATATACAGAAATAAAGATATATGCACATACATGGATTTTCTGGCCTTCACCTCTGAAGGGATCTAAAAGCTTCAATATTTCAGAAGCAATGAATATACCTCGCACACAGATCTTAGTTTCTAAATGCCATTCTCCACAATAACGACCAAATGTTCTAGGAGAAATAGTTAATTACAACACCAGAGCACCAGAAATATAAGATAACCTTGGAATGTTTTATTGAATCAAAGGGTAATACTAAAAAAATCACTGGGTCATGTCAAAATGATACAGAAGCCACTTTGAAAGTTCTCACTGGCCAAATCTAGGAAAACTTGACTGTCAAAATAAATATTGGCAGCAAGTTTTTTTCAGGTTTTTATTTAAATTCTTAGCATATATGGTAAAATTGGTTTCAGGTACAGAAATTAGTGATTCATCACTTAAATACAATACCCAGTGTTCATCACAAGTGCCCTCCTTAATACCCATCACCCATTTAGACCATCCCCCACCAACCTCCCTCCATCAACCCTCAGTTTGTTTTCTATAGTAAAGAGTGTCTTATGGTTTGCTTCCCTCTTTTTTTCCTTCCCATATTTTCATCTGTTTTTCTTAAATTCCACATATGAGTGAAATTTTGACAAAGTCCAATTTATTAATGTTTTCTTTTCTGGTTACAGCATTTTCAGCCCCATGTAAGAAATCTTTTCTATCCCAAGGCAATGAATATTTTATGTTTTCTTCCATAAGTTTTATGTTTACAATTTTACATTTAAGTCTATGATCCACTTCAAGTTGTGGTTATGAAGTTATTTTTTTTCATATAGATGTCCAATTGCAAATGCAAACCCATTTGGTTTTTTTTAATTTGTCTCTCAAAACTGCCAACTCTATGATTTTATTTATTTTTTATTTATTTATTTTTAAATTTTAACTCCAGTATAATTTACATATACTGCTATATTACTTTCAGGTGTACAATACAGTGATTTCAACAATTTTATGCATTACTTAGTGCTCATCAAAGTAGGTGTACTCTTCATCCCCTTCATCTATTTCACCCATCTCCACCCCTTCCTCCCCTCTGGTAACCATTTGTTTGCTCACTATAACTAAGAGTCTATTTTTTGTTTGTCTCTTTATTTGTCCTTTGTTCATTTGTTTTGTTTTTTTTATATACCACATATGAGCAAAATCATATGGTATTTATCTTTCTCTGACTGATTTATTTCACTTTGCATTATACTCTCCAGATCCATCCATGTCATTGCAAATGGCAGGATTTCATTATTTTTATGGCTGAGTAATATTCCATTGTTTACATATACTACATCTTCTTTATCCTTTCATCTACTGATAGACACTTGGGCTGCTTCCATATCTTGGCTATTATAAATAATGCTGCAATAAATATAGTGGTGCATATATCCTTTCAAATTCGTGTTTTTGTGTTCTTCGGGTAAATACTCAGGAGTGTGATTACTGGTTCATACGGTAGTTCTATTTTTATTTTTTGAGGAACCTCCATACTCTCTTCCACAGAAGCTGCACCATTCTGCATTTCCACCAACAGTGCAAAAGGGTTCTTTTTTCTCCACATCCAGGTCAGCACCTGTGGTTATTTGTATTGTTGATTTTAGCCATTGAGAGGTGTGAGGTGATATCTCATTATGGTTTTGATTTGCATTTCTCTATTTTTGCAGTATTCTTGCCAAAAATGCACAACCTGAATGTGATCATGAGGAAAAATCAGGCAGACCCAAGCTGAGGGATACTCCACAAAAGTAATTGACTATACCCTTCAAAAAAAAAAAAAATCCCTGTCAAGGAAACAAAGGAAATTTAAGGAAATGTTCCATATAAAAGGGATCTTAGAAGGTATGATGAATACCTAGACCAGAAAAAAAATCTCTTATGGGACATTTTTGGACAAAAGGATGTTGGGACAACTGATTAAATTTGAATAATAGTGCTGTATCAGTGTTAGATTTCCTGATTTTACTAACTATACTGTAGTTATATAAAAGAATTTTCTTGTTCCAAGTAAATACACACACACTTATTTAGATGTAAAAGGGGGGGGGAACACACCATACCAATGGTGAAGTACCATGATTTTGTTATTATAATTGATAAGACACCCAACGTGATTTCAGAACCAAGTTACACCACGCTGTTGCCTTTATAGTGTAGTGACATTTCAAAAGCCACAGGCTGATAAATGTGGGGCATCAAATTTAGCATTAATTTGTACAAATTCTTGAGATAATAATATGTTAGAGATAGGCCCGAATTTATATTCTAATTTCTCTAAACATTGATCCTGGCCTAATTCAAAATTGCCTAAACCATGAGAAAAAGTCTTGAAATCAGTCAACAGTGAGAGTTTAGTTGAACTATAAGGAAAAGCTTTGCAAACTGAGGCCTCCCCATATCAGGTCCCATTTGAAATCAGGAGACAGAGAAAAGAAATGAACTAAAATAGGTCCCTTTAATAGCCTCTATGTACTCTCCACAATCACCATCCATCTCTACCCCCATCCTCCTGCTCAATATACAGGTTCCTTTCTCCCCATTGCCACCCCTTCCATTTGGGAATGGACCACAGTCATTTTTCATATATGTTTTTGTTTTTAATCTAAGCATCTATTGAGTATTATTGTATGCTTTTATAGCCCACACACCCTGGCAAGAGTTAACAGGAATTCCAGATATTATCAAATATATTTAAACATGATGCTTGAGTGGTCTTTGCAGCTGGTAGGTTATACATAAAATATGTTCAGCCAGTGATAGCGTCCTTATCTAAAGACAGAAGCTAGCAAAATTTCATCCTGTGTGCTCTGTCAGATTGTTCCTTTGGACAGATGGCAGAAGACTCCCGATGACAAGTGTGAGATGCTATCTGAGTGTCATGGCAGTGGTTTTCTCATTGCCCTGGACAGAGTTCCCTGGCTACTCTCTTCATGTAAAGCGTGCAAATGAGTAGATGTGGATAGCAGAATGTGTGTGATCAATAAACTCACATAATTAGAATCTTGCTGAAAGGAGTAATCTCTCTATGAAAAGAACCTCCATTAAGGCGCTTGGTCTCCCTAACTAGACAGGGGCTCACATTGTCTCACCTTCTTGTATATTTTTCCCAAGTGACAAGAGTAAAGTGACAACACAAATGACAAAATTTTAAGTGCTGTCCACCTTGTCCAGAATCAGGTTTTTAGTTCCTTGACTCACAGAGCCAGCTGGGAGCTCACTGGGGAAATTCAAATCCAACACCTTCCTCAGTATACTGTCCGCTTTTATCTTATCTCATCTGTCTGCTGCTAAAAGGCACTGCTACTCACTGCACATGAACCCATACACCCACAATGCAGAAGTTCCTCCCTTAATCCCTGTACTCCATGTGCACAGGCCTCCTCTTTAAACCACAGGTCAAGGTTGCACATCCCCTTCAAAGTCATCTCTATGTAAGCCCTCCCATTCACCCTAGCCATCAGCCCCTGAATAAATAGGAAACATATTCCCCCAAGGCACTTTCACACTTACACACATTTATAATTACACACAAACACACGCATGCACACACACAGAGTAAAGTACACATAACATAAAATTTCCCATCTTAACCATTCTTAAGTGTACTGTTCAGTAGCATTAAGTACTTTTACACTCCTGTACAACAAATCTCCAAAACTCTTTCCATCTTGCAAAACTGAAACTCTACACACATTAAAAAACAAGTCCCGCCTGCTAGCCCCAGCTTCTGGAAGCCACTATTCTACTTTCTGTCTCTATAAATTTGACTAGTCTAGGTACCTCATATAAATGGAATCATGCATTATTTGTCTTTTATTTTTTTAATATTTTATTTATTTATTTGAGAGGGGGGACAGTGTGAGACAGAGAAAGCACAAGCATGAGCAGGGGAGAAAGGCAGAGGGAGAGGGAGAGGGAGAAGCAGACTCCCCACTGAGCAGGGACCCTGACGCGGAGCTCGATCCCAGGACCCTGGGATCGTGACCTGAGCTGAAGGCAGATGCTTAACCGACTGAGCCACCTGGGCACCCCCATTATTTGTCTTTCAGTGACTGGCCTTTTTACCTAGTATAACGTCCTTAAGTTTCATCCATGTTGTAGCGTGTGTCAAAATTTCCTTCTTTTTAAACATGAATAATATTCCTATGTGTAATATTCCTACATATATATACATATATATATACACCAAATTATATTTATCTATTCATCTCTTGATGAACACTTGGTTGCTTCCAACTTTTTAGCTATTATGAAGAATGCTGAACACAAGTATACAAATGTATCTTTGAGACTCTGCCCACAATTCTTTTGGGTGGAATTCCAAAAGTGGAATTGCTGGATTATGTGGCAATTCTATTTTTAATTTTTTGAGGAACCACTGTACTGTTTTCCACAATGGCTGCACCACTTTACATTCCCACTATCAGTACCTAAGGGTTCCAGTTTCTCAACATTCTCACCAACACTTATTTCCTATGTTGGGTTTTGTTTTGTTTTGTTTTGTATTGTTTTTTGACAGTAGCTATATTAGTTTCCTAGGATTGCTATAACAAAATACCATAGACTGGGTGGTTTAAACAATAGAAATTTATTTTCTCACAATTCTAGAAGCTGGAAGTCCATGATTTAAGTATCAACAGGTTTGGTTTCTTTGGCTTACAGGTGGCTGCCTTCTCACTGTGTCCTCACGTGACTTTTTCTCTGCGCATAGACATTTCTAGTGTCTCTTCCTCTTCTTCTAAGGACACCAGTTCTATTGTTTTAGGGCCCCACCCTTATGACTCATTTAACCTTAATTATCTAATTAACAGCCCTATCTCCAAATACAATCACATTCTAAGGTTCTGTGGGTTAGGGTTTTAACCTATGAACTTGTGGAAGGCAGAGGGGCATAATTCAGTCCATAAAAGGGGTCATATGAGTGTGAAATGATATCAAATTGTGGTTTTGATTTGCATTTCCCTAATGATTAGTAATGTTGAGCATCTTTTTATGTGCTTAATAGACATTTGTACATCTTCTTGGGACAAATGTCTATTCAAGTCCTTTGCCTATATTTTAATCAGGTTTTGTGGTTGCTGTTTAATTATAGGAATTCTTTATATATTCCGGATATTAACCCCTTATCAGATACATGATTTATTTTCTCCTATTCCATGGGTTGCCTTTTCACTTTGTTGATTGTGTATTTAAGTATTTAAAAAATTCTTTTAGTGTGCAAGTATTTTTGAGAGTAGAATCTGGAAGCTACTCTTTAACTGATATTTGATGTTGTTTAGACATTCAATAATTTGTGTTAAAATTCATGTCGTTTGATAATGCCATAACTACTCGACAAAAGTATCTAAAACCATGAAGGGCTTATAAACCTAATTTTCTTATAGCTTCTCTTTTTGGCCAGGGTGACTATCTTCCTGATGCATTCAAATATTACTGCTTACTATCAGCATGGAAGCACATGTTTCTCCAAATATATCTTTGGTCTTGAAGGTATCAATATTTCCCTTGATAGTCCCTTGACTTCTTTCTAGGTAAGAGAAGGAGAGGTAGCTTAAAAAAATTTATTTACTCCAGGAAAAAGAAAAAAATAGGGGATTGCTCATGAAATTATTCCAGTAAACAATATACTTGCCTAATTATTTCCAAAAGGAAATAATATAGGGCTCAACCTCAGGAATGGTGGGGTAGGGACCACCAAAAATCCACTCCTCCATAAAAAGCAAAGGGAACACTGACAAAAACTGTCAAAATCAACTTTTCCAGAACAAAAGGCTTATAACAATCTGAGGAGTATTAATTTTAAAAAAATGACTGAGTCTCTGCAAGAACAGTGATTCTGTGGTGTTTTAGCTACTCCCATGCCCCTCTCTCCAGCTCTGTAGTAGCTATTGAAGCCAACAGCCTCACAACTGCAGTAGCTCTAAGAACCAGCAGCCTAACAGCCCCTGAGGAAAGGGGACATAAATAGGTTTGGGGCTATCCAAAAGTCCCCTCCCAGAGAACTGTCACTGTATGACCTCTCCAGCAGTTTGTTGAAAACTTCCATTTTCAGAATGTCTTTATTTTTTCCAGTAAGAGCTCACTTCATGTGAACAGCCTAACCCACAGAGCATTTGTCAAACAAACAGCAACAATTGTCTAATATCATGGCTGCTCAAGACTGTGACATATATACACAAGGCTTTCTGCATGCACAGGGCTATGTGCAAGCACAGAAAAAACCTGAGGTCCTAAACTTTCACCTCTGGCTGATCTTGAGGCTCTGCACAAATTCTAGCTCCATTGGAGAATGGCAAGCTTGCCCCAACACATACACGGAACCACTTAGCAATGGCTAAGAGACTTAATGATTCAAGGTATTTAAGGGAAATTAGCTGGCAACAGAGCAAACTGATGATGATAAATTACAAAGAACACAGACTTTCAGAATTAGTCTAGGAAAGTCACTAAACAAACAATAACAAAATTAATAGTAGCAACAACAAATCCTGGACAGGAGGAGAGTCTGATTTTCAGAGTGGACATAGATTATTTAAAATGTCCAGTTTTCTACAAAAGATACAGAAGACATGCAAATAAACTGGAAACTATGGCCTATATGCTGGGCTGGGGGGCGGGGAGGGAAGAGATTGATAGAGAAAGTCTCTAAGGGAAGACCAAAAGTTGGATTCACTAGACACAGATTTTAAATCAACTTTCATAAATATGTTCAAAACTCTAACAGGAATCCATGCCTATACAATTAAATAAAGTACAAGAATGATGTTTCACCAAATAGAGAATATTAATAAGGAGAAAGGAATTTTTTTTATTTACTTAGTTTTTTATTATGTTCAGTTAGCCAACATATGGTATATCATTAGTTTTTGATGTAGTGTTCAACAATACATTAGTTGCATATAACACCCAGTACCCATTACAACATGTGCCCTCCTTAATACCCATCACCAGGCTACCCCATCCACCCACCCACCCCCTTCTGTAACCCTCAGTTTGTTTCCCAGAGCCCAGAGTCTCTCATGGTTTGTCCCCCTCTCTGGTTTCTTCCCATTCAGTTTTCCCTCCCTTCCCCTATGGTCCTCCACATTATTCCTTATGTTCCACATATGAGTGAAACCATATGATAATTGTCTTTTTCTACTTGACTTATTTCACTTAGCATAATCCCCTTCAGTTCCATCCATGTTGATGCAAAAGGTAGTTATTCATCCTTTATGATGGCTGAGTAATATTCCATTGTATATATGAACCACATCTTCTCTATCCATTCATCTGTTGAAGGACATCTCAGCTCCTTCCACAATATGGCTATTGTGGACATGGCTGCTATGAATGTTGTGGTGCATGTACCCCTTCTTTTCACTACATCTGTATCTTTGGGGTAAATATCTAGTAGTGCAATTGCTGGGTCATAGGGAATCCCCTTACACTGTCGGTGGGAATGCAAGCTGGTACAGCCACTCTGGAAAACAGTATGGAGGTTCCCCAAGACATTAACAATAGAGCTAGCCTAGGAATTATTTCTTAATAGAGAAAGAAAGTGGAGGAGGAAAAGGAAGTAGAGAAAAATTACCAATTAGAAATTCTGGAGTGAAAAAGCACAACTGAAATTTAAAAATTGACTAGAGGAGCTCAAATTAGATTTGAGCAAACAGAAGAAAAAATAAACAAACTTGAAGACAGGTCAACTGAGAATATCCAGTCTGGGGAACAGAAAGAAAAAAGAATGAAGCAAAATAAACAGAAGCTCAGAGACCTCTGGGTTACTATTAGGTATACCAACATACACACAATGGGAGTCCCAGAAGGAGAGAAGAGCATAAAAAAATTATTTGAAGAAATTGTTGCCTAGGAGTGCCTGGGTGGCTCAGTTGTTAACCATCTGCCTTTGGCTCAGGTCATGATCTCAGCGTCCTGGGATTGAGCCCCGCATCGGGCAGGGAGCCTGCTTCTCCCTCTCCCACTCCCCTTCTTGTGTTTCCTCTCTAGCTGTCTCTCTCTCTCTGTCAAATAAATAATTAAAATCCTTAAAAAAGAAAAAGAAATTATTGCCTAAAACTTCCCAAATTTGATGGAAAATTTATCTGCATATCAAAAAAGGTCAATATGTCCAGGTAGGATAAACTCAAAGATATCCACATCTAGATACATCATAGTAAAATTGTCAAAAGCTAAAGACATACAGAATCTTGAAAGCAGTAAGAGGAAAGTGACTCTTCACACAGAAGGGATTCTTAACAAGATTAACAGCTGATTCTCATCAGAAACACCAAGACAAAAATGCAGTGGCATGGTATATTTAAAATACTCAAATAAACAACTGTCAACCAAAATTCTACATCCAGCAAAACTATTCTTAAAAATTAGGGAGAAATTAAGACATTACTATTAGATAAATAAAAATGGAGAAAATCTATCACTAGCAGAAATTGACAAATTCTAAAATTCATAAAAAATTATTAGAGACCCAGAATAGCTAAAACAATCTTGAAAAAGTAGAACAAAGTTGGAGGACTCATTTCAATTAAAACAAAAAACAAAAAAACAAAGTCATCTATTACTACAAAGTCACCTATTAGAATGGCCAAAACCCAAAACACTGACAGTATTAAAGGCTGAGGAGGATGTGGAGCAACACAACCTCTTGTTCATTGTTGGTGGGAATGCAAAATGGTACAGCCACTTTGGAAGACAGTTTGGTGGCTTCTCACAAAACTAAACATACTCAGGATGCTTGGGTAGCTCAGTCAGTTAAGCGTCTGCCTTTGACTCAAGTCACGATCCCAGGATCCTGGAATCGAGTTCCACATTGAGCTCCTTGTTCAGTGGGGAGCCTGCTTCTCCGTCTGCCTGCTGCTCCCCCTGCTTGTTCTCTCTCTCTGACAAATAAATAAAATATTTATTTAAAAAAAAAACAAAAAACAAAAAAATTAAACATACTTTTGTCATACAATCCAGCAATTACACTCCTTGGTATTCACCAAAAACGTTAAATAGTTATGTATACACAAAAACCTGCAACCTTATAGTTACCTTATTTATAAGTACGAAAATTTGGAAGCAACCAAGATATCCTTTAGTGGGTAAATGGATCAATAAACTGTGGTACATACAGACAAGGAATATTATTTGGGACTAAAAAGAAATAAGCTATCAAGCTATGAAAAGACATGGAGGAAATTTAAATGCATATTACTGAAAGAAGCCATTCTGAAAAGGCTATCTACTGTATAATTAAACTATATGACATTCTGGAAAAGGCAATACTGTGGAGACAGTAAAAAATCAGTGGTTGCCAGGAGTTGATGGGAAGGGATGAATAGGCAAAGCACCAAGGACTTTTAGGGCAGTGAAAAAAACTCAGTATAATTACCATAATGGTGGATTCATGTCATAATGCATTTGTCCAAACCCACAGAATATACAACACCAAGAGTGAACCATAACAAAAACTATGGTCTTTGGGTGATAATGATATGTCAACATAAGTTCATCACTTGCAACAAATGTATAACTCTGGTTAAGAATGTTAATAATGGAGGAGATTATGCATGTATGGGAGGTAGGGAGTATATGGGAAACATCTGTCCCCTCAGTTTTGTTGTGAACCTAAAACTGCTCTAAAAAATAAAGTCTTAATATAAAAAATAAAACAAAAAGAAAACAAATAAAATAACATTAAACTTTCAGGTGCAAAAAAAGCCAAACAAACTTAGCTACAATAATCAAGACAATGTGATATTACTAACATAAACATAGAAATATAGATTAATGAAATTAAATTGAGAGTCCAAAAATAAACGCTTGTATTTATAGTCATTTGATTTTTGAACAAGGCTGCTAAGATAATGCAATGGGGAAAAAATAGTCTTTTCGCCAAATGTTACCAGGACAACTGGATCTTTAATGTAAAAGAATACAGTTGGTCCCCTACCTCACATCATATACAAAAATTAATTCAAAATGGGCTAAAGGCCTAAATACAAGAGCTATAACTACAAAACTCTTAGAACATAGAAATAAACTGCCTTGACCTTGGGTTTAGCAATGGTTTCTTAGATGTAACAACCAAAGCAGAAGCAACCAAAGAAAAATATAGATAAATTGGACCTCATTAAAATTGGACCTCATTAAAATTAAAAATGTTTGTGCTTCAAAGAACATCATTAAGAAAATGAAAAGGCACCCTGCAGAATGGGAGAACATTTTTGAAAGCCATTTATCAGATAAAATACTTGTATCCAGAATATACAAAGAATTTTCACAACTCAACAATAAACAGACAATCCTATTTTAAAATAGGCAAATGATCTAGAGAGTGAGTATACTGCTAAAAGTGAGTCAGAAAAAGACAAATGCCATATGATTTTACTCATATGTGAAATTTAAGAAACAAAGGAAAAAGGAGACAAATCAACAGACTCAACTATAGAGAAAAAACTGATGGTTCTGAGGGGAGATGGGTTGGGGGGATGGGTGAAATAGGTGAAGGGGATGAAACAGGATGAGCACTGAGTAATATATAGATGAGCACTGAGTAAGGTATAGAGTTACTGAATTGTACACCTAAAACTAATATAACATTATACGTTAAGTATAAGGAACTAAAATTTTAAAAATAGGCAAAGGATTTGAAAAAAGTTTCTCCAAAGAAGACATACTAATGGTCAATAAGCATATACAAAACTGTTTAGCATCATTAATCATTAAGGAAATGGAAATCAAAATCACAGTAAGGTACCACTGCACACTTACTAGGGTAGTATAACAAAAAATGTGGATCCTAACAATTGTTAGAATTAAGTATAAATGTACAAAGCGATCTAGAGCTTAAGGGTATAAAGAAGTTTGCTTTTTTTTAATTTTATTATGTTATGTTAATCACCATCCATTACATCATTAGTTTTTGATGTAGTGTTCCATGATTCATTGTTTGCATGCAACACCCAGTGCTCTATGCAGAACGTGCCCTCTTTAATACCGATCACTAGGCTAACCCATCCCCCCCCTTTCCCCTCTAGAACCCTCAGTTTGTTTCTCAGAGTCCATAGTCTCTCATGGTTCCTCTCCCCCTCCGATTTCCCCCCCTTCATTCTTCCCCTCCTGCTATCTTTTTTTTTCTTTTTTAACATATAATGTATTATTTGTTTCAGAGGTATAGGTTTGCTTTTAAGATAAGCTCTAGACCTCTTTTGTACACAGTTTCCTTCTAGGCTCATTGCCAGCTAGTGTTCACCATAAGAAGTAGGGTGGGCCTTTAGGGTTCCTGCTCTATTACTGGCCATTTATAGACTTGAAAGCATCTTTGTGACACTGTCATTTGTACACTTGATCCTTAGCCAAAAGGCCGAGAAGCGACATGTGACACTGTCATTAGTTAGATGTACAGTTTTGTTGATCTTTCCGCAGATTCTGTGGGAAAAATTAGTTATGGGCTTATATGCCTATATTGATCCTAAGTATAGACTCTTGCCCTGAATCAGTACATATAAAACCCATGAGACTCTGAGAAGGTCAAGGCAGTTGCCTGATGAAGCAGATCATTTCCAATGGACTAAAGGAGGTTTGTATCCTGTACCCCATCACCACTTTATTTTTAACTTTTATCTTTATGACTTGAGACCACAGCTGCCTCAGCTACATGCAAACCTCCCTTATCTATCCTCCACCGAACACTCCACTATAGGAAGCAGACAAATTGGCAAAAGCCTATGTGCGGATGATATTATAAATAGTTACCATGAACAAAAATGTCCTCTGTGGATTGTTGCCCTTGCTTTCTAATTACTACCAGGAAAAATAGAAGATCAATCATTCCAAAATTTAAGTCATTAATTTTGGTAAATATTTTTCATCTTTTATCTGGTCTATAAATAAAATACATAAGAAAAAAAATGTATCAGGGATTGGCTCCAAGCCTCATGGTTTAATCCAGCTTCTCGTGAACTATCTTGTTAATTGTGAGAACAAATATTTTGTTACTAGCTTATCTTGCAAAGCTGACCTGTAAGTACATTGTTTAAAGTTAGAGGTGCTTTACTGTCTGAGGCCTACATTCATCAACATGCACCTAACAGACATTCATAAGCCAAACCAGTGTGACCATAGCACTCGCCCACCCAAATATTGGTTCTGATCCCAAATTACTTTCTGTGTAAAGCCTTGTCTCCACTCGTAGGTATGTCATGTAGAGGAAAATTGGTTTTCTTTTTAACTGAGGTTCCAGTAGCATTTCCTCCACAGTCATGCCTGAGCATCAACTCTTGTTCAGTTGACCTTTAGAGCACGGAATCCTGCATTTAACTGGCCACACAGGGAATATCTACAGGCCAGTTATTTGTCAGGGAACCCACTACTGATCCTGAACCCACTACTGCTCTCTACTTACTAGAAGTTCACTTGAGTCATGCATAGAACTATTCTCACCAAATGATTCATTGCCATTTTTGCAGTAATCCTACACTGGAAACACACTGGAAAGTTAAATGAAACATGTTACATTTACTCTAAGAATATTACTGAGGATGTTATCTGGAACAAGAGGAGAATGTTTGAATCTTGAATCTCTGAAGAAGATATTTTTGTCTTTCTTAAGCAACTGGTTTAATTTTACCTCAAAGACACTCCAAACAATGCAACTGATCCTATTTCCTTCTTCATATTGGCCATAAAGAAACTGTGAGGCAAGTTTGTGGCATACTCTAGTACCCAACACTTATAATGCATGAGTTCATTCTTACTACATCTTATTGTTTTACCTTTATTTTTCCTTGCCTCTATTTTCTCACTAACGAGTATTTGTTTTTCATCTTGGTGTGTATTTTTGTAAGCTGCTTCAGATACATCTTGCAAAGAGGGCAGATATAAATAAATACATTTCTGTAACAGTGCTGTGTGAAGTATAGTTCTACAAAGCAGGATAAAAATCTTATCAGAAAAAGGGACTTCTGTAGAATCTCTGTGGGTAGAAATTCCATTCTCACATAATTAAAAAGTCATAATAGGGATATGTTACAGCCCACCTGACCAGGAAACTGAGATAGAAATGTTAATTGAGATTGTGGAAGCTGCGAAATTAGGCCAGGTGGTAATAATGGAAGACTTTAATTACTCAATCATAGATTGGAAAAATGCCTCACTGGGACAGGGGTTGGAAGTGAGATTTTTAGATAAGAAAAATTACTGTTTCCCAGCAAAGGAAGAGAAGGAGCCTGTGCAGCAGAGAAATATACCTGGCTAGGCTCTGACAATGAATGGAACCTGGTCTGAAAGGTGACGCAAAGTAACTGACAGTGACCACCACACAATTTAATTCCACAGCAAATTTAAATCTACTACATGTCTACTTATTATATGAAAGCATCCTCTGAAAAAAAATGAAAGAATTTTAAAACTCACGGTAACAAACAAGAAAGAAACCAAGAGAATATGTTCAAAGTGACTTATCAGCAATCCAAGAGGTTATAATAACCCTCCGTGGCTAGTTGACAGAGTCAAAAAATGTAACTGCTGGGAGCAGGGGAAGGGAGATTTTTTTCATAAAGCAGGAAAAGAAGCAAGGAAAGTAAACATATAAACCCACAAAATATGGCAGGTTAGGAATAACTTCAAAATTAGATAAATTTAAAAAAAAAGTGATACATATTATAGAGGTTTCCAAAAGGATTGGGAAAAGATTCCTTAAATCTATCAAGGGAAAGAAGACAGTTTGAGAAACAATGGAATCTCTTTAAAATAATGGCACCAAAGTTGAACAAAAGGAGGAAGAAAGAACAAAAGGCTGGATCAAATCTGTCTCAATTTTCAGAGATCCCCTCTTCTAAAATAGCCCTCGAAACCCAGGTAAGATTGAAGACTGCTGCAGATAGTGATCACAAAGCAGAATAATAAGCTAAAGCACCAAAACAAACACAGATCACTTGGGGAGTAAAATATTCAGAAAAGAAATCATGCAACTTTTAGGTATAGTGTATACCTGTAGTGCTACTATAGATGGCCTCCGTCCTAGACATATTAAGACCCACTTCTCTTCTGACAGGCAAGGAACTATGATTAAACAGAGACTTGCTGGATACCATTTTTTTAAAGAAAACCTACTAAAAGGAAGGAGAATATGACTTATGAATGGACATATTAATATACTGCCCTTTTTGGCATCAGATATGTATGTTAGCAATAGATATGTTAAAAATGGTTAACCAAAAATATATTTTTAATTGAACTAAGATTGGGGGAAATGGGCTACAGGGAGACTGTTTTAGACAAGAGGTGGAAAAACACAGTATGTCAGGGGTAGGTTCCAGGCCTAGTGGTTTAACATTTTTCTAAGTGATTTGAAAAATTGAGCAAACAGCAAAATCTCTAATAACTCAGATTATTAAAGAGACACGCTAATAAAGAAAAATCCTACAAATATTTTAGATGGAGCATGTGAATAGAGGAAAAATGGTAGATGAATGATACCTGTACGCATAAATAAGCCAAATTTTCCTAACAAAGGAAGAGCTCCAACTTAAGAAATCTTCCAAACAAAATAACACTCTTCCTAAATTTGCACCCGATTTCTTTCCTTCAAATTCACCTGCCCACTGAGGCAGTCCACAAGGAGTGGAGCCTGCTTTTTCCAGGAGGATGTCTTGGGGCTGCTGGAGTTGAAAGGATGACCCTGTTTAGGGCAGTGGGCTTCAAGAGAAAGCAGCACAACGGGTAGCTGTGCAGAGTTGGGCATTTACAAACCACATTCACATCCAGTACCCCACTGCCTCCTGAAACCCAGCCTGTGGGCAGATGCTCACTTCCTTTACAGATTAGGAAGCTGAGGGTAGTGAACACAATGTGGGCTCTCTGGCTGACCTCCAGGTCCATGCCCCTGCCAGACACCCTTCTCCCAAATGTTAGGATCAAGAGGCACTTTGAAACTTGAAAAAAGGGGAATTTGGAACAAATAAAAAGGATCACACAGCAGGTAATAAACCCAGAAGATTCACTCTCCAAGAAGTAGGGCTGAGGGGAAATGGGAATAAAGGCAAAGGTGTTTGGCAAACTGGGAGAGGAGGGGACAGAGCCAGTTGGCCTCTGGGAGGTCCATCTGGCCATGCTGGAAATATTACGTAAAGCTGCTCTTGCTAAATTAGTCCCAAACTCAAGTTGGTTCTCTGGCCCTGAATGCTTCCTTTCTTTCAGAAGCCCATTCCAGCCCTTGAGGTCTAGACTGCTCTGCTGTGACTGACTCCTGCCATCCAGCCCCGCCCCGTCTCCTCTCCTGTGATGGAGCTGCTCCAGCTCTTCTGATTTAGGGAATTCCCAACCCTCACTCCAGACACCATGCAGCACTGACCTGCAGAGCCCTGGCCTGCTGCCTCCCCTAATCTATTCTGCAGGACTTCTTGGCTGCCACCCAGATTCCCACGCTGGGCACCATGTCTGGTCTTTGTGCTGCCTTGTTCTCTTGTGGGCACAGAAGCAGCAACCACGGAAGGACCTCATTTCAATAGACTGTAGGAAAGCGGGATTTACAACCTTTCACTAACCTGAAGTAGAAGCTGCAAATCAATCTGGAGTCTGTAATCTCCCTGATTGTATCTCTTTAGGAGAAGTTTTAGAAGTGAAGTGGTTTGCAGGTGGTCTCTTTGATGCACATACCTGGGACCAATTGTAGAGCCCCAGCTTGAAGAAACAGGACTGTGAGGGACCCAGTACTCTGACCTCATGCTGAAGTATATATGCCATACACCTTTATTCCGGGTCTGCCTTTTCCTTCCATCTGTGAAGAACCTCTAAATATGTTGGTTCTGAAATGGTTTTGTTCAGCTCCCTATACAAGAAACAATGGTTGTTCAAAAAGGAGCTCTTAAGAAATAATAAAAGAAAGAAATTAGCATTTTGTACTGCTGCATTATGAGGAGGTAGCTGAGGGGGTTTGGGCATTAAACATATATGAGACTCTAAAATTATCACACACAGCTGTTTGTGCAACTGAAAGAAGAGCTGAAAGTAAAGACTTTTTCTCCTGAGTTAAATAAGTAATTTATTAAATGATAATAAATAATAGATACTGGTTTAGCAGGACATGTACCTAATTGCCTACATAAGAGGGACCTAATTTTAAGAGTATTGTGAAGGGACCCCACTGTTGGGATCTGATCCAATCTCTGCTAGGACAGTGCAGTAAAGTGTGTGAGAACATGAACTCTGGAGCCAGGTGGCCTGGGTTCAAGTCCCAGTCTGACATTTAGTAGCTCTGTGACCATGGAAAAGATATTAATGTCTCTGGCCTTGGTTTTCTCATCTATATGAAGGGGATAATGGTTCCAACCCTACAGAGCTGAATAAAAATTTTGAAAGCATGTAGAATAAATAAATGCAGAAACTTACTAACTTTTGAGGCAACTAGACCCCTTTGCCTTACATTGAGCTGAAATTTATCTCCTTATAAAAGTCCACATATTGGCCTGGCTTGACAATATAAAATACTCCCTTTCCACATGACAATCCTTTCAATATTAAAAGACATATGGAATTTCTTTCTTAAAACACTTCTCCTATGTCAATTGTACTTCAGTAATATATACATACATTCATACATACAAATACTTCTCCACACTGGCCAGATGCGTTTCTTCAAATTTATCATATGTGGTAAATTCAATGTGCTCACTAACTCACAGCAGCCAAATCCAAACTCTTTCATAGTTTCTTCCCTGCTGCCTTCCACTATAGTGCTAGAACACCAAATATTTATTTTCCCAGCCCCTCTTGCATCTAGAAATAGACTAGTGGCCAGGTCCTGACCAGGGAAACATCAAGAAAATTTACTTTGACCCTCGATTTTTTGATAAGAGATATTGACCTATGCCGTCCACTTTCTCCCTTCTTCCTGACTAACTCAGGTGTGACACCTGAAGCCATGATGATCCTCTCACAACCACGAAATTCTAGGCCTGAGGATGCTAAAGATGGAAGAGCAGACATACGAAAGAGCCTCGGCCTTGATGGCAGGGTTAAGCTGCTGAATATGTGCTGGTAATTGTCTCTCAACTTCTTGATATGTGAGAAAAATAATCTTCTTGTTTAAGCCAACATTAGTCCAAAAACATCCTAATTAATACAGCTCATAATTTAGTTTGGCAAAGTTCTTATCCTTCTACTTAATCTCCTTTGGATGTAGGTTACTATTTTTTTTTTTTTTTTTTTTTTTTTAGAGAAGGAGGTGTGGAGGGGCAGAGGGAGAGAGAGAGAGAGAGAGAGAGAGAATTCCAAGGAGACTCCATGCCCAGCACAGAGCCCAATGCAGGGCTTGATTTCACAACCCTGAGATCATGACCTGAGCCGAAATCAAGAGTCAGATGCTTAACAAACTGAGCCACCCAGGTGCCCCAAGGATGTATTACTTTGATATCATAATTTTTAAGGGATGGTTCCAATCTATTCATCTGCCATTTTTGATAATTTCCTAAAACTCAGTGTTGAGTCTAAGATCCCATATTTAAATTTTGTAAAGTTCTTGGACATAAAAGTTACCCATAACTGGAAATATAAAAAATATGTTGTCTTGAGGAAAATAATAAGATCTTAAATCTTGCATAAAAACATACTAGTGATGGATTAATGATCTAATTTTTTTAATTGGGAAAGTCCAAGAAAAAATTATAGAAGGATATCAAGAAGACTTTTATACATATGAAGAAAATTCCAGAAGCCCAAAGGAAAAATAAACAGATTTGACCACATAAAAATTAAGTTTCCTTATGTAAAAAGGTAAAATATGAGAAGAGAAAACAATATATGAAATGCAGATAGCGAACCAAGGATTGCTGTTGATAACACAGTTTAAAATTCCTACAAGTCAATAAGAAAATAATTTACTAAAAATTATTATCCAACTCACACAAAAGAAATGTGTCCAGTGAAAATACAGGCTAGATTTGAATAGGCACTAAACCTAAGAAGACACACAGATGGCAAATAAGCACATGAAAAGATGCTTGAGATCATTAGTCATTAGGAAAGATTCAAAACAGAATGGGTTAACACTTCATACCTATTAAAATGTCTAAAATTAAAAAGACTGATCATATCAAGTGCTGGCAATGATGTGGAGCTACTGGGATGATATTGCTGGTGGAATGAAAATGATACAACCACTTTGGGATTTCTTTGTTTTTTTTTTAAGATTTTATTTATTTATTTGAGAGAGAGAGAGAGAGAGGGAATGAGAGGGAGAGGGAGAGAGAATCTGAAGCAGGCTCCACACTGAGCACAGCCCCACAGGGGGCTCAATCCCACAAGTGCGAGATCATGACCTGAGCCAAAACCAAGAATCGGATGCATAACCAACTGAGCCACCCAGGCGCCGCAATACAAACATTTTGGACAAGAGTTTGGCAATGTCTTAAAAAGTTAAACATGTTCTGACTATATGACCCATCATTTTATCTCTAGGTAATTTACTTAAGAGAAATGAAAGCACATGTCCACACAAAGACTTATACATGAGCATTCACTGCAGCTTCACTTGTAATGTCCCCAAACTGGAAAATACCAAATGTCCTTGAAAAGGTGAATGGACAAATTGTGGTATATCCATACAATGGAATACTACTCAGCATTAAAAAGGAATGAACTATTGATACATGCAACAACAAAGATAATCTCAAAATAGTCTGAAAAAGCTAGACGGCAACCACCTCCCCCCCCCGGCAAAAAAAAGTAGGTAGCATATTTTTATACTTATGTAAAATTCTAGAAAATGCAAACTAATCTACAGTAACAGGAAGCAGAGCACTTTTTGCCTGTGGTTGGAGTTGGAGGAAGGAAAGGGAGTGAAAAGAGATTATAAAACAGTACAAAGAAACTTTGGAGAGTGATGAATGTGGTCATTATCTTAAGTGTGGTGATGGTTTCCTAGGTTTATGCACATATGTCAAAACTCATCAAATTGTACACCTTAAGTATGTGCAGTTTACTATAGGTCAATTATACCTCAATAAAGCTGAAAAAAGTAAAAAAAAATAAAATGACACCTAATTGTAATGCATGATCCTAAATTGGATCCCACACCAGAAATCAAAATTGGTATAAAGGACCTTACTAAAACTAGTAAAAACTATAAGTTAGATTATAGTAGTATGCTTTAGATAATAGTATTGTGTCAATGTTAAATTGCCTTAATTTGGCAGTTGTACAGCCATCTGAGAGAATATACATGTCCTTAAAAAGGCACACTGGAGAATTTAGGAAGGAAAGGGTGTGATGATTGAAACTTATTTTCAAATAGTTCAGAAAAATAATAGCATAATAATAGTATGTGTGCATAATATATATGGAAAGAGAGACTTTGGCAAAATGTTCAGGTTTGATAGAACTGTAGGAGCTCTTTGTACTCTTCTTATACTTTTTCTATATGTTTGAAATTATTTCAAAATTAAACGGTGAAAAATGATATGTTAGCACAAATATTTATGAAAAGACTATTGCAACACTTGTTTTTATGAGTAAAAGTTGGTATGACCTAAGTGGGCATCTTTAAGGGAAGTCTTAAATAAATTATGTACATCCATATTAAGAAATACTTGCAGCCTTTGAAAAGCATACTGTGTAGCTCATTCTTTCCTGATATGAAAAGCTCTTCAAGACAGTTCAGTGAAAAAAGCAAGCTGTGTAATAACGTGGTAAGTATGATCCACATATGTGAAAAAGCAAAGAAAAAATATTCTGAATGACTCTGTATAATAAATCTCTAGAAAATTATTTGAAAGGATATACATGGAAATCTTAATGTGTTTTTTCCTAAGAAAAAGATGTTATATTAAGGGTCAAAGTATACATTTTATATATTGCTGTACTTTGAATTATTTTTCGATTAATATACATATACTTAGAAAAAGAGATTTTTCTTTCTCTTTGTCATATGTGGACATTGCACTAGCAACCCTAAGTGATGCATGTTGCTCAAAATTTGTTAGGGACTAAAGAGTAAGGTCCATTTTGAGCTTTGTTCTTGATGCTTTTTGATAGGGTTCTGCTCCCATTTCTAATTCATCCCTATGTTGGATCCTTTTACTATTGTTGTACATATCTCCCAGGATATATGTCCATCAAAGTTTCAGTAGAAGCCTCAGGAACCCTTTTTGCTACTTGTTCCTACTTTCCTTACTGTATCTGTGAAGAATGTTTGGGAGCATCTCAGTTTAGACCCTACAGTTTCCATCTCAGTCCATAAGACTATGCTCCTGAGAGAAAGAAATGTCACTGTCAAATTCAAATGAAAATGTATCATCTTTTGCAGGAAATATGTGGAAGCAACTACACACATTTAATGGTCAAAGACTGAGTTTTTTATGTTAGATTTTTTAAAATCTAACCTCACAAGAGCGCACAAAAATGTGTTTCTTCTATTCATCATCTCTTCATGTTTCCTGAGATAAATTCACATCATCACAACGCCAATTAATTACAGATAAGACGCAGTCAAATGTGTCTCCATTATTCTTCTAGGAACCCTTGGAATGAGGCACAGTCATTCAGGACAGTGGGAGAGTACTGGGAACTGTAATTTCTTGTAGGCAGACAACAGAGCTGGCTACTAATTCTACGTCAAAAACTGCTGGTTTCCAAATTTCCCAATTGCCCTATGCAAATGGATCTATTTCCCTGAAGGATTCCATTGCCTGTTTCATTCTCTGTATTTTGAAGAATGCATAATAATATTAGTCTTCACCTTACGTAAGTGTGTAGCAGTCAAATTACAGTAAATCCTATAAATAACTCAAGAATATTTGGAGGATCTACAACATTCAGTTGCCACCCGTAAATGAAGCAGGAGAAAGAAAGAAGACAAAGGGAATTAAAATGACTTTCTCTTTTTGACTTTACGAAGTTAGAGTAAAACCGATTGCAAGAACTAGAGAAATCATGTAATCAAGTGCTCTAAGGGATACACGATTCCACTTCTTTATCCCTCCTCCCCACCTCTCTCCCTCTCCCTTTTCCTCTCCCTTCCTCCTTCCTCCCTGCCTTCCCCTACCTCAGAAAGTAATCTCGTCCTTTCGTCACATATTATTGAAATCCCAGTTCTTTAAAAAATTCTCATTTTTGCCCAGACTGAGAGCATGTCATTTGGAAGTGATGTGCAAGGCAAGAGATAACCAGGTAGAACTCAGCGATTCGCCACAGAAAATGGTTCCATGTTTGGCCGTAATGCTATCAGAGTCTGTCCCTCAATAGCTCTTTACTGCTCCGAGCTCAGAATCTGCTGATTCAAGACTTTGCTGGCATGGGGACGTGTGAGGGTGGGAGAGAAAGAGAAGCCTAGCAGTGCAGGAGGAGTTAGGAAGAAATATTAATAGTCCTTCCAGAACACATAAGTCAGAGGATTTTTTTTTAATAGAAATAGTGCCCCCTCCCCTTCTCTTCCACCCTCCTACCTCATTCCGTGTCTTCATTTCATGCTATGGTTGTGTTGATTGGGAGGGAAGAATCTTCTCAGCTAGCTGCTTAGTACCAAGCAGATGCACTTCAGTTGAAAATGGTTAGCGGTTAGGGGTTAGCCAAATACAGGCAGCAGACATGATAAAGGTAAGTATGGATGTTTGGGTGGTGCGGTAATGGGAATTCAAAAAGTAAAGGACTTCAAATCACCCAAAAGCACATTGGTACATACATACATTTCCATTTGTATAGGTTCCAGAGAGAATCAACACACACCCCAAATGGGCTGACAGAATAGAAATATCAGGAAATAAGTTATGTTTCCATTTCTTTAATAACTTTTCCTTCAGTTTCAGTACTTCCATGCATGTTTGGAGGGAGATAGCAAATTTTCATTGTCATTAAATGAAAAAAGATTTTTAAATGGTTGTATTTCCATATGATTCTCTTGTTTTAATAGTACCTCCTAAACTTTCCTTTTATTTGAATCTAAAAGTATTTTAAATTTATAGAATAAATAAGTTGTCATTTTCTTAAATATGCTTTGTTCTAATAACGTTCCTTTGTGTTTGAATCATGGACTTTTAGAGTCCTGGACACATGTAAGTCCTCATTTATCAATAATGCTCTTGAAAATATAGAGCCAGGTACTAAATTCACAAATTATATTTATGTTTTATATGTTTTAAAGTGTCCCATCTCACACTGGGATGCAAGATTCCTCAGATGCTTTTCTGTGATGATGTCTCTAATCAAAAGAAGATATTAACTAAGGAAACTGATAAGGAGCTCTGTGGATCAGAGTGAACATATAGGCATACACCATTAATGTTTACATTTTTATTCATTACTGTGGAAATTAGTGGATCTTAGCTATTTAATTATACAAATAATTTATCTAATATGTTGGGGGAGTGAGAAAGAGAAGGGGAGAGCATCCAGTCTGTTGTTTCCCCACATCTAATAGATCAACCTGATTTTAATGCTAAGTGGCTTTTCCATCTTTGTTATCTTTATTTCTTATCCAGCCTTGCCGACACTTAGATGATTCAAGTACTTTCTTTTTTCTTATAGCCTCACACCTAATGCCAAACTTCATCTATGATGAAGCTCCCTCAACATATGCATATATACTCCATGTCTAATGATAAATTATATGGACATAGGAACCAGAATCATGTCTGTGAGTGAGAAAAACTTAAAGTAATTTTATTTATCACCTTTACACTTAACTCCCGAAAATACTCATGTTTTTTGAGGTGTGATCTTCATTATCTATTACTGCCAGGAATAAATGATCATTGAAAATAAGGTGCTTAAATATATATTTACATGTGAATGGCATAGAATTTGTATTTCTTACTTGGGTTGCTGCTCCAGGTAATTGTCACAAAATATGGATGATTTTATGGAAACTAACAAATTTATAAAGAACACTAGAAATAAGAGCCTTGTATATGAGTATGACTTTTTTCTCTATAATTATTAAGAAATTTTCAAAATTATTGAATCCTAATAATTTTAGTATCAAATCATTTATTTCAACTATTTTAATGAAATAAAAATGCCTATAATATCTTATATACCTCCTCGCTTTTCTAAAGTAGAGAGTAGTGTGAATGTAACAACTAGAACACTCAGGATCACTATTAGTATCATTAATTATTGCAGTATTTATTTCTTAAAAAATTAAAAAGAAAAGATGGGTACATTCAAAATTTCTCATATATTAAGGCCAGAACAAAGATAATAGTTTGGAGATAAATTCATAGAAGAAGTCATACAAGCCACATTTTGGAGACATAATGAGGGCAGGAACTAGAAATCTTAAGCCAAGTTGAGTCTAATTGTGTTCAAACAAAGATTATCTCAGAACAATGGACAGCTCTTTCTCTACCTCATTTATAACAATAACCACCTATACCTGTGCTAAGGCAACGTTTTTCATAAATGGCTGAGAAATGAGATAATCAGCCCCATACGCTAGGAACTCCTAAATGACTTGGACCCTCTACCAAGAGTCTTCAATGGTGTCAAAATCTTTTTTTTTAAGATTTTATTTATTTATTTGAGAGGGAGAATGAGAGAGAGAGAGAGAGAGAGCATGAGAGGGGGGAGGGTCAGAGGGAGAAGCAGACTCCCCACCGAGCAGGGAGCCCGATGCGGGACTCGATCCTGAGACTCCAGGATCATGACCTGAGCCGAAGGCAGTCGCTTAACCAACTGAGCCACCCAGGCGCCCCAATGGTGTCAAAATCTTGAACTCATCAAAAGACTTTCACTACCACTATCATCATCACCATCATAATGGGAGGCATTTCTTCCAGATACTTATATTATTTCACTCAGTCCTCACAACATTAACAGGATATCAGTAGTAGTATTTTGCAGATGAGGGAACTGGCTTTTAGAAGGGCTTTGTAACATTCACCAGGTCATATGACTGGGAAATTATGGAGGTGGGAAAGCCCTTGTTCATTATCATTCAGCTACACTACTCCTAGTCCTGTGGACCTCTAGAGAGAGGGTTTTACCCTCATGAGGGCTAACATTCTCTGAGGCGTCTAGACCCCTGACACCAGCACTCATGTCCATTTCCATATTCAACTCCAAGGTCCTTCAAATCCCTAACATCCCACTTTCACATCCACCTTCTGCTCAAATCAGCCCTTCTGCATCTCTTTGCACCTGTGCACCCCACAAACATGGGCACATTTCTTTCCACTGCTCCATCCCTCAGTTACTAAATTAGGGCCATCTTTGACCACAGCCTTCTCACCTTTCCTATTTCCCCATTCCACCAAACCTCTTTACATATCATCCCTTCTATGGTCTTCTCAGACCTCCACTCAGTTGACTCAACATCAATTCATCTGACTTCACCAACTTTATGAGGCAATTTCTAGCAACACGTAGCCCTCCCTCTTGGGTCAGTTATTTTAACATGGCCACCAGCCACCTCAGATTCATAGATTCACTTCCCATGTGAAACCAGGGTTCTCTCCTCCCACTCTACATGATGCTGCTGGATACAAAGTCCACTTAGATTTGCATAAGAGTAAAATGAAGTCAAATAACACTAGCCATTTTCTCCTAATACGTGATGCTTGGTAAAAATTTTATTAATCTGTTTTCCCCTACTTCGTAAAATTAACATTCAAAGCCCCTTTTGCTTTCCTGAGTCCACATTTCAGGACTCTACTACAGGAGCATCAATGACCCCAAATCCAACTTTGAGGATATCCAAAGTTGCACCAATTCACCCATTGTTTTCATCCCTCAACATTTGTGGTTGTCTACATTCATTCTCTTATCTTTCCTTGATCTCTAAGAGAAAGAGAAGGTCTCTTTACTATCATTTGAACTGTGAAATCTGTGCTCCACAGCCCAATAATCCCTCCCTCTCAGGAAACTTCTTCCCAAATTACCTTCACTCATTATTTCCAGCCCCTCTTTGCAGACTCTTTTCCTTTAAAGACATGCATATCTCCTCCACGTTGGAGAATTCCGCTTTATCTGGCTCTGCTCACTTCTAAAGACCTCCCTCCTTCTCTTTCTTCTTTCACTGGCACAGGTTTTGGAATGAATGATTCTCTACAATTTGATTTCTATTCCCACTAATCTCCAGAAATAATATTTTTCTTCTAATGACTCTAATCAGAGTCCTTTCTCAAATTCAGTGGCCTTTCCTCCGTCATCATTTTCCTTGATCTTTCTGAAACAGCATATTGTTTTCCACCTCATCTTTCTTACACTCCCGTCCTCTAGCTTTCCACTACGTTGCATTATTTAGTTTGTTCTCCATTTCTTTAGAAGGTCTTTATTTCCTTTGCTGTCTTTGTTCCTCTTCATACTCATACTCACTAATTTCCCTGTACAGCTGTCTTTAGTGCCTACAGTCTTTTCTTTTGGTAATTAACTCTTACTGTTTCAGCTCTGCTGATAAACTAAATCCTCCTCCTGCCTTGGCAGTGCACCTGACACTACTCCCATTTCTTCCACTATCTGTAGGACATCTCCTTAGATGTTCTCTACAAACTTAAATCTATACACCAAAGTACTGTTTCTCACAATAGTACATGCATATAAATAAACACCCATATCATATAGTCACCATTACTCATTGCAACTTCCTGTTGCCATCAAGTAACATTGACTCTACCTTTAAAAACTGTCTCTCCCATCAGCCCCTCCTTCCTATTCCCAGCATGTTATGATTTTGTAACACTGTCTTAACTGTATTCACTTACCTCTGTCCTCTCTGATTTGTGCTATATTCCTGCCCAGCTCACCCTTTCCTTTATAAAGCAGTTTATTTTTATTGCTGAATGAATTCATTTTATTTTAGAAATTTAAAAAATAAGGATAAGAAAACCAGTAAATACCTTTTATAGGCTTATCGTCAGATATAACCTCTATTAATATTTTGATGTAGTATTCTTCCAACGTTTTGAATACATGCCTTTTTAATTTTTTACAGAATGGCATTATATGCTGTGTTTAAAACTTAAACATGTATCATGAATATTTTCTATGCCAACAAGAACCTTTCTTCATCATCACATAATTTTAATGGCAAAAAAAGCATTTCCTCATGTGAATGAGATATATTTATTTAATTATTCCCCTTCTGCTGAACATTCAATTTGTTTTCAAGAGTTAAATTTTAGGGGTGTCTGGGTGGCTCAGTCATTGGGCGTCTGCCTTCGGCTCAGGTCATGATCCCAGGGTCCTGGGATTGAGCCCCGCATTAGGCTCCCTGCTAGGCGGGAAGCCTGCTTCTCCCTCTCCCACTCCCCCTGCTTGTGTTCCCTCTCTCGCTGTGTCTCTCTCTGTCAAATAAATAAATACAATCTTTAAAAAAATTAAAAAGAGCTTAAATTTTATAAACAATACTGTGATAAGCATCCTTAAAGTTAAATCTTTATGCACACTTACACTTTTACTTAAGTACAATTCCTGAGTCAAAGGGTATCAGTGTTTTTGAGGTTTTTGACATAAACAGCAGACCTTCAGAAAGGTCATAACAATTTGGAATTCCACTAGCACTTCATGAAAAATGCCTACTTTCTTGTACCTTATGCACACTGGGAAACATTTTTAAAAATCTGTGCCAACCTGGTTAGTGAAATGGTAAATAGAAGTTGAATCTCTTTTCATATGTTTGTTAGCCATCTGCAGTCAAACCTACTAGGAAAAAAAAAAGGAGAGGGCCTCTGTGTGCTTATTACATTTCCCATGCAAAGAGAAAAGGAGAATAGAAAGCTTGGAAGCTAAGTTGGAGCTACAGTCTTCATGGCAGAGAGTATCAGGACCCTCTAATCCCCCTCATCTCTTAACTCAGAGAGTATTTAAATCCCTTCCATTAGATTTCTCTCCCTCTCTCCCCCCCATCTCTCTCTCCTTGCTAACCCAACAAAATAATAATATCTAATGTTTTGTGGTGAAATGTGGAGAGATAGCACATGTGTACTATTTCTTCGTTCCTTCTATTAGCTTCAAAGCACCCTTTAAAACATGCCATTTCAATAAGAGTTATACAGCTGTCAGCTCACCGTCTCCTCAAGCTTTTGCAGAAGAGTGAGATCTCCAGCAGTATGCTCATTATAGAACTTCACTCCAACTAAACAACTTGGATACACTCTGAAGTTCACTGAGTGGGGGCTAGCTAGTATGGAAATGTCTTTGCCTTTGATCCTGACAAAATATGTTTGTTGGAAATTTTGGATCTGTCAGAAAGGGAGGTAGATTTAAATGAAAGTGAGGTGAGGTGTAAAGATATGTCTTAAAAAAGACGGAGAAGAATGGTCAGTGTGGAGACATGAGGAAGGCCTGAAAGCACTGGAAAGAAAGAATACTCATCATTATCACCCAAACCATCACCTTCACCCTTTATATAACATACCACACTATATATAATCAACTTTGGATGGGGTTTTTATAAAGTCAAAGGCTTAAATTCTACCTTCTCCCTCAGTGTTGGATTAGGGGAAAGTTTTTAATCCTCTCTCCTAGGGGTTGCCAAAAATGATCTGGGATTTGAAATCCGACAGCACATTGTCAGAGCTGTGGAAGGAGAATTGAAATAATTTTTGTTTCTCTGAAATATGGGATACTGACTGACTTCTTTCGTTTGTAATTCTACTTAAACTAAAAGGGAAAATTAGATATCTAAATTCTCTAAAATGTCTAGGTATGTTTCTTTTTGGTAATCCTGGGCCATTCAATTGTAGAACCTCCAGCCCAGAAGAAAAGTCACAGGACCCTGTCTTCTCATTCTATACATAAGGTGATGTAAGTCCCAAGATATAAGGATGCTTTTCAGGCTCCCCCTGCAACCATGTGAAAGAGTAAGGACTAGAATCCCAATTCCTAAATCTGTGTCCAGTGCTCTTCAGAACACAACCAGTTTCCTGGTATAATATTCCAGGGAAGCTTCTTTCCTTTATGGGTGTGAGGCTGGAAAGAGGAACAGAAATAAATTCCATTGAGTCAGGGGAAGATTCTCTTGTAAGAGGATTTGGCTTTCTACATTCTCCCCTCCACCAGATTCTCCCCAAGCTCATTCCTTTCATTGTTCCCTTCAGAGGACTTGACCTGAATCTGTTCAGTTTGTTAATTCAAAATCTGGAGTTGGAGTGACTTTTTCCATTAAAGAATATTATTTGATTATCTTCATAACTTGTAATGCCTAAATTTTCTCTAGCAATTTTTAGCTCATGTGATTAATCTTCAATGATAATTTGACAGTTTAACTGACATAGTTCTAAAGAAGCTGTAATTAATTTTAATGCACAACTCATTTTTTTCCTAATTTCACACTTATATTTATCTCATTATATATGTTGGATTAAAGACATCAATGTTTCATTTGAGCAAAACATATATTTTAAGTCCCACATGGCTAGAATAAAGTAGGGAATTTAGACAACATAAAATTACATTTTTTTCAAAATTTTTGAACATAAAATTTATGTAAACCCTCATCTTCTGAGAACATTAATTACATTCAATGCAAAAAAAAAAAAAAAAAAACCCAGAAACTCGAAACCTAACAAAAATTCAATTCAGTCCTGAGACTAAGAACCGGGTCTATAGCTTCAGCTCCATTCTCTCTCCTCCCTGTCACACACTTCTGCATCTTTACTCTGATTATACAGCAGCTGCCCTAAAAATTATCACATATTGAAATGCACATCATTGAGGGTGTGAGCTGAGGGACGTGGGTTCATCAACAAGAAGAGCAAGAGAGATGTGAAACAGAAACTCTGAAGAGAAGAACCAATAAATATTATCAAGAACTAAGGTCCAAGGGCAAGTTATAACAGAGGGCTGATGTCATTATTAAAATGTCATCCTAAGATTCAAGGAAGCATAAGAATCCCTAGGGGGAAAGTCACCTTCCTATTTTTCCTGCAATCCCTCTTGTTCCCACTGCAGGAGGAGCCTTCCTAGTCCCTGCCACTCCCTGCCAGTCCCATCTTTGCAGCTATTTTCTTCTGTACATATTTGGGGAATTGTGGTTTAATTTTCAAAATAATCTTGTGGGTCCTGCATCTTTCAGGAAATCGCCCACAGTTTCTTTTTTTTTTTTTTATGTTCAGTTAGCCACTGTATAGTACATCATCAGTTTTTGATGTAGTGTTCAACGATTCATCAGTTATGCATAACACCCAGTACTCATCACAACATGTGCCCTCCTTAATACCCATTACCCTACTACCCCCAACCCCTACCCCCCTCCTCTCTGAAACCTTCGGTTTGTTTCCCAGGGTCCATAGTCTAAGATGTGGTCCATATATACAATGGAATATTATCCAGCCATCAGAAAGGATGAATACATTTGCATCAACATGGATGGAACTGGAGGGGATTATGCTAAATAAAGTAAGTCAAGCAGAGAAAGACAATTAACATATGGTTTCACTCATATGTGGAACATAAGCAATAGCACGGAGGACCATAGGGGAAGGGAGGGAAATCTGAAGGGGGAGAAATCAGAGAGGGAGACAAACCAATGAGAGACTATAGCCCACAGTTTCTAATGTGATCTTACTTTTTCCAGCATGGTTATTAGAAGATACTTTACTAACCCATTATTTCAATACAAAAATGTGTTCTCGAGCAAGAATTACCAAACATTTGGTGAAATCCAACACCATGAGAGGAAGTAACCTCAACAAATAGAGGAAATGTTACCTAAGAAAGCATAATTAATAGAATTTAGTAGAGCAAGACAGATTAACTTCAATTAATTTTTCAGAAAAATATGTGAAAAAATATAGTGTTTGTGTATGTCTATATGTATACATACATTTGTGTATGCTTGTGAAATAATCAATTAGAGGTCATAGACATTAAAAATGAGACTGTGGAAGGAATTCAAAAGATGGTCTACAGAGAAAAATGTACTTGGCAGAGAATGATTAATGAGGTGGAAGCTAAGTGGAGGGAACTTACCAGAATACAACAGAAATGAATACAGATGTAGGAGTATGAAAACAAAATAAAGAGACAAGGCCAAAAGATCCAAAAGTTTCATCATCTGACTAAAAGGAATTCAGGAAAAGAAAATAAAGAGAATGTAGGGGAGTAAATACATGAATGTATAGATAAAATTTCCAAAAATTAAAAAAATAACAAGCCCCTACTTGATTGAAAGGGCTTAGTAAATGTCAAGTAGAATTTACCACCCACAGACTCTTTCTGATGGAAAGTTCTCCAGCAGGAAGGATGTCCTCTAATATAGTTTAGGAGTTGGAACAGATCTCATATTTCAATGTCTCCATCATACCGATAAGAAAGCCAAGACTCAAGGAGGTCAAACAATTTTATAATAATCATGTAGTTATCAAAGAAAAGAGTCAGGGTTAAATTCAAATATCCTGACTACGGCCCAGTAATTTTTTCTCAACTTTCTCCAATGGGAATTCATAGATAATTAGGTCTGGTCAGGTTTCAAATTGTTCCATGACAGCAAGATCTTAATGCTAGAAGACTGTAAACATATTTAAAAAGAAACTCCACATGGGTTTGAATTTTTTTTTTTAAAGTTGTGATTTAGTGGACATTTAGTCAAGAAAACATTCATTGTCGACCTCAAAGACACCTACATGTCCATTTCCCTATATTCTTGGGAGTGTATAAATACAGTACTGGCACTAAGCAGTTAAAGTATTCATTGAGTGATATGGCTTAATTTACCCATGTTGCTCCCCCAAACCTTGATAATTAGTCTTAGAGAAACTTGACTAGTTTTATTGCGGTTGTTGCTATTATTGCTTGTTTGTTTTTACTATTTACACAAAAGGTTTATTTACTACTTGAATTACTATAGGCAGTTTACTTAAAATAGCTAGCCTCAGTTTTCTTATCTCCAATTTGGGGATATCAATACCTACTTTGCAGGATGCCTGTGTAGATTTAATGATTGAATGAAATGCAGTAAAGTGAAGAAAGGAGTGCTTGCCCCAGGGAGTGAATCAGCCAAACATCCATTCCTTCTTCATTCTCCGCCCCCCCTGCACAAAACAACTCCGTCCCCAAGAAAGGGATTTCTCTCTTCCCTTTCCCTATTTTTTTCTGCCTCCTTCCTCTTTACTTTTTGCTGCTGAAATGTAGGATTTTGTTTATAGACATTAATGAAAATATTTTATTTAGAGATATTTAAGATCCCTAACCCTTTCTCTTAACTGTTTTCAAAATACCTAGATGGCCTTTCAAGAGAGAAAGAAGCAAATACAAGACATGAACTAAGAATCAAATGTACAGACATAAGAAGTAAATTAAGACAGTAGGTCTGGGAGTGCCTGGGTGGCTCAGTTGTTAAGCATCTGCCTTCGGCTCAGGTCATGATCCCAGGGTCCTGGGATTGAGCCCCGCATCAGGCTCCCTGCTCTGCGGAAGGCCAGCTTCTCCCTCTCCCACTCCCCTGCTTGTATTTCTTCTCTCGCTGTGTCTCTCCCTGTCAAACAAATAAATAAAATCTTTAAAAAAAAAAAAAAAAGACAGTAGGTCTGTTTTGAGTTCCAGATAAATTAATAACTGTATTAGTAACTACATATTTTGAGTTCCAGATAAATGTGAAAGTGCTTAGTAACTATAATATGTTCTGCTGCTCTCATATTATAAACAGTTTCAAGACTATTGAGAATAAAGAGTCTCTACCCCCAAAACAGATATGAGACTACTATTCAATATTCATATGAGAAAGTCATGTGGGACACCCTGTACTGCAGCTTCCACACAGGGCAGTCACTGGGAAGTATCTGCCTGAGGGAATACTTCTCTCAGGTGGCACAAAAGCACATTCTATTAATGAACACTTTTTGCTTTAGAACCAACAAGAAATCCCAGCTTGGAATTTTGTTATAGAAGAGAATGTCTACTGGGTGTTTCTTCTGTGCCTGCATGAATGTGGTGTATTTTAAGGAAAACCTTTCTAAAAATTCCACCTATACATTGTACAAGGATTTACTATTCTTAAAGCAAGCTCCCTTGGGCATCTAGAAAGGTAGTTCATGTACAAAAATCACTTTGCTTGTCCTATTCTCTTTATTTACAAGAATCATCTGAAACAGAGTCAGTTACATCTTGCAGAGTGCAGGTAAACCTGGGATACAAGTTCCTCCGAATCTGAGGATTTAGAAAATGAGAGGGAAAAAGGCAGGTTTTGTCCAATGTGGGTTACATATTATCACTGTATTTAGGAACATAGAGCTTGCCTCTGTTCTTTTCTTTCTGCCCTGAACTACCTGGTCCTTTATTGCCCCCATTAAAATGCAGGAGACATGAGAAAAAGAGACTAACTGTGGCTGCCTAAGACACCATGATGTCCATTTTGACACATTTTCTTGCCTTTAAAAGTGACGTTAAGGTGTTTTCCCCATCTCCCTGCTTGAAAATCACTTCCAAATACCAAGGAGAAAAAATAAATAAGCAAACAAATTTCATGTTCATTGACTGAGGTAGAATATAGAGAGAGTGGGAAAGCAGATGGGTAAGTAAAATAAATTACTGAGAGGAACAGAAAGGTAAATGTAATTATTTGCAGAGAGTAACTAGTGAGAAGGAAGCCAATTCAACCACACAACCCCAGAAAGACTCAATTAAGCAACATATACTTCAGAAAACAGAGTGGAAGGGAACTGAAAACAGAGGGATTGTTTAGTCCATATAAGAAGCAATTTGACTCTCCAAATTCATATCACTTCACAGCAGAGTTAAGTGATCAGTCCCCTACCCTCAGGGTACTGGAAGTATATTCTCTGGAAAAATTGAGCAAGAGAACTCTAGACTTGAATCAGAACAGAAGATGTAGAAAGTGAGATGCCAAACTGAAAGTGGGAAGAGAGGATTGCTTGTAAACCACTGAAGAGAGGAACCCACACTGACATTTTCCCCACCCAAATTCCAGAATGCTATAAGCCAGGCTCATACATGAAGGCAAAAAACTAAAAGACTCTTCTCTGTGGAAAGTAAACTACACCAAAGGCAAGGCCTCGTCCACATACACAGAATTTTCAATAAACTTTTTAGAACCTCACTCTTAAATATAAATGGATAACAGCATTTTACCATGAAAACATGGACCAAAAACAAAGAAACAAAGGGGAATTTGAAGGAAACAGAGACAATGCTAGGAACAGAAGAAATGTCATTAATGAAGGACCATAATTAATGTCCTTCAAAAAAAAATACTATATCCATGAGATAAAGGTAACATATTTTAGAAAATAGAACTCTTAGAAATTACATATATGATTAGCCAAAATTTTAAAAAGTTGATAAAATGGTCAAAAGTAGAACAAAAAAGAAGAGGGGAAAATGGATGTGAAAAGAAAAGAAAATTAGAAAATCACTCCTGGAGGTCCAACATACAACTAGGAAGAATTTCAAGAGGAGAAAATAGATAAGATTTTGAAGAGGAAATTATTTTTTAAAAATACCAGAAAGTATCTAAGAAGTAAAGGACATGAGTTTTTAGATTGAATGAACCTTGTCAGTATTTGTCCAGTGAAAAAAATAAGACCCTGTTAAGGCACATTATCATAAAATTTAAGAGTTTAGAGAAGACCCAAAGAATTTTCAAAAAAG
Source organism: Eumetopias jubatus (assembly GCF_037043125.1). NCBI lineage: Eukaryota > Metazoa > Chordata > Mammalia > Carnivora > Otariidae > Eumetopias > Eumetopias jubatus. Next base: position 122,586,809 of record NW_028274807.1, on the reverse strand, counting down.
CAGTTTACCTACAAAGAATCAAGCAAAAGCCATGAACCTTTTCAACAGCAACTGAATGAATATGGTTTTCAACATAGAATTCTATGTATCAATCAAAAGTGAAGATAGAATAAGTCAATTTACACACATGCAAGGTATCAAGATAAAAAAAAATTTATCTTTCATGAAGCTTTTCACTGGTGGATGTATTCTGACAAAATGAAGAAAAGATATGGAAAGATATGGACTCCTAGAAACATGGTATCTCCTATAGGATCATGAATCTCCAGGATAATAGCATGGAAATTGTCAGGCTATACATACGACAGGACTAGAGACTAGAACTCAATCCAGGGTAAACTGGAAAACAGAGGGTTTCAGGTGGGATGTCTCAGAGCAAAGAGATGAACTGAGAAGTTTTACCATGTGACAAGTTGTACTGAGAGGTGGTTTATTGAGAGTTGGAGGATGTTGGAAAACATAGCCATGAGTCAAAGCAAATTAAGCAAATGAAAAAAGAAGACAATAGTTAATTCCAAGAAAAGCCAGAAGGCATACAAGAAAGGAAACATTTGCACTATATACTGTAATACATTGTAACACTACCATATATTATACATTATGATACCCTGCCTTGCAAAGCAAGAAAGAGTATTTTCACAATTATAACAACACTGCATAGGTATTTAACTAAAAATTGTGATACACATAGAGAAGAAAAGGAGAGGGTAATGGAATAGATGAGAATGCTAAAATCTTCATCTACTGTAATATAAACTCAATGTGTAAATGTGATGAAACAAGGAACATCTGTAGAAATATGGACTAAATACCATAAAAAGAACCTAGAAATTTTAAATGGTTGCTTTTTTTCAGGATTGAGAAGGAAGCATAAAGAGAAAGGTAGGTGACTGCTATTTTTGGTTAAAAGACTTCAACACTAGCCACTTCCTGCTTCCCTGTGGGTGGGTCATTTCTGTGTCCCTGCAGCATGGGGTGGGAGACCACCAAAGCCAATGCAGTGACTGAGGCTGATGTAAATCCAAAGGCCTACCTCCTCGCAGACACCCACCTCACAAGAAATGACCGGACCTTGTTCAGCAGGCATGTAACTACAAGCAGCTTTGGAAAGGAGCCAATGAAACTACCAAAACCCTCAACAGAGGCATCTCTGAGTTCGTTGTGATGGCTGCAGACGCTGAGCTCCTGGAGATCATCTTTCACCTTCTGCTGCTGTGCCAGGATAAGAGTATGTCCTACATGTTTGTGTACTCCCGCTCCAAGCAGACCCTAGGGTGGGCCTGTGGGGTTTCCAGGTCTGTCATCTCTGATCGTGTCACCATCAAAGAAGGCTCACAGCTGAAGCGGCAGATACAGTCCATTCAGCAGTCCCTGAAAAGTCCTCAGCCGACCCCGGCGGCCTCTGCTACACTGAGAGTTGTGTATCATATTTTCTGTGTTAGCATGTAGTGTCTCCAGCTACCTTCTCTTGTTATATTATAGTACTAAATCTGGTTTTTGCATCTTTGTATTGCTTTTGTTTAGTTTTACAGGTGGTTATCCATATATTACTCCCCCACCCCACCCCCAATCTCCCATTCTACTCTCTCTCTCTCTGCCATCTTATCCTCCCTTTTGAAAAATGAACTAATGCTGAGAACAGGCAGAAGTCAAATGGTGACACCATTCAAAGGCAGGGGAGAGTCAGGATAGAGATCTGGTTCCAGCTTTCAGGTGCTAACTTCCTACTGCGTGGAGGGCATGGCAGAATTAAACACCATGCACTTTGTATCCCTTGTGTCTAGCTTACAAAGCCATTCTGTACATGTTTGCTCTCCAGGGGATTATGTATCATTTGGGGAGAAAGCATGTACCCTGTGAGGTTGTCAGGTGTATGTTCAAGTGCCATTTGCTAATATACCCCTATTTGCTTTGGTAATGTGATATTGCCCTTCTCCCCCAACTCCCAACCATGCCCCTGAGGGTGGCAGGGCAGTAGCATATCAAAGAAATATGCCACAGAATTCCAGAGGCTGCCTGGGTTTGTTAGACATGGGGCAGTTGAACTAGGTCTTGAAGGAGTCCAGAGTGGCAAGAAAGTAGAGAGTCAACTGAAGCTGGAATGAAGAAATCTGGGAAAGTCATGGAGCCCTCCCTGGAAGCTACAGCAGAGATGTTGGAATCCAAGGAAACATCCTCTCTGGTGAATGGAGATAGGTACTTTGGTACCAGCCCCAAGAGCCCTGACTCCTGTTTCCTGCCACAATGTGGGTCAGATGTATGTATTCCTTATCACATCAGAAGGACAGTGCTACAGCAAAGGAAACAGTCAACAAAACCAAAAGACAACCGACAGAATGGTAGATGATATTTGCAAATGACATATCAGATAAAGGGTTAGTATCCAAAATCTACAAAGAACTTATCAACCTCAACACCCAAAGAATAATCCAATCAAGAAATGGGCAGAAGACATGAACAGACATTTCTTCAAAGAAGACATCCAAATAGCCAACAGACACATGAAAAAATGCACAACATCGCTCGGCATCAGGGAAATCCAAATCAAAACCTCAATGAGATACCACCTCATACCAGTCGGAATGGCTAAAATTAACAAGGCAGGAAATGACAGATGTTGGTGAGGATGCGGAGAAAGGGGAACACTTTCTCCTTTCCCTTGCATTGGGAATGCAAGCTGGTGCAGCCACTCTGGAAAATAGTATGGAGCTTCCTCAAAAAGTTGAAAATAGAGCTACCATACAACCCAGCAACTGAACTACTGGGTATTTATCCCAAAGATACAAATGTAGTGATCCAAAGGGTACGTGCACCCCAATGTTTCTAGCAGCAATGTCCACAATAGCCAAACTATGGAAAGAGCCAAGATGTCCATCAACAGATGAATGGATAAAAAAGATATGAGATATACACATACACACACACACACACACACACACACACACACACACACACACACACACAATGGAATATTATGCAGCCATCAAAAAAAACCCACAAAATCTTGCCATTTGCAACAACATGGATGGAACTAGAGGGTATTATGCTATGTGAAATAAGTCAATCAGAGAAAGACATATATCATATGATCTCACTGATATGAGGAATTCTTAATCTCAGGAAAAAAACTGAGAGTTGCTGGAGTGGTGGGGGTGGGAGGGATGGGGTGTCTGGGTGATGGACATTGGGGAGGGTATGCGCTATGGTGAGCACTGTGACTTGTGTAAGACTGATGAATCACAGACCTGTACCTCTGAAACATAATATGTGTTAAAAAAAAAAAAAGAGAGAAGATAGTAGGAAGGGAAAAATGAAGGGGGGAAATCGGAGGGGGAAACGAACCATGAGAGACTATGGACTCTGAGAAACAAACTGAGGGTTCTAGAGGGGAGGGAGGTGGGGGGATGGGTTAGCCTGGTGATGGGTATTAAGGAGGGCATGTATCAAAAACTAATGCTGTGGGTGCCTGGGTGGCTCAGTTGGTTGAGGACTGCCTTCAGCTCGGGTCATGATCCTGGAGTCCTGGGATCAAGTCCCGCATTGGGCTCCCTGCTCAGCAGGGAGTCTGCCTCTCCCTCTGACCTTCTTCCCTCTCATGCTCTCTCTCTACCATTCTCTCTCTCTCTCAATAAATAAATAAAAATCTTAAAAAAAAAACAAAAAAACTAATGATGTAATGTATGGTGATTAACATAATAAAATAAAATTTAAAAAATAAAAGTAGAAAATGTAAAAAAAAAAGGAAGGACAGTGCTAGTGTGTCATTCTTGTGAGCATCCTAATAAATATATTCATATTCCAAAAAAAGATTTAGCAATATTTGACTTTAATTTAAAATACTGATAAGCATTAAAGTTAAGTTTGAGTGATAAGGTCTTTTTTTATTCTCTCTTATATTTTTTATTCTCTTTTTATTCTCTTTTATATCTCTCTTTTATTCTCTTTTTTTATTCTCTTTATTTTCTTTTTTATTCTCTTTCATATTACAAAATATATGCAGGCTCACTGAAGAAGACTTGAAAGATACATAATAATTTGGAGAAGAAAATTGAAAACTATCCATTCTTTATTCACAGAGAATCTTGAATCTATATTGCTAACCATTCTTTATTCCTCTGTGGATTATTTTACACAACAGAAACTATTATCTGAATACAATTTATATCTTTTATAGTCTGATATTTTATAATCAGAAGTTTTCATACATTTAAATATTTTTCAGAAACATTTTTACTAGGTGCATAATAGTCCATCTGGTGATATAACATAATTTAACTATTGCCATATTTTCAGACTTTTTTTTAGAATTCCCAGTTATAAACAAAGCTATTTTAAATATATTTGTTTATTGATCTTTTCCAGTGCTTTATTATCTTTCCCTAGGAAGAATTCCTGGAAATAAATTAGTAGGCTAAATGGTAAAAACATTATTGAGGCATTTGGCACGTGTTACTAAATTGCTCTCCAAAAAGATTCTTCCAATTCATATTCCCACCAGCAATATATGAGACTATCTCATTTCAATGCCACCGTGCTGACACTGGATTTTTCTCATTATAAAAAATAATTTAAAACTAAACCTAAAGTAAAATGGAGCAGTTTTCCCCAAGATCTTGGACTTTTTCAAATTTTTCAAAATTGGTGACAGGAAGATAACCCTCTAAGGAAATTCTCATAGAAAAGAAAAGATGTAGGCCCTTTCTCCCACTGTTCATACCCTCTCTGTTATCTGTGTATAGAACAGATAGCTGGTGAGATAATTTAGAGGAAGGACACAGAAAAAAGAACTAAATTATGTTATTTCAGTATTCTCCTCAATATAAGAAAAATGTGTGTTGGTGGAGGTATTAGCTAACACTATGGTGGTCATCATTTTGCAATATATAAGTGTATCAAATCAACACATTGTATACCTTAAATTTATGCAATGTTATATGTCAATCTCAATAAAGCTGGGGGGGAAAGAAATGTGGGGGCTGTAAGGGCATTTTGAATTCTGAAATTAAGTAATAAATACATTTGTAAAAGCCAAGATTCTCTGTGGTAATTTGCCTAGAACTCTCCACTTGAGTCAATGGTGACCTTGCCAAGATTATAGGAACATCTCCTTTTGTGGAAGTAGGGGCCAACAAAATAAATAACAGTGGCTAACATTTACTGAAGTCTTCCTAGACAAGAGACACTTTAGTACAACATCTAATTTAACCCACACAGCAACCCTATTAGCTAACAATTATTCCCACTTTACAAATGAGGACATTGATGATCTGAGGAGCGAACTAGACCAAGACCCCAGAGCCTGTGTGACTTGAGGGCCAATGTTCTTCACAATGGCACTGCCAGCTCAGAGTCCTGGGTCCTCACCTTGGCAAACAACCATAAGTCAAAAGTGACCTGAAAAGACTGTGCTTCTGAGCAACATACTGAAAAGTTTCAAATATATCCATAGCCTTATTAGTTTGAAAATGGATCTACAAGTTAGAGGCTTTCTTTCTTTCTTTCTTTTTTTTTTTTTTTTTTTACCATCACCACTACCCATCACCAGGACGTTTTTTTGATTTTATGTTGAATATATTTGACATAACATAGTATAAATTTAAGGTATACAATATGTTAATTTGATACATTCATATGTTGTAATATGATTGTCATTATGGTGATATTTAGCATCTCCATCACAGTATATAATTATCCAATTATCTTTTCAGTGGTTGGAATAATTAGATTCTAGTCTCTTGGAAATTTGATTATAGTACAATATTGTTGTCTATATTCATTATACTGTGCATTAGATCTCTATGGCTTGATTACCACTCATTGCAAGTTTGTCCTCTTAAACAACATCTATCTTATCTCCCCACCCCTCATCTCCTGGTAACCACCATTTTACTTTATATTCTTATAAGTTTGACTTTTTTTAGATTCCACATGTAAGTGATACCATATAGTACCTGTCTTTGTCTGACTTATCTCACTTAGCATAACATACACAAGATCCATCCATGTTGTCACAAATGGCAGGAAGTCCTCCTTTCTCCTCGATGAATAATATTCCTTTGATATATATACCACATCTTTATCCATTTACCCATTGATGGACATTTTAGGTTGCTTCCATATGTTGGCTATTGTGAATAATGCTGCAATAAACGTAGAGACTGCGCATATCTCTTTGAAATAATGTTTTCATTTCCTTTGGATATATATCCAGTAGTGGAAATGCTGGATCATATAGATGTATTTTGAATATTTTTTAAGATTTATTTATTTATTGGAGAGAAAGAGTATGTGAGCATGAGTGGGGGGAGGGGCAGAGGGAGAGGAGAGAGAATCCCAAGCAGACTCGGCTAAGTGCGGAGCCCGATGTGGGGCTCAATCCCATGACCCATGAGATCATAACCTGAGCCAAAACCAAGAGTTGGACACTTAACTGACTACACCTCTCAGGTGCCCCATGTATTTTGAATTTTTGGAGTAATTTTCGTATTGTTCTCCATAGTTGTTCGGCCAATTTACATTATTACCAACAACGTATAAGTGTTCCCTTTTCACCACATCCTCACCAGTCCCCATTGTCTCCTATCTTCTTGATGACAGACTGTCCTTTTGTAAAAAGAAAAAAAACTGCCCAGGGTAATAAGAGATGTATGGTAAAGAAAGGGTGGGCAGGAGCATTCTGGTTGGGGAGAGAACTGGGGAGATCAAGTGATGGCAAATAAGGATTTGTTCCATGCTGCTTACAAAGACAGAATCTGGACTGATATGTAAAGTTGCAGGCAAGAAAATTTCAGCTCAATATATTTTAACTAGTTTCTAATTACACTTTAAACTTTACAGAATTGTGCAATTATAAGTTATTATTAACAAGAGCTCCTCAAAAATGAGGCAGGCTCTGTCCTGAGATAATAAATAAAAATTAATTTCTGATAATTCTTTTGAGAAAGATTTACCTTCACATATTTGGGTTGCACATGTCTTAAAGCAATGCCAGTCTTGGAGAGTAACAAACATCATTTAATTTCTGTCACCTCCCAGCCTCCACTGTTAGCAAACCACTACAGCTAAAAACTGCTCCATCCTACGCGCTCCCAACAGTTGTCCCCACCCAAATGCACATCAGCCCTGGTAGACGGGCCCCAGGAGAAACTGTGCTCCAACTATGCTCTCCCACACACCCCAAATACATCTTAGGATTCACACTTTTCTTTCCGTATCACCGATTATTTTACGCATGCAGAAAATTATAACAAACCTTCTTAGACCCTCTACCAACATTTGTCAAATCTTATTGTGCCATATTTTTGTTTATTATTTGAGAGAGAAAGAAAGAGCACCTGTACTCGAAGGGGGAGAAGGGGCAGAAGAAGGGGAGAGAGAGTCTCAAGCAGGCTCCATGCCCAGCATGGAGCCCAACACAGGGCTTAATCTCAGAACTTTGAGATCATGACCTGAGAAATCAAGAGTTGGAGGCTTAACTGAGCTATCCAGGTGTTCCTTATTGTGCTAATATTTTAAAAGAACACAAATTACAGATACAGTTAGAGCCTTCTGTGAACCTCTACTTGTTCTCTCTTCCCAGGGCTAAACACCATCCTGAATTTGGTATTCACTATCCCCTTGTATGTGTAACTATATATATACTTTTGACTTTATATTTAGACATTAATATATCTGTATTAGTTTCTAAGTGCTGCCGTAGCAAAATACAGGTATCCCCGGTTTTTTATGGCACTTTGCTTTTACAGCGAAAACAGCGTTCAGTGTTTGTTTTGCAATGAGCCATTTTAGAGGCAATGTGAACCCCAAGCAGCAAGTGACACCACCAAGCTCCTTTGCTGGGACCTACACTCAGCGCCTCAGCATCCAGCCACCACAGCTTTGAACTGTGTCTGGGAGCATCTGTGCTTTAGTTCCACTTATTTTGTGCATCTGTTAGCGAGACGTGTCCTAACTATAAGAAAAGCCTCAGGGAGGTTATTTTGGGGGTCCACAAATGCTCAAAATGTTTTCCATTTAAATTAACGGTAGTCTCTGCTTTATGCCCTTCTGGCTTCCAAAAAGTTTCATGGGAATGCTCTAATAGCTGAGGAAACCTGCAACATAA